>NW_006408684.1:801273-816862 GCF_000296735.1 Chrysochloris asiatica | reverse complement strand
TTCCATATTCATTCCATCGTATATCATTACATTGCCATGGTTCCAATCCCATCCATGCATCGTCTTCTGACCAACTGGCATATCCTAGAAGACCTTTTTAAAGTGTTGAAAAGCAAAGATGTCAGCTTGAGGACTAAGGTGTGCCTGACTCAAGCCATGGTGTTTTCAATAACCTCATATGCATGCAAAAACTGGACAGTGAATAAGGAAGACTGTAGAATTGATGCTTTTGAGTTATGGTGTAGGAGGAGAATATGGAAAGTGCCATGGGCTGCCAAAAGAACCAATAGGTCTGTGTTGGAAGAAGTGCAACCAGTGTGCTCCTTGGATGCCAAGATGGCCAAACTTCATATCTCATACTTTGGACATATTGTCAGGAGGGACCAGTTTCTGGAGAAGAATATCATGTTTGGTAAGGTGGAGGGCCAGAGAAAAAGAGGAAGACCCCCAGCGTGATGGATTGACAAAAGTGACGGCATCAGTGGGCTCAAGCGTGGCAACAATTGTGAGATTGGCCCAGGATCGGGCAGTGTTTCTTCTGGTTATGCATAGGGTCGCTATGAGTCAGTACCGACTCAATGGTACCTAACAAAAACAACCAGTTGAATGTGTGCAGCATTCCCGTCCATCAACTGTAATAATCAAAAATGTCTCCAGATATTACTCATTGTTCCCTAGGTGGCAAAATTGCTCTCAGATAAGAATCATCACTCAGTCACAAAAAGTTATTTGTTAGTGTCTTTCATGTTTTAGAAAATTCTAAATTCTCTTCCAACAGTGCTATCATTCCTTTCTCCCTATAATCTCAAATTACAAGCGACCTTTCCACAGTGTGTCAAATGCCTTCTATACTCTTTATATTGTTTTATCATTTTGAATATCTGTGCTTCAGTGTGACTGTTTTCTTCTGACCTAGCTTTGAATTTTAAAATTATTTCTTTAGCAATGTTGATGATAATTATACTCATTAAGTTCATAATTTTAATCATGTATTTTTTAGTTTTAAAGACAGTGTTTAAATGCTAGTATTTGAATTTCCTGTGGGTCTGATTCTGTTGTTTGTCCTCTTGATTTACAGGTTTTGTCTTTTGCATTACTTGTTAAGTTTGTTTGAAAGATAGACATTGTGAAGGACCAGTCAAAGTCTTAATCTGCTTCTGGCAGTCTGTAGAGTTGGGATAAATCACCTTTAACTAATACAGAATTGAGCTGGTTTGTAATTGGACTTCTGTCATTTTGAGGATTGTCTTATTTCTACTTCATTACTCCTAAGGTATAGGAATAGAAAAGGTCCCATCCAATAGAGTGGAGAAGTAACCAAGAGTCTCTCCACAGTGGAAGACTGAATGAATAAAACTAAGTGATTACAAATTCAAGGAAGGATATATGAGCTTTAAATTAAGTATGACTCTAATAACCAATTGGGAATGTAATGGCTCTGCAGGATAAGCACAAGACGTGAATGACAAGGTTGATAGTTTGAGCCCACGAGCCACTCCATGGAAGAAAGATGAAACTGTCTGTTCTTGCAAAGATGTGCAGTGTCAGAAACCCCAGTACAGGGCCACATTCAGGTGTAGCCAACTTTATGGCAGCTAACAACAACAATGCAACAGTAGATTCCAACACTTAAAAAACTCAGAGGTTCGCTTGTAATAGCCATGTCTTTCTTATTTATTTATTTTTTTTGTATGTGAACATGAACACAGAAAAATTTATTAAAGCATAAAACTTTTCTTGGAGACACTTAGCAAAAAAACTTTGTCCATTTAATCTGAAAATCAGTCATTTTCTAGTCATAGTTATTATAATCTTGTTAAATTTCTCAATGAAAGTTTTAATCTGAGTTATAAATCTAAACCCAAATAGAGAAAAATGTTTCGTACATCTAGAAAAATAAAATATTAAAAACACTCATAATATGTTAATATAAAACATATATTTTCGTCTCTTCAGTGGCTTCAGTTCTTAACAAAAAAATAGATTTATTTTTTATTTTTAATCAGCTATAGTTTGTGAACCCCATCATCTTCCCGAGTTCCAGAAGTCTTAATTTCTAGTTCAAAGTATCAGTTATTTCTGTAAGTCCAATATAGTTTATTTTTTTCTGGAAATTTTTAGTCAAACATTTAAACATGACAGCAGTGCACACCAGTAGCACTAAAATTTATCTGTAGATGATAAGACTTAATATGACTGATTAATTTGTAGTGACATTTTTATAAGTGCAAGATTGATGGGAATTACAGACTGATGTAAAGTCAAATATGGTTAATTAAAATTAATTAAAAGTTAGAAGAAACAATAGATGAAAATATATTAAAATACTATGATTAATCTTTTTAGAAAGCTTTAGATATACTACTGTATTAAATTAATAATATTTTAATTAAATTTACAGTCAGCTGGATTGAAAAGAAATTGTTAATAATTAACTTGGCAATTAAAATAGCTAAAAATTTGAATGCATTTAGTAAAACTCTTTGCTGAAATCCATAGTAATTTGAATCCTGATGCAGCGCTATAGGATAATCATTGTAATGCTAACCAGAAGGTGTGCAGGTCAAACCCACTAGCTACTCCTAGGAAACGCAGTCAGAACTAACTTGAAAGTACTAAAACAATAGCATAGTAATTTGTTGTTAAATAAATTGAACATTAGCTTCTTAAAAAAGCACATGGCTTGGCAAAATCTGATTTACCCTTGTCATGGAAGTCAGATTATTTAAATAATGAATTAAATTTATAAATTAATTATTAAAAGAAAATCTTGTTATTTTAGTGACAAGAAACCCAATTATTTGTTTTATACTGCTATCATTAGAACTTCTTTAAATAATCTAAAATTAAATTACTAAACTTTGCTTTTTATAGAGATAAAACTTTATTTATACTATACTCCTTTTATTACTGATTTTTTAAACACTGTTTCAATTGCATGTATCATAATATTTTTTATAAGAAAAAAATGAGCATCTTATTATAGCAAACCTCAAGTACATACATCTTTTCTTTGAAAAGCAAAGATGTGTGGGTATCAAGCATTTGTTAACTGAATTCAAAACTTAGTAAAGTTATTAAAATATCTTTAAATTATTCTTAAACTCTAAAATTTGAAATAAAAATATACTTAAATATCTCAGGATTTCTTTTAAAACTTTTACTAAAAATCTAATCAAGCATGATGCCAGTGAGTAGTCTCACTCATGGGGGCCTAAAGGAGGAAAACAGGATTGTCCTTCTGTTACTGTTTTTAAGTGCTGTCCAGTCAGTTCCAACTCATAACAACCCTGTGTAGGGTTTCCAAGGAGTGTGACTAGTGTTGAGTTTGAACTGCTGGCCATGCAGTTCAAACCAACCTTCTGATTCATTGCTTATCCTATAACATTATACCAGGACTCCAGATTGCCTTATTATTACTATTTTTTAACTTTTTATTGTTAATTGAGTAAAGGTTAACAGACAGGATCATCAGCTTTATATTCAACAAAGTATATGTGTTGTTTCATCTCAATGATTACATTCTCCTCCCTGCAACAGCAGTTACCCTGCCTCCTCCCTGTGGCTTCTTTTATTTCAAAAATAAACAAAACAAAAATATTATATATATAATACAAAACAAAAATATAGATTCCTTTAAATGTCCTAAGGGCATATTCTGCAAGCCAGTCTCCAGTCCACGAGCACATTGCTATACTCAGTCCATGGGCCTAGAGCCCACGGCTGCTCTATCTTTCCCTGCCATTGCCTCTGCCACTGTCTGTGCTGTCGCTGCTTTTCAAGGTAGGATCTCAAGTTATAACCATTCCAACCTCAGAGAGTTCACTTGAATGATTGGGTTGTTGTTTCCATTGAGTCTGTACTGACTCATAGCAACCTTATGCACAGCAGAACGAAACACTGCCCGATCCTGGACCAACCTTACTATCGTTGCCACGCTTGAGCCCATCGATGCTGCCACTTTGCCAATCCATCTCGTTGGGGGTCTTCCTCTTTTACTCTGACCCTCCACCTTACCAAACATGATATCCTTCTCCAGTGACTGGTCCCTCCTGACAATATGTTCGAAGTATGAGAGATGAAGTTTGGCCTTCCTGGCCTCCAAGGAGCATTATGGCTGTACTTCTTCCAACACAGATCTGTTGGTTCTTTTGGCAGCCTATGCACTTTGAATATTTGTGGTCTCTAATCCCATGATTGTGTGAGTAAATATACGAGGATGAGTAAAAAATTATCCACATTCTGATTATATATTAAAATGCCTGTACACGTCCACAGCTGATGAAACAATATTGAGGGTGCACATGAAATGATTCTGTCAAGTAGACGAGTGACGGTAGATTATGTGGCAAATCGTTTGCAAATCAGCCATGGCTCTTCCTATGGAATAATCCATGACAGATTTGGATTTCAAAAAGTTTGTGCGACGGAGGAGATTGTAATCATTGCAATGAAATGATGAGTGTAAAACTGATGTGCCCCCATTCAACTCACCATAAAAACTTAAAAAAAAAAAAAAAAGTTTGTGCGAGATGGGAACTGAAACAACTTAATGGAAGAGCATAAACAGAATTGTTTGGACATCTACAAACAAAATTTGGATAGATGCTCAAAGATAAAAATTTCTTAAAAAGACTCATTACTGGTAACGAGGCATGGATTCTTCACTACAAGCCTGAGCGTAAACCACAGAACATGGAATGAAAACATCCTCAGTCACCGACCAAGGGAAATTTCAAGTACTCAACCATCCGCTCAAAAATTGATGCGTACAGTTTTCTGAGATTCTCAAGGGGCCAGTATTGGAACACGTTCAGGAAAAAGGTTTAACAGTCAGTAGTGCTGATTACAGTGAGATGCTTACTGAAGAACTGAAGCCTAAACTTTGAATTAAATGCAGAGCAGAGCACTGCTATCCATGGGTGTTGTGATTTGCATGACAATGTACATGTACAGGCCTCTGCCCACACTGTTGATACTGCAACAGACGGAAGAAAGAAATAAAGAAGGAAAATGAAAAAGCAAAAAAAAGAAACTTCATTTTGGAGTGTTAGGTCGTCCTTCCTCTAGTCCTGATTTTTGCTTCATCAGACTTTCACCTGTTTGGCCCCCTGAAAGCAGCCCTTCAAGGATGAATATTCATCTCTGATGAAGAAATGAAGACAGTTGTACATTAGTGGCTGGCCCTTCAGCCGACAACATTTTTTAATAAGGGAATAGGAGAGCTTGTTGACACATGGACAAAGTATCTTGAAAAGCAAAGGGATTATGTTGAAAAATTATATATTTGTCTTTTCTAAAAGTAGATGAAAATTAGCTACAACCAGAGTGTAAATAATTTTTGACTCAACTTTGTCTCTGTACATTTCAAGCATGGTAGATGGCATTCATAGAAGAATAATACAGATTTTAGATTAAAACCTAAGTTTGAATTCTGGCTCTCTCATGTCTTTGACCATTATTTTATTTGATCTGTTTGGAAATCTCAGTTCCTGCATCTTTAAAACAGTAATAATACTCACTTGTAGGATTATTGTGAGAATAAACATGAAGTCCTGGTGTAGATAAACACTGGACCTCAAAGTTAATTTTCACCATAAGGTTGTTGGCTCAAACCTGCCAGCTGCACCTGAGAAGCCCTATACAGCGTTGCTGTGAGTTAGAACCAACTCAGTGGCATGTAACAATAACAACACCTTTTATAGGGATAGCACATAGAAGACTTTTAGTCAGTGATCCTACAATGATTATGGTGAAGAGGAAGAATGTTTTATAATAGGTCACTGAAAATTTTAGTCTCAAGTTTTTTGTCTTTGAAACAAAGTGACTTTTAGAAATAGTTGATTGTACTGTATGTATTCTTTTTTATATTTACAATTAAAACTTTATTTTTTAAGTCTTAACTGTGTTGATGGAGTCCTGGCGTGACTCTGGACTGCTAACCACAAGGTCAGTGATTGGAATCCACTAGCCGCTTTTTGAAAGTCCTATGCAGGGTCACTGTGATTCGGAACTGACTTGATGACACTTAATAACAACAGCAATGCTGGTGATAATTGTAAAATGGTATAGCCACTTTGGAAAGCAATTTTGCAGCTCCTCAAAATGTGAAACATGTAGAGTTATCATATGACTCAATATTTCCACTCATAGATGTATGCCCATGAGAACTAAACGCATTCTACACAAAATTTTATAAAGTATAGTCATAGAAGCGTTATTCATGTATAGTAGTCAAAAGGTAGAAATAACTCAGTGTATCAGCTAATAAATGCATGAACAAAATGGAATATTATTTGGCCATAAAAAGGAATGACATATATAGCTGAACTTTGAAAATATTATTAGAAATGAAATAGGCCAGAAACATAAAAGCTATCAGTTATATGATTCTATTTATATGAAATGTCCAGAATAGGTAAATCCAAAGAGTAAAAGTAGGTTTGTGATTGCCAGGAAGGGGGCACTGGAGGAAATAGGGTTTGAATATTAATGGATATGGGGTTTCTTTGGGGATTGATAAAAAAAAGTATTCTAAAATTACATAATGGTTTAGGGATACAATTCTATGAATGTATTAACTGTTTAATGGTACATTTTAAGAGTGTAAATTTTATGATATATGAATATTGTTTTAATTCAGTTTTTTTCTGTAAGATTTTACTAGTTAAATATCATTATCACTGGTTCTGATTGATTATTCTTTTTTTCCCTCTATTATTCAGGAAGAAAGACGAAGATTGAAAAATGCAATAATTATCCAGTCTTTTGTTAGAGGTTATAGAGACAGAAAACAGCAAGTGAGTTTGTTTTTACTATTGAGAAAGAATTAGGAGGGCGTGTAAGTGCTTACTTTAAATATGACCTTGTTATTGTAAGTAGCATCTACTTTGCATGTATCTTTGTGTACTTGTATAGTGAAAAATTAATGCTAATAATAGAACTTTTTCTTCAGTTAATTTTATTGCTTATATTTATGTAAATATTTATAACTAGGTGAATTTTTTGGTATTTCTTACTTAATAAAAAATATACCTAGGCCAAACCACACCATATGATTATATTAGAAGGGAATAGTGGAAGACTAAGGACTTTTCGTTATATTCCAAGGTTTTGTTGTTTTTACATGTTGCTGATAATTTCACTATAATAACATCTTTGCTGTCAATTTTCACTACTCCTATAAAAGCATTTACCGTATAATTGATTATAACAATTTTATACCTATGTAATATGCTTATGCATTTTTTTTTTTCCTTTCAGTATTCTATCCAAAGAAATGCTTTTGATCATTGTGCTAATTTGTCACAGTCTGGTGACACTTTTTCCATTGCAAATGGTCCCAACCTTACCCTTTTGGTAAGGCAGCTTCTGTTTTTTTATAAACAGAATGAAGACTCAAAACGTTTGGTAAGTGTTATGTGCATTTTCACTTATTATTGTTTACTTATGCTAGCATATTCCAACCTTTTCTGAAATGGAAATGGTGAGTGTCTGAGCAAGTCAAATAACCCCTCTGACATATCTTGTAACCCTTTATGAACTTTTCCTTTGTCCCCTGTAATAGATGATTATTGTGGAATAAGAATAATAATTTAAAAATATTTTTACTAAGGAAAGTTTCAAATACTGAAAAAAGAAAAAAAAAAAAGTAGAATCATCTGTTGACATACCTACCCTGCTTGTACCTGCTTTTGAGCCTTAGCATCCTTCAACACATTGTTTCATATATAATCTTCCATACCTTTGCTTTAGATCTCTGTGATGTGAATCCAAAATGTCTTTCTAGGTTATCTTTAAAGGTTTCAATGTAAATCTGTCAATATCAGGTCTCTCTTTTTCAATCACCCAAGGTACCATTGTATTACCTTAAATTTTTCATAGGCTTTTCTGTTATCAGTGGCAAGGAAAGTTCTATATTCCTGATTGTTGTTCAGTGCTGTCAAGTTGGTTCTGACTCATGGAGGCCCTGCATAGGGTTTCCAAGGAGCGGCTGGTGAGTTCAAACCGCTGACCTCATGGTCAGCAGTCCAGTGCTTATCCTGTAGTGTCACACCAAATATAAATATAAATGCATGCATAAATGAAAGGCATTTTTTTTCATATCTAGTTTTCTAGGAAATATTAAAAGGTTTGCATATGTTAAGTTAATATATATTTATTCTTAGTAATTTTTACTTATCTGTAATATTTCAAATGCTTTAAGAGGTAAATATATAATAAAAAGTAAGTCTTCTATGCTTCAACCATACATCCCAGAGAAATCTCCAAATACTAAGTTGACAGAGGATGAAAGATTAATTTATTGCTTAAATGGTATTTGCAATTACAGCCCAACATTGCTTCTCAAGGAGAGCTACATTATTAGTTTATGAGAAGAACTTTATTTCCATAAATTAGAACCTTATAGAAAAAGTAGCACTGTTCCATAGAGTTTACAAAGCTGTAATCTTTATGAAAACAGTCTGCAAATGTATCAGGAGCAGCTGGTGGGTTCGAACTGCCAACCTTTTGGTTAGCAGCCAAGTTTAACAACTGTGACACCAGTGCTTATTTATTTTTTTCTTTTTTAAGGTTTTTATTGTGAGTTGAGTGAAAGTTTACAGGGCAGACCATCAGTTTTACATTCAACAAATCATACACCATGTTTCATTATAATGATTATAATACCCTCCATGTACCATCAGTTAACAGCATTTCTCTCTATTCACTTTTGCTTTTTTTAAAAAAACAAAACAAAAAACACTCAGGCATATATAATAATTTACACCTCCAAAGGGCACATTCTGCAAGTCTGCCTCCTGGCCACCAGCTCTTAGTCCCTCTCTTCTCATGAATCTTCCCACTCCCTGTCTCCATGGCCCCATCTCTGCCTTGTCTCTGGTGTCGCTGCTTCTTTGGATAAGGTCCCACATCCCTTGATGGTTCTAGGGTCCTCTGTTTCAGGACTGTAAGATTAACCACTCCCCTGTTTTTGTTACAAAACTTCTAACTTTATAATTGTTTTAGTCGCAATTAGTCATGATAACAGTTATTCATTACTGAATCATAAGAATCTTATCCCCATATCTTTTCACCAGACCCATCTAGACAAGATGAAAACTATTCAGTGGGGACTCTTTCTTCCCCTGCATACTCTTAAACTGAGCTCACTCTTGAAACCTTGTAAGGCTGTCACTTCTTGCTTTTATTGCCCCCTCATTTTAGGTAGTCATTGTCTAAGTTGCCCATCCCTATCTACACTGTGTACGGATGAGATAGCATTGATACTTGATGTGAAGACTCCTTCCTTCTCTGTTGGTATTTAGAATTACTACTTCCATGAGTATAGGTCAGGTTCATTAAATTGTAGCAATTTATACTTCTTTCCTTTATCAAAAAAACAAAAAACTTTTTTTTGTGTGTGTGTATGGTAATCTTCCTCTAGTAGAGTTCTGATTATCAAGCCATCGAGGCTAGGTCAAATGGGTATTGTCTGCAAGTTTGGGTGTTCTTGTGCATCTCCCCTCACTTTATATCAGCTGGATGCTTCACTCTCAGTTCAAGCCCTCTGTGCCTATGTCCTTGTCCATGGGCTCAAGTGTACCCAGGTCTCACCACACTCTGGGCCAACCAGCCCTTCCTCTTCTCTTCTCTCCAGGTCAGTGGGAGTCAATGGACTGTGGTTGAACTCAGCTCATTTCTTTATTGCTGCCTTTCCCCCTCTTCCACACACCAGTAGACCAGTGTGGTCGCCAGCAAGCTTACATACCTATTCATGTGTTCCCTTTGAGTTTCAGTCTTAGAGGGGAGTTTGTCCTGAAGGAACTTGTTTGCTTGCCTTGATGGCTTCCTGGCAAAGAGCTTGCTTATTCTTGTAGTAGCCAGTCATTTTTATTTTGGGTTTTTCCTGATGATGATCTTTCTTTGAAGATGTATCTTCTGTAACTCTAGCTGTTCCAGGCTAGTCTGCTTGTTCTTGCTAGTAGGAATGTCCCACCTCATAAGGTTCTGGATGGGACTCAGTACTAAGGTCCTGTACTCTGCAAAGGCTTGGCAAGAGGTCTATTTCACTGAGCAAGTTCTAGAACCCCTTTTAGGTATTCCAATCAGTTATAGGCTGGAGATGGACTTACAAGTTTTCTCTAATCATGTTTCCTGACATTCCTTTCTATCCCACTCAAGTGTCTAATTTCTAATAGTAAGCAAGGGAAACCAATATTCATAAGACAGACAAGCATTTTATAGGAGAATACTAAAAGTGTCATGGACTGCCAAAAGAACCAATAGATCTGCTTTGGAAGAGGTACAGCCAGAGTGCTCCTTGGAGGCCAGGATGGGTAAGTTCTGTCTCTCATACTTTGGACATATTGTCAGGAGGAAACAGTCGCTGGAGAAGGATGTCATGCTGGGTAAGATGGAGGGTCAGAGAAAAAGAGGAAGACCCCCAACGAGATGGATTAGCCAGTTGGCATCATTGATGGTGTCAAGTGTGGCAGTGGTAGTGAGGTTGGCCCAGGATCGGACATTGTTTCGTTCTGCTGTGCATGGGGTCACTATGAGTCGGTTCCGACTCGATGGCACCTGACAACAACAACAACCTCTCTTCAAAATATGCCTAGATCCCTGTGTCACAGAACCCTGTTGTTCCAAGGTTGAGCAGGCATCACTATTTACCTCTGTCCCACTCAGGCCATGTAAACCTTTCTCAGTGTTCGCCTTTTCTATCTTGTTCACCACCAGTATTCTTGCAGAACCAACCTAGGGAGTGACGAAAGTACTTTAATCCTCTCACTTACCCTTTCCTAAAGTGGAGAGTCTCTGCAGGTTTTCTGTCTCAAATTTATGAAAATATATGAAAAGTACAGAAGCAGTTAATCTGACTTTCTTTTTGGATGAGCTGTGTCAGTCCTCATAATGTTAATGTTGTAAATGAAAGATCACAGAGGAACAAAACACATGGGTGCTGTGGTGGATATCTATTGGCTTGCCTCTTCAGAGCACCCATTTCTTTGGAGAACTGCTCCTGCCATACTCCGTAAATAAGGTCTTGTCAGCAGTCGTCAGGTGGTTTCTCAAGTAGTTTCTAAAAGTGCACAGCAGTGCTTCAGATGTCGGAAGAAAAGCCCGGAAGTAAGTGGGTATGTTTGACTCCATGCCAGAAGCAAATATAAAACAAATTGCTGTGTGCAGAGTGGGAAACTCTAGTAACTCATAGAAATAAGTATAATCAAACTTCATTAATGTAAAAAAATAAAAAAGAAGTGAACATGAATGTTTGTAAGCATTGAAGAGCAATAAATCAGTTATGTGAGTTGAAAGAGTCTTCTATCCCAGTCTTAAATTTTCCTAATTCTATCCTCCCACAGTGAATAGGATGCCATTTTGATAGTTTCGCAAAGATACAAAAATATTCCTTCCTGATCTTGGATATTTTCATTGCTGTCCCTCCTGGTTTGGCGTTGTAGGATAAGGACTGTACTACTAACCCCAATTTCGGCAGCTCAAACCACCAGCTGCTCCCTGGTATACAGGGTCACTATGAGTGGGAACTGACTCAACAGCACTTAACAACGACATCCCTCTGTAAGCCAGGAACTTCTTGTACCAGCCTGGACTAGTTAACTCTGTAGAGCAGACGTTGTCTTTGCACCTGCTTCAACTGCTTACTTTCTAGACCTGCCTTTATGTGGAAAGTCTTTTGCTTTGCTTCAATTTTAGCTCCTGTTTTCCTAATTTCATTTTTTTGCTTTCTTGCTTTACTCCCTCATTTTGTTCATTAACAGTATCAGATGACTTTCTGAGAAAGGGTGCATGGGAAATAAATTTTTAAAAACTTTTCCTCATCTACATTTGATAAATAATAATAAAGCAAATGTCTAATATATTTAGATACTAGATATAGATACCTTTGGGAATCCTGGTGTGGTACTGTAGAATAAGCACTGGACTGATAACCACAGGGTTGGTGATTCAAACCCACCAGCTGCTCATATACAGGGTTGCAGTGAGTCAGAACCATCTTGAAAGCACTTAAAAAACAGCAACAGCAAAAATACTTTTTGTGTGTATGTGGATAATCACCAACATGAATCTAGCCTTTTCAGTTATGACACCAGTCACCAATTCTGTCTTTTACCCTGACTACTTGGAGCAGCGTCATATCTCCCAAGTTAAAAGGATGCTGTTCACTCCAGGCTGCCAAGTAGGCCCAAGTTTTTCGATACTTAGGTGTTCCCATAGCATACACACCTCTCACCTGTTAGCTATATGTTTGGAATTTTTCCACTACCCCTACAGATTGCCAGCTGCAATCTCGGGGCACTCCCTGCCTGCCCAACTCCATCACTTTTGACCTGCTGACTTCTACTACTTTGATTTCGATAATTCATTGGAATGACCTCATGGGAATGGCTGTAGTTGCAATTACAGATTGATTATAGCAAAAGAATACTAATAAAGAGTCTGGGAAGTTTCCTAATGTGGAGGCTCCATGCCCCTTGCTGTCTTTCACCAACCCGACCAGGAAGCCCATGGAGATTTTGTGTCCAGAACTTTTGTTGTTGTTGTTATTGTTAGTTGCCATTAAGTTGGTTTTGATCATAGCAACTCTATGCACAGTGGAATGAAACACTGCCCAGGCATGCACCGTCCTCATAATTGAGCCCATTGCTGTTGCCACAGTGTTAATCCACCTCATTAAGTGTTTTCTTTTTTTTTTTCACTGACCTTCCACTTTACCACGCATCATGTCCTTCTCCAGGCACTGGTCATTCCTGATAACATGTCTGACATATGAGAGATGAAGTCTCACCATCCTGGCTTCTGAGGAACATTCTGCCTGTATTTCTCCCAACACGGTTTTATTTGTTCTTCTGGTAGTCCATGACGTTCTTCTCCAACACCATAATTCAAATGCATTGATTTTTCTAAGGTCTTCTTTAATCATTGTCCAACTTCCATATGCATATGAACGAGGCTATTGAAAATACCATGGCTTGCATGAGTCACACCTTAGTCCTCAAACTGTTATCTTTGCACATTGACACATTAAAGAGCTCTTTTGCAGCAGGTTAGCCTACTGTAATACATAATTTGGTTTCTTGACTGCTGCTTCCATTTGTGTAGATTGTAGACTCAAGGAAAATGAAGTCTTTGACAACTTCAATTTTTTCTCCATTTATCATGTTGTTAATTGTTGATTCACTTGTGAGGATTTTTATTTTCTGTGTATTGAGATGCAATCCAGACTAAAGTCTTTGATGTTCATCAGTAAGTATTTTAAGTCCACTTGTGAGGTTGGTACAGGACCAACCTCATAAGATTGTTCTGTTGTGCATAAGGTCGCTATGAGTCAGTATCGACTTGATGGCTCTTAACAACAACAAATCTAGTAACCAAGGTTGTGCCATCTACATGTCTTAAGTTCAAAACTACCAGCTGTTCTGAAGCAGAAAGATGAGGCTCTCTGCTCCCGTAAAGATTTACAGCCTCAGAAACCCTGTAAAGGGTCGCTATGGGTTGGAACCGATTCCATGGCACATAACAACAACAACATTTGCACTCAGCATAATGTACTCCAGGTTCAACCGTATTGTGAGGTGTTTCACAGATTTCCTTTTGGTACAGTGACTCTGTGTATCCCTTCCATCTTCTTTTGATGCTTTCTGCATCATGCAGTATTTTGCCCATAAAATTCTTTAAAACCCACAAGTCGAGGTTTGAATTTTTCCTTCAGTTCCCTCACCTTGAGAAATGCTGAAGGTGTTCTTCCCTTTTGGTTTTCTAATTCCAGGTCTTTGCACATTTTGTTATAATGTTTGACTTTGCCTTCACGAGCTGACCTTTGAAATTTTCTGTTTAGCTCTTGTACCTTCTCATTTCTTCCATTTGCTTAAGCATATTTACACTGGAGAGCAAGTTTTAGGGTCTCTTCTGGTCTTTTCTTTCTTTGTTGTCTTTTCAATGACCTTTTGCTTTCTTCCTGTCTTGTGTTCTTGAAGTCATCCCACAACTTCTGGTCTTCGGTCTGTAGTGTCTGATGCATAAAATCTGTTCTTCAGATGATCTCTAAATCCAGGTGGGATATATTCAATATCATATTTTGGCTCTCGTGGAATTGTTTTAATTTTCCTCCGCTTCAGCCTAAATTTGCATATGAGCAATTGATGGTGTGTTCCACAGTCTGCCCCTGGCATTGTTTTGGCTGATGATATGGATGGAGTTTTTCTACCATCTCTTTCCACAGATGAAGTCAGTCTGATTTCTTTGTATTCTGTCTGGTGAGGTCCATGTGTATAATTATCTTTTATGTTGTTTTAAAAAGATATTTGTAATGAAGTCAATGGCCTTGCAAAATTCTACCATGAAATATCCAACATCATTTCTATCACCAAGGTCATATTTTTCAGCTACTGATCCTTCCTCTTTGTTTCCAACCTTTGCATTACAATTGCCAGTAATTATCAATGCATCTTGATTACATATTTAATCAATTTCAGACTGATAAAACTGGTAAAATCTTCAATTTCATCCTCACTGGCTTTAGTGCTTGGTGTGTAAATTACAATAATAGTGGTATTAGTTGGTCTTCCTTGTAGGCGTATGGATATTATCCTGTCACAGACAGTGTTGTATTTCATGATTGATTTAGATAATGTTCTTCTTAATGATGAATGCGACACTAGTCCTCTTCAGTTTGCCATTCCTGGCATAGTAAACCATGTGATTGTCAGATTCAAAATGGTCAATAGCAGTCCGTGTCAGGTCACTAATGCTTAGGATATTGGTGTTTATGTGTTCTATTTCATTTTTTTACAATTTACAATTTTCCTAGAGTCATACTAAGTACATTTCAAGGTTCCGATTATTAATAGTTATAGCTGTTTCTCCTCATTTTGATTTGTACCCCATTCAGCAAATAAAAGACCTGAGGGCTTTATTTCATTTCATTTGCATCATCACTGTTAACTCTACTTTGAGGAAGCAGCACTTCCCCAGTTGCATTTTGAGTGCCTTCCAACCTGAGGAGCTCATCTTCCAGCACTATATCTGACAATATTTTGGTGCTCTTCATCATGTTTCAATATTCCGTAATCTGGTGCTGACTGTGTTCCAATGCTATTCATAAGGGTTCCAGTGACTAAATATTCATAAGTAGTCTGTCTCCCCCTTCCTAGTCTCTCTTTGCCTGGAAGCTCAGCTGAAACCTATCCACCATGTGTGACCCTGCCTGTACTTAAAATACCTGTGGCATAGCTTCCAGAATCATACCAACACACAAGCCACCATAGTACGTCAAATTGGCAAATGAGTAGTGGTTTTTAAAATTTTTTATTTTAGCTGGTTCTGAATGGGATCCATGAAGTGGAAATATAGTATAGCAAGCAGTTTCACAAAAATAAAGTGAATTATGCACACCAATGTTCATAGCAGCACTGTTTACCATAGTAAATGATGAAGACATTGAGATGGAGACATTGAGACATACAGTAGCAAATGATGGAAGACTATTTATCCATCAACTGAAGAATGGATAAACAAACGGTGGTACATACACACAAAGGAGTATTATGCTACCTTGAAGAATAACAAAGAAACTGCAAGCCAC
>NW_006408684.1:776618-797483 GCF_000296735.1 Chrysochloris asiatica | reverse complement strand
TAGCCAAGAAGAAACAGAACAACTTCCTTATACCAAAAACTTCTCTATACAAAACATCTAGTTAAATTTCTGCTTATGATCTAATACTATTCCTTTAGCCCTCAATTGCATTTTTGCTAATTTTCTAAAGGTCTTAATGCCCCTGACCGAAACTACACAGAATGTTGAATGTAATCTTAAACTTGAACTGGCACAAACTTCAGCTGGTTTTTCCTAGTGGTGAAACTTATTATTAGTGTGAGAAGCATTCTTTAGGACTACGCGTGATTGAATATGGTGTGAATGTGCAAGTTTCAAATCTCTAATATAGTTCTTACTAAGATTCTACTGAAAACTTTTATTATAAAATAAAAATATTAAAAATAAGCTGATTAAAACAAAAAGACAGAGACAGCAGAGTCCCCACATGAGATCCCTCCTGGGGCCTTGTGTTACAAAGAGGGGACCCGTTGTGGCCCTACTTAACAATGAACCCTTCATGTTTAGGGTCCTCCACATGGCCTCTGCCATCCTTCATCAAAACGGCCATTTTTATATCTTCAAAGGAGTCAAATTGCATGCCTTTGAAATGTTCTTTGTGTTTTAGGAACAAAAAGAGGCCTAGAGAGGCAAGATCAGAGCTGGTAGAGGGTGGATGGGGAAAGGCTTTCCAATGAAATTCCCCTAGGACAGCCCAGCCCTTACTTTCCTCCAAGAATGAGCAGGTGCATGTTATGATCGAAAACAGTTCTTGGAGTAAATTTCCTGGTCTTTTGCTCACCAATGCAGTTTTCAATTTTCTTAAAACTTCTTTGTAATAAGTGTCCTTTGAGACCATCAACCAAGATTATTTATCTCTCTGAACAGCAAAACATTTGCCATTTCAACCATTTTACATATACAATCCAACTACATTCCCCATGTTGGATAGCCAACACGATCCGTTTCCAAACCTGTTTTTCTCTCTTCTTCATTGCCCCTTATTTTATTGTTGGGAAAGTTATTTCCCAACAATATTGTTGGGACACAATGATGTGTCCTAAAGAGAAAATAATTGTATATTTTTTCTCTTCCAGTATTTGCAAAAAAAAAACTCAAGAAAATAGTTTCATTTTTTTCCACTATCTTAGCACATGTCTACATTCAACCCAGTGAATTCTCTCTTTCTCTCTTCCCTCCCACCCCGGTAACAATCGTAGACTGTTTATTGAAGAATGAAAACCTTTTCTTGACTTTTTACTATAGTGGTCTCATGTAATATATATCCCATTGTGACTGACTAATTTCACTCAACGTAGTGTCCTCCAGGTTCCTCCATGTTATATGCGGTGTTTTGCAGGTTCATCATCATTCTTCAGGGTTGCAAAGTATTCCATTGTGTGTATGTACCAAAGTTTGTTCAGGCATTCCTCTGCTGATGGGCATCTAGGCTGTCTTCATCTTTTGGCTATTTTGAATAAAGTGGCATTGAACACAGGTGTGCATAAATCTATTCATGACATGGCTTTTATTTCTTGAGGATCTATACCAAGTAGAGAGCTAGCTGGCTTATATGGTATTTCTGTTTCCAACCTTCTGAGAGTGCCATAATTGTCCACAGCTGGTGTACCATTTTACTGTCCCACCAGTAGTGTAGGAGAGTCCCATACACTCCATTTAGGGCAGCGTTAAAGAAACAAACAAAAGGACATTTGTTCCTAATCATTAATTATAAAAGTAACAGAAATGTTTGGAAATGCAAATACAGCCATGATAAATTGAGTGACAGTTACATGAAACTCCTCTGTACAAATATTTTTGCAACTTTCTATGAATCTGTAATTATTTCAAAATAGAAAACTAAATATAAAGAATAAAACAAATTGCGAAGGAAATAAAAAAAGATTATCTCTGGAATCCCAACTTCCTGAGTTGATCTCTAAGCCCAACAAAACACTTCAGACACTACTGTTATGATTAAATCTTCCTTTCTGGATCATACTGGTATCTAAACTTCAATCCTAGTTACGATTCATCCCATAAAATCATCTTCATTAACTTAGATCTTACTTAAAAGTCTAATGGAAAGATCAACTCATTGAGCTAAGTGACTTAGCATGACACTTTGGCACCCATTGAACCAAAAGCTTGCTGAGGCCAAGATATGTGCTTAAAATGGAAAACTCTGGAGTATGTGAGATTCTAACTTAAGTAGCTATCACATCAATGTAACTATGGTCTTCTTCCACAAGTTTCTGAAATTCAGCCATAGTTTATTCATTTGTTGAGGTTGACAAACTTCCATCTCTGAGGGCAGCCTTGAAGTCTTTCCTACCATTAAGACAACTTGTTGTTAAATTGTTTTATGTGTGGCAGTTTTACAGTTAACTTGTTGATTTGGGAAGACTTCCATTTGAATTTTGTTACAGGTTTGATAATTAGCCCTGAACTCAAAATTATTTTTTTCTTGCCATGGCACAAAAAAGAAGCTTTTTCCTTTAAAAAAGACGCTGTAATGTGCTGGACTGCAAGGTCATTTTGAACCACAAAGTTGGCGGTTCAAACCTACCAGCCACTCTTAGGAAACCCTATACAGGGTTGTTACATGTTGGAACTGACTCGATGGCACTTAACAACGAGACTAAAACAAGCTTGTTAGTAAGAAAACGTGTCTACAGTCATTCACTGATTGTATAGGTATATTTAAACGCATTTTGTTTTGAATAAGCCTGTGCATGCATGAACTGAAGCTGGTGGTGATGGTGGTGATGGTGGTGGTGTCAAAGTGCCCTCAAGTTGGTTCCAATTCATAGTAATCCTGTATAGGGTTTCTGAAACTGTAAATCTTTCTACAAGCAGCATCTTTCCCCCACGATTCTGCTGGTAGTCTTGAACCAGCACCCTTGTGTTTCTCAGTCCAGTGCCTATGTACAGAGCCACCAGACTCCCCTAGTAGGAATACTTTTTTGGGGCCCACGGGTAGGAGTGAAGATTAGGGATGGGACAATGGCTAGATGAAGGCCAGGGCTAGCGTTTTGTTTATTGTTAGGGCTATGGTTAGTGTTGGACTCCTGGTGTAGCACTGTGGGTTAATGCTCTGGACTTCAAGGTCGATTTGAGCTGCATGGTCGGTGCTTCAAGCTCATCAGCCACACCTCGGAAACCCTATACAGTGTTGCTATGAGTCAGAACCAACTCAAGGCACTTGATGATGACAACAATGGTTAGTGTTAACGGTATGAGTTACCCTAGTGCTCGGAGTAAGGCTTGGTGTGAATTTTAGGGTTGCGATTTGGTTTATTTTTTATTTAAAAACAAATAAAACTTTATTGTGAATTGAGTACAGATTTACAGAGCAGATCATCAGTTTTATGTTTCACAAATCATATACTTTGCTTGATTACAACAATTGTAATCCTCTCCATGTATCATCAGTTAGCAGTATTTACCTCTATTCACTTTAACTCTTTTTGCATTCCTCCCTGTGTCTCCCGATACTTTAATCATTTTTTCTTGAAATTTATTTGATTTTCTCTTCATTTGATAGTTCTGTAACTACATTATTCCCTTTTTAAAGTTTTTTTCTTTTTGTTTTTGTTGATCTATCTCTGTTTCTTATTTTCAGTCTGTTTTATGTTGCATACTTACATATCTGGGTTTGAATCTAGGTGATATTGTCATGTATGTTAGTCTCAGATTGTTGTCTGCTGTAGTTGGTTCTCGGTCCAAAGAACCTCCGTTAGTGTTTTTTTTAAGGCTGGTCTGGCTTTTACAGAATCTTTTGTGTTTGTCTGAAAATGACCCGATTTTCCCATCATGTTAAATGGACAGAGTCCTTTTATGGCATCATAATGTAAGCATTGGACCTCAAGGTTGGTTTGAACCAAAAGTTCGGTGATTCAAATTCACCAGCCACTCCTTGTTGTTGTTGTTAGGTGCCATCGAGTTGGTACCAAATCATAGTGACTTTATGCACAGCAGAACGAAACACTGCCCAATCCTGGGCCAGTCTCACTAATGTTGCCACGCTTGAGTCCATCAATGCTGCCATGCCAGCCCACAGTATGCCCATTTTTCTTCTCTCTTACCGTTGCTGTTCTTCTTCTTTTCCCGCTGGCACTCAGTTCACCTCTTAACATCTGATGTTCAGGGCTCCAGGGTCACATCTTCATCTGTTTCACTCTGTCCCTCAGCTTTGTTGCACAGGATCGGCTCAGTGTGTCTGATTTGTCTGCCATCTTGCCGCAGACTCCAAGCAACAGAAATACAGTCTGAGTTATCCTTGTATTATTTAAGACAAGAAATCTAAATATTATACATGTACTTAGAAGACTTTCTGTTTTTATTTTTAAATTTTGTGTTTGTGAATTGGTTGAAGGTTTACAGAGCAGATCATAATTTTCCATTTAGCAAAACACATATTTTGTTTCATCTCATTGATTGCAGTATCCTCAGTGTAACACCACTTATTCCACTTCCTTAGGATGTTTCCTGTTTCTATTCTTCCTTCTTTCATAACCCTTTGGAACTTTGTCCTTGGGTAAATACTACCTAATTGATCTCAGATGGTTGATTATTCTAAGGTGTGCACACCTCCCTAGTGTCATTGTCCCTGCAAAAAATGGCCCCAAGAATCCTTCTTACAGCTGGGTTAGATAATTCATTGCATTGGCCACACAGAACTCAGAGGCAATATTGTTACGGAGTTTATTGGTGAAGTTAAAACATTCGAGGCACAGTTGTTTTAGTCAGGATGGCCTTTCCTCAGCTGTGTCCACAGGCAAGTATTTCTGTATAGATGTAGAACATTCTACTTATAGGTTATGTTATGCCAATTGACTTTGTTTTTCCCCAGCACTATGGTCCTGAATGCTCAGGCCCGGCAACTCATTCCCTCAGGGTATTTGATTATGTCTAAGAAGTTTTCATAACTTTTCCCTGTGTATGATCTACCCCATTCCTGGATATTTGCCACAAATATAAATAACCACATACAAATATCCTATGTCATACCTGTATCTACTGATACACTTTCACTCTCCCTATTCCCTCTCAGTCTACTTATTTATTCATTCGTCTACTGGGAGATCATCATCATTGCAGGATTGTGTGTATAACAATATTTAACTGTGTTGCCTTTAGTTAGAAGGCTTACTTACTATCAGATTTTATAAAAGTAGGTATTTATTCCTTAAAGAAGATTGAAATATTATATAAATTAGTAGACTTATAGTTTCATATATCGAAGGTTCTAAATTGTATGTTTTGCTGTTTCAGATATGGATGTACCAGAACTTAATTAAATACAGTTCTCTGTTTGTCAAGCAGTTGGATGGGTCTGAGAGACTTACATGCTTATTTCAAATAAAGAGGTTGATGAGCCTATGTTGCAGGTAATTTCCAACTTTGTTGAGAACTGTATGTAACATGATGATTGCTTTGAATGTATAGAGAAAATTCTTTTTATTTTCATTTTCTGAGACAGTGGTTTTTCTACATTTTTACTCTGGACTGGAGTATTCTGTATAGTACAGTTTTCTCTGCTGGTTGATTCTGACCTTTGTGACATAGAAGCTGAGATGCAGCTATAAATATCTTCAGATGATATTTTCTTTCAGTGATGCCCTGGAATTATTTTGTGAAATGCTAGACATCCTGGTTATTTAATAAGCAGATTGGCCAACTGATTGGAGTTCTGAGTTGAAAATGATTCTATTCTCTAAGGATTTCTTCTAAAATAACAATTTGAAAATTACCTCTTTAGAATATGCCTTTTGTTATGCTCTTTATTTATGCATAAGTTTAAAAATTTATCATATTCATGGCTTTGTGATTTAGTCAATTATCTACAAGAGAAACTAAGATGATATCCTTAAGATCTATATCTATATATATATTTTATTTATATAGGTTTTTTTAATTGCTTATATCTGTACCTGTGGTGCATTTTCAGATGATTCTGAGCCTTCATTATACTTTCTATTAATTTTTCAGAGGCCACATATGTAATAAAGTATATTTAGGATCGCTATCAGAAATACCCATCAGATGATATGCTAAAAATAACCCGCTCATTTTTGTTGTTGTTATTAACTGACCTTTCCAAAATACTTTGCTGAACTAAAGATAAAAGCAGAACCTGAGAGAAGAGAGAGAACCAGGGGGATCATGGAATCCAAAGATTTATATTCTTAATCCATAGTCCTGGTGTAGCACTGTAGGATAAGCACTGGACTACTAACTGCAAGATTGGTGGTTCAAACCTGCCAGTTACTTCTTGGAAACCATATACACAGTTGCTGTGAGTCAGAACTGACTCAACAGTACTTAACAATTATTCCTTGGAAATCTTGTACTTTAAAATATTGTCTAAAGCAGGAGTCAGCACATATGTTCTGTAAATGGTTACATAGTGAATGTTGTTGTTGTTAAGTGCCGTGGAGTCGGTTCCGACTCATAGCGACCCTGTACAGGGTTTCCGAGGCTGTAAATCTTTACAGGAGCAGAAAGCCTCATCTTTCTCCCGCGGAACAGCTGGTAGTTTCGAACTGTTGATTTTGCGGTTCGCAACCTGATTTGTAACCACTATGCTACCAGAGTTCCTTGGTTTATAGCTCATAATTGGTCTCTGCACTAACTGCACTAATAAGCCAGGGGCAGAGTGTGCAAACTACATCTGTAGTGCTTACTGCATTGTAAGGATGAGCATGAATTCCCACCTGGAAATAGATCTAGCCCTCACCTTCCCGCATCTCGAATTTCTTTGTCATCACCTGCCCAAACAGCTTCTTTTCTCTTTCACCTCCAGCCACCCAGAGCTGGATTGAAAGTTAGAAGGACTCTGCCTTAATGATTGTCTCCCTTCCCTTCCCCCCAATCCCTTATGCTCCATTCTCTGATCTAGGTGCAGCTGTTCAGTTTAGACACGTGAATTAGGACTCTGTCCTTCAGATAGACAACCTACAGGGGCCTTCTGTGATCTAGCCACCTCAACCTAAGTCAAAACACACGGGTTACGAGGACTCTGTCCTTCACACTGCCAGATAGGCAGAGGCCATTCCTTGATGGTTCTCACTGCCCCTGTGGGTTCATTCATTTTCAGAATTCATGGAAGTATTTATATCTATAGTTACCCATTTATTGTAACCAGAAAGTTATAAAACAAAGAGACATATTGAATGAGGTCTGGGAGGCCTCCTGACACAGGCTTTCATTTCCCCAGGCTTTGCACAACCCGCTTCTGTACATGGATGTGCTCGCCAGTTCAGGAAGCACCAGCTATTGCTTGGTTTCTTTCTTTGGATTTCTTTATTGCATAGTTGTGATTGGGCACTGCATATTCAGACTCATTGAATATGCATGATTGGATTTTGCCCCCCTCTCTTTCTGAAAAATGCCTTGATGGGGTAGTGGGTTAAGCAATGGACTGCTAACCCCAAGGTCAATAGTTTGAATCCCCCAGTGGCTCTGAAAGACAGATGAGGCTGCCTGCTCCTGGAAACCCTATGAGCAGTTATACTCTGTCCTGTTGGGTTGCTTTGAGTTAGGATGGAAGGCAGTGGGGATGGGTGCTCCTTCTGAGATGAGCTTATGGGCTGGGTGTCTGTAGCCCCCTACTCATCTGCACACATTCTCTATGCTGTCTGAAGGTTTTACATAATAAAGGCATATCTACTGCTTGGGTTCAGAACAGCTGTCTTTCTGTAGTGCTCTTACTTATTCATTCATTAGTTCCTTTTAAAATGTAAAAACTCTTCACTAAGAATCTTGAAAAAAAATAGTCAATGTGTTGATTTCCTGCCAGAAAGATGAGGCTCTCTGCTCCCATTAAGCTTTACAGTAAAGATTCACAGTCTCGGAAACCCTAGGACAGTTCTGCTCTCTTCTGTAGACTTGCCTGTGAGTCAGAATTAACTTAAGGGCAGTGGGCTTGGTTCTTTTTTGGTTTTCAGTTACGTATATGGATGCCTATTGTAATTTTTGAAGACAGTCATTTAGCAGCTAATTTTAACATACAGTATTTCAAAATATATGGTGTTACATTTAAAAAATTTCTTTTAATCTCAAACATCAGAAGTTAAAAAAAACAGCTTTATGTCCCACACCTAGATTCAAAGATGGTAACATTTCTGTACATGAACACACTTGTGCGCTCTCTCTCTCTTTCTGTGTGTGTGTATGGTTTTCTAAGCATTTGAAAGTAAATTGTAGGCATCATAACTTTCATTCCTAAATATTTCACCATGTATATTCTGGGAATAAGCCATTCTCCTACTGAACCATGAGGCTATTAACAGTCTCCACAGCACTTAACCACAGCAACAATATTATCTAATATGTACCACATTCAGATAGCCGCAGTTGTCTTAAACGTATGTTGTATATTTGTTTTGTTAACTTTGTTTTCATTTGTTTTGCTTACTTTTTTATCTCTTGTATTTCTTATACACTGGAAGTTAGGTCTAGGGGCAGGGTTTCTCAACTTTGGTGCTACAGCATTTTGGGCCACATAATTTTTGGTTCTGGTGTGGTGTTGTGGGTTAATGTGTTGGACTGCAAAGGCCATTTGAACCACAAGGTCGGCAGTTCAAGCTCACCAGCCACTCCTCGGAAACCCTGTACAGGGTCATTGTGGGTCAGAACCTACTTGAAGGCACTTAAAAATAACAGCACCAACAATGTTTGGTTCTAGGGAGCTTTCCTTTGCATCATAGGGTTTTTAGCATTATCTTTATTTTTGGCCACTAGAAAGGAACCCTGGTAATGTAGTGATCGTATGATGGGTTACCAACTGCATGGTCAACAGTTTGAATTCACCAGCTGCTCTGTGGGAGAAAGATGAAGCTTTCTGTTCCTGTGTAGATGTATAGCATCGGAAACCCTATACAGGGTCCCTGTGAGTTGGAAGCGGCTCTGTGGCACACCACCACCACCAGATACCAGTAGCACCCTTCCCCCAAGCTGTAATAACCAAACTATATCTATGTCAAATGTTGCCAGAAGGAACAGAATTACACTGGTTGAGAACCTGTGATCCAGTGTTTTTATTTGATTCAATTTGGTGATTTTGTTTGGTCATAGGAGGTAATATGAAAGCCATATTGCATCACATCAGGAGACGTTTGATCAACTGCTTACTTATTAACCTTTGTATTGTGAAGTTACATTTTCTCCTTTGTAATTGGCAGAAATCTGTGGGGTGATCATTTGGTGTTACATGATGACACCAGTTATATGTCTGATGGACCCGCTGACATATGGACTTTGTCTGTAAACTTAGAGTGCAAAGATACCGAGGGAGAGTTTTAAACAAGAGATGCATGATCTGAAAATTTCCCCCTCTATGCCTTTTTAAGTTGTTATTAGGTGAAAATTTTCAAGATAAAAAAGTGTACAAGAAATATAAAGAATGGTACAATAAATACTCATATGCCTACCATCTAAAGTCATCAAGTTTTTTCAATTGTTTAAACAACTGTTCTGGTACTCTGCTCCCTAGATACTTGAACATGCACCTTTCAGAAAGCATTCTTCTGCGAGGGGCCATTAAATAATTCATGAAAAATTCCATGAGCTTTTTAAATTTTCTTTTATATTTTACAGATGGGGCTGGTCCATTAGCTTTTTAAAAAAAAGTTTTTATTGTGAGGTTTACATGGAAGAACATCAGGTTTACACTCATCCTATCATATTTCATTTCATTGAAATGATTACAATTCATTCGATGCATCATCAAATAACCCCAAAGGGTATACCACACAGGCCCTCTTCCTCCCTGAGTCCAGTGTCCTCAGCCACTCCATCTGTCCACATCATCGTCTCTGTCTCCATCCCTGGCATCACTGCCTCTCTGGGAAGGGTCACGCTCTCCGTTCTTGTCACTTGATGGTCCCAGGGACCTCCGCTCCTGGGCTACAAAATCAATCACTCTTCTCCTTTTGTCAAAAAACATCTACCTCTATATTTCCTTCCCTCACAGTCAGTCCTGATGGCAGTGATTCACTATTGTACCACAAGAGTCTTATCCCCATTTCCTTCTGCCAGCCTGGTCCCATCGGATTGGAAATCATTCAGTGGTGATTCTACCTTCCCCTGCCCCATCTGGAACTAAGCTTCCTCTTGAAAGCTTGTAAGCCAGTCACTTCTTGCCTTATAGGCCCTCCATTTTGGGTAGCCAAAGTCTGTGTTGCCCATCCCTGTCAACCCTGTGTACCGAGAGGGTGGGAGTGATCCTTGCTGTAAAGATTTGTTCCCTTTTTTGAGCTACTACATTCATAAGTATAGGTAGAGTTCATCAAATTGTATCAGGTTCCTCCCCCCACCCTCCCCACCCCCGCGCCCTTTTTCTTTTAGTCGAGTTCTGATCATCCAGCCATTGAAGCCAGGTCAGGTGGGTACTGTCTGCAAGTATGGGTGTTCTTGTGCATCTCCCCTCACTTCATATCAGCTGGACACTTCATTCTCCACTCTAGTCCTCTGTGGCATGTCACTGTCTCTGGGCCCAGGAGTCCCCAGGTCTTGCCGTACTGTTGGCCATCCAGGTCTCTACCCGGGTTCACTGGCATCTATTGAATGTGTTCAGGCTTAGCTCACCACTTCATTACTGTTTATTACCTCTCCTCCCTTATCGGTGACCAACGTGGTCACCAGCCAGACTGCATGCCTGCTTATTTTTTCCCCTTGAGTCTCAGTCTTGAAAGGGGGTTTGCTCTGAGGGGTCCCGACTTTCCTTGATGGCTTCCAGGTAAACAGCTTACTTGTTCTTGTAGTAATCAATCAGACTGCCATTATTGTTATGGATTTTTCCTGCTGGTTTTTCTTTCACAAAGTATCTTCTGTTCTTGGTCCATTAGCTTTTAATTCCATTTTTTCACACACTCTTTGCAATCCTCTTGTATAAAACCATAATACTGTTAATATTGTTGTTTTGTGTCATTCAGTCATGAACAACAAAATGAAACACTACCCTGTGCTATGCCATCTTCACGATCATTGATATGCAAACATTATGCAGCCACTGTGTCAGTCTGTCTTGTTGAGGATCTTGTTCTTTCAAGCTGACTTTATCCTTTACCAAGCATGATGTCCTTCTTCAGGAACTGGTGCTTCCTGATAACATGACTAAAGTACATCTCACCATCCTCCCTTCTAAAGAACATTTTGCCTGTACTTCTTTCAAAACAGATTTGCTCTTTCTTCTGATAGGTCATGATAATATTCGGTGTTCTTCCCAAGATCTTTGTTATTCATTGCCCAACTTTCACCTGCATGAAGTGATTGAAAATACAGTGTCTTGAATCAGGCACACCTTAGTTCTCTAATTGACGTCTTTGCTTTTTAACACTTTAAAGATCTTTTGCAGCAGATTTGCCCAGTGTAAGACATCATTTGGTTCCCTGACTCCTACTTCCATGGATGTAGGATTGCAAATTCAAATAAAATGAAATTCTTGACAACCTTTTCTGTTTATTATGATTTGGTTATTCTAGTAGTGATGAATTTTTTTTTTCCTGTTGAGGTGGAAGCCATACTGAAGGTTATGTTCTTTGCCTTTTATCAATGCATCTTCAAATCCTCTTTACTTCCAGAAAGCAGGATTATGTCATCTGAGTATTATAGATTGTTGAATCTTCCTCTAGTGCTGTTGACACAGTCTTCATATAATCCAGCTTTTCATATTAATTGTTTAGCATACAGATTGAATAGTATGATGAAAAGATACAACTCTGACGCATAACTTTACCGATTTCAAAACATACAGTATCTCTGTGTTCTGTACAGTTGCCTCATGGTCTATGCACAAGTTACATCGCTGTGCTATCCATAATTTGTTATGAACCACAAAGACAAATGTCTTTGCATAGTCAATAAAACACAGGTAAACATCTTTCTGGTATTCACTTTCAGCGAAGGTCCATCATCAGATGGATCAACAATGATTTTTCCGTAGTTCCACATTATCTTTTGAATCCAACTTGAATTTTTGGCAGCTCCCTATTGATGAACTGGTGCAACTATTTTTCTTCAGCAAAATTTTATTTATGTGTGATGTTAATGATATTATTTGGTAATCTCCAAATCCCGTTGGATTACCTTTCTTTGGAATGGACACAAATATGGATCTCTTGTCCTGTGCCCAGGCAACTAACTTCTCAATTTCTTGGTATAGGTAAGTGAGTGTTTCCTGCATTGTGTGCATTTGTTGAAAATTTCCTTTGGTTTTCCATCAGTTCCAAGAGCCTTACTTTTCACCACTACCTTCAATGCAGCTTCTAATTCTTCCTTCAGTTCTGCTGGGGTTTTTGTTTTGTTTTGTTTTGTTTTTTTTTAAATCATAGTTGCCTCTTTAACTGGTTGAACATTGACCAGTGTTTTCTGGTGCAGTGAGTCTGTGCTCCTTCAGTCTTCTTTTGATGCTTCCTGCATCAATCAGTATTTTTTTGCTTGAAAAATCCTTTAGTATTTCAAGTCAAGGCTTGAATTATTTGTTCAGTTACTTTAGCTTAAGAAATGTTCAGCATGTTTTTCCCTTTTGGTTTTCTAACTCCAGGTCTTTGCACATTTTATTATAGTTCTTTTCTTTGTTTTATCGAGCCACCATTTGAAACATTCTGTTCAGCTCTTATTATTTCATTTCTTCTAACTTCCTTTAGCTACTCTGTGTCCAAGAGTCAGTTTCAAGGTATTTTCTTTCTTTTGTTTTTAATGATTGTTTGCTGCCCTTGATGTTATCCCACAACTTTTATGGTCTTTGGTCATTAGTGCTCAGTTTGTTTAATGTACTATTGAAGTGATCTCAAAATTCAGGTGGAGTATATTGAGGGTCTCGAGGCCCTCATGGACATGTTTGAATTTTCTTCATCTTTAGTTTGTTATTCCTGGCATAGTCAACCACATGATTGTCTAATTCAAAATGGCCAACACTATAACATTTCAACTCACTAATGCCAAAGATACCTATCTTGGTTCATTACATTTCATTTTTGACAACTTCCTTTTCCCCTAGATTCATATTTTACATGTTCCACGATTCGGTTATTAAAGAATGTTTGCAGCTGTTTCTTGCCATTTTAAGTCATGTTTAATCAGCAGGTGAATGTGATCCTGAAAGCTTTACTCTTCCCATGTTGTTAAGATTGAGTCTATTTTTGAGGAGGTGGTTTTTTAAATTTTATTGTAATCTTGGTAAAATTTCATAGAGAAAATCAGTTTTCCATTCAACAATATTCAAGAATCTAAAATATTTTATTTCACACTTATTGATTGTAATCCTCACAATGTAACACCGTCCATCTCCATCCCTCCCTGGGTTTCCCCCTTCCATTCCTCCTCCTTTCCTATGCCTTTCCACTTTCTGAACTTAGACTCTGGGGAAATGCTACGATTTTTTGGTCTTGAATGATTGAGTGCTTTGAGGAGTGTGTACCTCCCTGGTGTTATTGTTGACCTAGCAGACCCATCTGTTTTCTGACAGAAAGCTAAGACATAGGTGTGAATTCATTCTGAGGTTTGAAGAGTAACTAAGAGCCATACTCTGGGGTGTTCCAGCAGTCTCTGCCTGACTAGTCAGCCTGGTCACTTAATGATTGCCAGTTTTGATCCACATTTTTCTCAAAGAAACAGCTCTTCCCCAGTGGTGTTTTATGTGCCTTCCAACCTTAGGAGCCCATTTTCTGGAACTGTATCAGATAATGGTCTACTGCTCTTCCTAAGATTTTCACTAGCCAGTGTGTTAAGAAGTAGATTGCCAGGTCCTTCTTTCTCGTCTGACTCAGCGTGGGAACTCTAGCAGAAACCTGGCCCCCACAGGTGGCCATGATAGTATTTGAAGTACCTATGGCATAGCTTCTGTCATCACACCCACATGAAAGCCACTACCATTTGACAAAATGACAGATGAGTGGGGAAATAGCCTTAATACCTCAACAAAAAATAATTAAGAGTAGTATTAACTATTTTGAGAATTACTAGCCATCTTGGTTTGCTTCAGAGTAGTCACTGTCTAAATTTCAAATTTGTTTTCCAATTTTCCCAGTAGTCTCCATAATGCATTTTATAGCTACTTTGAAAAACAGCAAAAAAAGCTAATTAAAACTTTATAGTTATTAGTTCCTATAGAGCCAAACAAAATAAACTAAATCAGAATTATCTAAGCCAAACAAAAAAAGGTCTAATTGAAGATAGATTACCTTTGATATCTCATAAATGTTTTCATCTTGAACAACCCCTTCCTCCTCAAAGTCTCCAATTTATGGCTAGTGGCATTGTAGGATAAGCACTGAACTGCAAACCACAATTTCAGCAGTTTGAGCCCACCAGCTGTTCCTTGGGAGAAAGATGAGACTTTCTGCTCCCATAAAGATTTGCAGTCTCAGAAACTCTATTCAGTCAGGGTCACTAAGAGTTAGAACCTACTTGATGTCACTTAACAACAACAACAATGTTGAAGTGATTACAGATTTTGACTGGTCAGTAAGTCTAAACTTTTTAAGAATTTGAGTTCTGTTACATGTTCTTCTCCAGTTCTGTCAAGGCCCATGTATTGTGGTAGTGACAAGAATGATTGATAGTGGTGGCTGGGCACCATCTAGTTCTTCTGGTCTTAGGGTAGATGAGGCAATGGCTCAGGCAGGCCATTAACCCTGTAGTCTAGTTTCTTCTTTGAGACTTTGGTTTCCTTCTTTCTCTTTTGTTCCTAACAAGTAGAGATCAATAGTTGTATCAAGCCTTTAAGACCCCAGATGGTACTCACCTCACTCGGACGCAGAATATGAACTTTGTGGTGCTATTTGATTGAGTTGACCCATGTCTAACAAGGCTTTTGTATTGCCAGAAACTGTAATAATTTGCCAAGTTTAGATAGGATACATTGATACTGCTGTTGGTTTTATATAAATCAGCTGCTGTCTGTACAGAATTGTAAAGTAACCTAATCAGAGATAAAGATGGAGATAGCCCATTGGTGAGCTAGGTAAGACACCCAGTAATCTACTAATCTTTTTGGAGGGGAATGGGAGCATGGTGCTTGCTTTTTCAGTGTTTTTCACTTTTTTTTTTTTTTTTAAATAGCCATGTCATGGGTGACCTTGAGAGTAGTGGTGGGGAGAAATGTCTGACTGGATTGGGTATAAGAGAATGTGAGGAGAGGAATTATAAATAATGAGTAGAAGTTCTTCTTTTTTTAAAACATGTTTTATTGTGAATTATATGATAGTTTACATGGGAGAATATTAGCTTTACGTACATCCTGTTGTTTATTGTTTCAATGCCATGGTTACAATCCCTTCCATGCATCATCATCCAACCAAAGGGTACACCCTGCAAGCCTGCCCCCTGGTTGTCAGCGCATAGCCCCTCTCCTTCTCTAGGTCCAGAGTCTTCAGCCACTCTGTCTCTCCACGTCATCATCTCTGTCTCCATCTGTGGAGTCACTGTTTCTCTGGGTGGGGTCCTGTGCTCCGCTATTCTCCCTTGATGGTCCCAGGGACCTCCGCTCCTGGAATGCAGTCAACCACTCCCCTCCTTTTGCTACAAAACATCCACCTTTACATTTCCAACCCTTACAGTCAGTCTAGATAGCAATTATTCATTATTGTGCCACATGAATACTATCCCCATCTCCTTTCATCAGCCCCGTCCACGCCCAGACAGATTAGATACTACTCAGTGGAGATTCTGCCTTCCTCCGTGCCCTCTGGATCTAGGCTCCCTCTTGAAAGCTTGTAAGCCTTTGTATCCCCCAATTTTGGGTAGCCAATGTCCAAGTTGCCCATCACTGTCTACCCTGTGTATGGCGGGGGTAGAAATGATTCTCGCTGTAAAGGTTTGTTACCTCTTTTGAGCTACTGCATCCATAGGTGTAGGTCAAGTTCAAGAAATTATTCTTCTGAAGAGCTGCTGCTAAGGAGAGCAGAGACATGGGATAGTAATTGGAAGCATAGTGGGGAAAAGTGGTAGCGTGCTTGCTGATATATAAATAATTGCAGATAAGAAGACTCCCAAATCTCCTTTCAGTTTCTCTTTTACAAAGGATTTTGGGGTGTGTGCTTGTTTAGGGGAAGAGCAGTTTATCTATATTGTTAAGAGACAGACAAACCAATTTAAAATTTGGGTAAAAGATTTGAGCAAGTATTTTAGAAAAGAAGACATAGGAATGACAAACACTTGAAATGATACTCAACATCATTAATATTCTAGGAAATACCAATTAAACTCACAATGAGATATAACTACACACCCATTAGAATGGTTGTTGTTGTTGGTGGTGTGGCATGGAGTGAATTAGGATTGCTAACAACCCTGCATAGGGTTTCTGAGGCTGTAAAATTTTACAGGGGCAGAAAGCCTCATCTTTCTCCCATGGACCGTCTGGCAGAAGCATAAATGACTTTGTACTTACAGGACATTGCAGCCATGAGAAGTCTAGACAACACCCTTGAAGGATATATTGCACACTTTTCCCCATCATTGAGTCACACTATTTTTAGAGCTATCTAGTATTAGAACTGAGGGCTCAGATGTTTGCCATCGTGAATGAGAATTCTTTGAGACAACTTCTGGTGACATTTATCATTCAGTAAATATGTGATTGATACTTTTTTATTTTCACAGATTACTCCAAAAGTGTAATGATGACAGTTTGAATGTTGCACTTCCAATGAGAATGCTTGAGACGTTTTCATCTGAGAAAACTTATTTGACTGTTTTACAAGATGCCAGCTATGTGGTATCATTAATTGAACAGATTTTGCATTATATGATTCAAAATGGTAAGTATAGATGATTTCATAACTGTGGCTAATCATTATTTTGTGATGTAAGCATTGGCCATCATGGTTCCCCCACCCTAGAGCTTGCTTGTACAGGTTACTCTGAGCCTTAAACGTACTGTTCAGGAAAGCAACTGTTAGGAGGGCCATGGATTCTAATATTTTGTCCTTAACTCACCCCACTTTAAAATTTTGGAAGTTTATTTAATCTTTACTTAATTTTTCTTTTGCTTGGAAATGAAGAAAATTTATATGTGCTTTCTTCAGGTCCTTTAATCACGTATTTGTACCTGCAGTGAAGCTGTCAGTCTTTCCATACTGAGCAGGAAGGTCCTATTACTTAGGATCTTCCTGAGTTTTTATGAAAGAATTAGTCTGTTTAAAATACCACAAGTACATGAGTTAAATCATGGAGAATCTCTGGTAGCATAGTGGATTATGAGCTGGGCTGCTAACCACAAGGTCAGCAGTTAGAATCTATCAGCCACTCCACAGGAGAAACATGAGGTTTTCTGATCCCCTAAAGATTTACAGCATCGGAAGCTGTAAACGGGGTCGCTATATGTTGGAACTGATTCCATAGGACACAGCCACCACCATGTTATTATAAAAGTAAGGCTTATTAATTTTTTTGCTTTAAAGAATGATAAACTCTCACATTAGTATAGGAGAATATGATGTTTGGTTTGTACTTTCTTAGTAACTCAGAGAATGATTGTATTGCATCAGATTTAATTACCTGTATCTGGAATTCCTTAGAGGGAAACTGTTTTGGAGCAAGACCATGAAGTAAATGTAGCTTATAAATCTTTTATGATAAATTGAGCAAAACAAAATAAAACTAAGTTTAAAAATTCTTATTCCCGGTATTCTTGCAGTTAGATAGCCAGGTGCATCAGGGTTTCCGAACTTAAGAAGTGTTAGGATCTGAAAGCAGTAATTACGAATAAAAATATAAATAATTGTGCCTTTGTTTTCTTAAAGTGATGGATATAGGTTAAGCATAGCTGGATTTGAACTGCAAAAATAAGTTTAAAAAATTTTTAGCCCATGTCTGTATTTTGATAAACATGAATTTGATCACATCTCATATAGACCAGTGCTCAGTACTCTTAAGATTAACATTTGTGTAATATTTTTACATGGTGTGGTGCTTTTTCTTATTTCTGGAATTTCCAGGGAAACAGCTTTCAAATGCAGGTACTTTTTCCTTGTTAGGTGCTGTTGGAAATCTCAACTCCACCTGTTAGCTGTTAAAATTACCATGTATTGGGAGTATTGGAATAGTCTTAAACGTTTTATCCTGATAGTTTGGCTTGGGTCAAAGTAAACAAAAGCAAAAAGAAGCAACATTGCTTAGTTTGTTGAAAATAGAGATACTATTGATTTAGTGAAAAAATAATTTATGTAGAAAATGTTATTTTATAAAACCAAATTAATGATAATTAGCAATAGGCAATATTACTGATTAAAGTATTACATATATTTATTTAAGGGTACCCATTAGATGATAAATGTTTGCTTTTCTTGTTTCCTAGAAATGTAGGGAAGATAACCAAGAGATATACATTATTTTGAAATGCATGCAGAAATATGAAATGCTTGAAAATACTTCACTAAAATGACTACTTCTACCATCTTCTGTGATATCGCCTTTTTTATTTACTTTTGAAATTACTTCCTGTTGTTATTGTGAGCTGTCAAGTAAATTCTGACTCATAGAAAGCCTGCATGGGGTTTCTGAGAGCATCTTGTGGGCTTCAACTGCCCACCTTGCACTTAGTAGTCCAGTGCTTATCCTACAGTGCCATACTAGGGCTCCTGATACTAGCCGACACCATTTTAATTTTCTGTTTATAAGTTATAGTGTGTATATTTACATGCTATGACTTAACATGAAGCTTTTTAACAGTTGCATTTGAACTTTAGGTAATATCTATAGATATGTTCTGCCACTTGTCTGTCAGTTTGTTTAACTGTGGTGGCGTGCATGTTGCTGTGATGCTAGTAGTTATGCCACTGATACTGTAAATACCATTAGGGTCATCAATAGTGGACAGGTTTCAGCAGTGTTTCTAGATTAAAACTTCTTAAGAAGGAGCTAGAGTCATGGTATGGCACTGTGAGTTAATGCGCTGTACTGCAGAGTTGGTTTGAAGCACAAGGTTGGCAATCAAGCTCACCAGTCACCCCTTGGAAACCGTATACAGGCTTGCTGTGGGTTGGAACTAACTCAGTGGCACTTAACAGAAAAACTACAAGAGGGTCCTGGTTAACTACTTGTTTAACAATTGACCAGTCAAGACCGAGAAATTAAAGGTGTGCAAATTGGCAAAGAAAAAGTAAAACTCATTCCGTGTGCCTGGTGTGGTGCTGCGGGCTAGCTAATGTGTCAGACTGCAAAATCATTTAAACTGCAAGGTCGGTGGTTCAAGCTCACCAGTTGCTCCTTACAAACCCTATACAGGGTGGCTATGGGTCAGAATCGACTCGACGGCACTTAACAACAACAATGTGTAGAAAATCCCAAAGACTGAGCAAGAAGATTATTGGAACTCATTGAAAGGTTCAGCAAACTGGCAGAGTACGAGACCAACATAAAATATGCACTCAGATTCCTTTATACTAATAAAAGCAGCTCTGAAAAAGAAATCAGGAAAGCAGTACCATCTGCAGTAGTCACCCCTAAAATAAAATACTTAGATATAAATCTAATCACAGAAACAAAAGAAAATGATACAACACTACTACAAGAAAACAAAATATTTACAAAAATGGAATAATATACCATGTTTACAGATAGAAAGACATAACACTGTAAAAATGTCAACACTACCCAAGGCAATGTATAGATATAATGCAATCCCAATACAGCTTCCAACATCATTCTATAAAGAGATGGTGAAACAGATCACTAACTTTATATGGACAGCACCTAACAGCAACTGTATATGAAAAAGGAGACCTTGGATAATTGAAGCATTGCTTAAGAAGAACAAAGTTGGAGTTCTGTCACTTCCTGATCTCAAAATCTGTACATAGCCACGTGGTCAAAACAGCCTGATACTGGTGCCACAATAGATACATAAATCAGTGGCAGAAGTAAATTCATTCACATATAGTCAGTTGATCTTTGACAAAGGACCAAATGCCTTAAATGGGGAAAAGATAGTGTCTTCAACAAATGGTGCTGGCAAAACTGGAAATTTATTTTTTAAAAAAACTGAAATAAAACCTATATGTTACATCACATACAAAAACAAAGTTCATGTGAATTAAAGACCTGAATTTAAAACCTGAACCTATAAAGAGTCATCAATAAAAAATTAGGAACAAACTTAGGGCTCTGATATATAGCATAAATGCATTACCAAACATTACTAAAACCCTACAAACAGCAGAAGACAAAACAGATAACTTGGATTTCCTAAAAATTAGACACTTAGGGGCTGTGTAAAAAGAGATCACACAGATGGGGAAAAATATCTATCAGACAAGGGACTAATTTCTAAAATTGATAGAAAACCAAAACACCTCTACAAGAAAAAGAAAACCCAGTTAAAAAATGAGCAGAGCACATGGACAGGCACTTCACCAAAGAAGACTTTTAAGTGGCAAACAAACATCAATATAAATATTCATGATCATTAGCTATTGTTGTTGTTGTTAAGTATCATCTAGTCTGTTCCAACCCATAGTAACCCTGTTTCCGAGGAGCACCTGGTGAGTTTAAACTGCCAACCTTGCTGTTCAAAACAACGTTGGAATTTGAATGCTTATCCTACAGTGCCACACCAGGGTTGTTTTCTTTTTTTGTTTTTTTAATGGTTTATTGTGAATTATGTGATAGTTTACATGGGAGAACATTAGTTTTACATTCATTCTATCTTATATCATCTCTCATTTGCCATGGTTACAATCCCCTCCATGCAATCCTTCCCCCCATACCCCCCAGGTCTTCAGCACACAGTTGCTTTCCCACTATGGATCTAAAGTCTCCAGCTGCTCCATCGCTCCACGTCATCATCTCTGGCTCCATTTCAGGCATCACTGTGTCTCTGGGTAGGGTCCCACTCTCTGCTCTTCTCACTTGATGGTCCTAGGGACCTCCGCTTCTACTCCTAGACCGAAAAGTTAA
>NW_006408684.1:772204-773644 GCF_000296735.1 Chrysochloris asiatica | reverse complement strand
TCCTCTTTCCTTCTCTTGAATTTTATCATTTCTATCTCCACTTGCGTTTTTCTTTCTATTTATCACTTCCCCTCTTGTCCTTCCTCCCCCTCCTTTGATCTTTCTGTACTACTCTGTATTCTCTCTTTCATCTTTTCCATACCTGGTTTTTCTAAATGTTTAACTTCTTCCTTTTATTTTTTTCTTCTATTTTTGTCTTCTGTGCCTCTAGTTTCCTGTCCCTCTTTTATTCTTAAGTGTCCTTTTAATTGCTTGCTTTTATTTTCTCACGTATTTATAGCTTCTCTTCTATAGCTCCATTTTCTTGCCCTCTTTATAATTATTGGATTCTTGTTTTCTGATTGCTGCCTGTCTTTATTTTTTCTCTTTTCATTGTTGGTTCCATGTTTGTTTATTCTGTTTTATTTTCTTGTGTGGGGGTGTGTGGTGGGGAGGAGTTTTCTCTTTCCATCCAAAAGGAAATAGCAACCATTCCCATATAGCCCAGTGACAGCCATACCTTCTATAGCTCTACTGGACAAGAGCCAGTACAAGGCCCTATACCTATACCACCTCTTCAACAATTGACAACAACTAACACCAGCCAAAATAGACCCTTAACTGAGGTGCATGAACTACACTCACAGGAGATAGGCAATTGGTGAGAGAGTGTAAGAGAGCATAAGAACACATCAACACACAATCATCAGTTAAATACAAATACAATGACCCCACAGTGCCCTGAGACAATAATTTTAACTTACATGAAAAAATAAGAGAGAATGGCTTATACAAAAGATGGAGATACAGAGCCAGAAAACCTTTCTCAGGAACAAAAGGTAATGGAACTTCAGTGGCTTGATAATCAGAACTTGACTAGAGGAAGTTTAAAAGAACAAAACAATTTTTGATAAAGGAAATGTCAGTAAATTGGTACATTTTGATGAACTTGACCTATACTCATGGAGGTAGTAACTCTAAATACCAACGGAGAGGGAAGGAGTCTTCACATCATGTATCAATGCTGTTCCCTCTGTACACGGGCAGAGAGGGATGGGCACCTTAGATATTGGTTGCCTAAAATGAGGGGGAGATAAAGGCACGAAGTGACTGGCTTACACGGTTTCAAGAGGGAGTTTAGTTTAATCGTGTGTGGTGAAAGCAACAGTTGCCACTGAATAGTTTTTATCTTGTCTGGATGGGTCTGGTCAGAAGACATGGGGATAAGATTCTTATGATTCAATAGTAAATAATTGTTATGAGTAATTGTGACTGTCAAAATTATAAAGGTAGAAGTTTTGTAATAAAAATAGGGGAGTGATTAATCTTACAGTCCAGAAACAAAGGACCCTAAGACCATCAGGGGAGAAGAGCACAAGCGGAATGTGGAACCTTATCCAGAGAAGCAGCAACACCAGAGATGGACACAGAGATGGCGACAGGGAGAGAGGGAGCAGCTGA
>NW_006408684.1:730793-766754 GCF_000296735.1 Chrysochloris asiatica | reverse complement strand
CTGTGGCCCTAATAATTAATTAAGTATGTAGTTTGGTAATTTTTTATGTTTTCTGATTGCCTCCAGGGGCTGTCATAAGGATGTGGTCTTCCCTTTTCACTCTTTTATGTGGCAGCCAAATAACTCCAGTCGGGTAGAAAACAAAGCAAAAATAAAAATCAAAGGCTAAAACGGAGTTTTCCAATAGCAGAAGGGAGGCTATGTGACCGCCAAGCAACACCAGTCGGGTAGAAAACAAAATCAAATGCAAAGTCAAAAACAAAAGCGATAATGAGATAATAATGAAGCAAGACAAAAACAACAACAGCAAAAATGAAAGGACAAAAAAGGAAAAAAAGGAGAAAGGATTCAGCATCAGAAAAAACAACGAGATTAAATAAGGCAATCTCTAGTCACACACACAAAAAGAAATAGAAAAAAAAAAAAGCCCTTTATAGGGTTTCTAAGGAGCAGCTGGTGGGCGCAAACCACCGACCTTGCAGTTCAAAAGGCTCTGAAGTCTGGTTCCTTAACCCACCGAGCAAAAAGAGAGAGAGAGAGAGAAAAGGCCTGTTATAGGGTTTCTAAGGAGCAGCTGGTGGGCGTGGAGGAGGATTTTAATCATTGTAATGAAACAAGGTGTATGATTGGTTGAATGTAAAACTGAAAATCTTCCCTGTAAACTTTCATTCAAATCACAAGAAAACCTTAAAAAAAAGGTAATGGAACTAACTGAAAAATAATTTTAAAAAATGATACATAGGTACCTTCAAAGGATTGACAGAAACATCAAAGCAAGGAGAACACAGAAAAATGTTTAGAAGAATTCATGAAAACTGTACAAGAACAAACAGATAAATGCAAATGTTGAAAAATTAACAAAATCTGTCATTAGAAATCTGGAAGAATAATACTAAGATTTCAGAAATTAACAATATATTCAAAGAGCAAAAGGAATAGTTTCTAAGCATTGGAAGGCCAAATCAGTGAGCTTGAAGAGAAATCTCTCAGTACTAGTATGCTAGTGGTGCTGGATAATGTGCTGGATGGACTCCAAGGTCAGTTTGAGCCACAGGATTAGCAGTTCAAACCCACCAACTGCTGCTTGGAAACCCTATACAGGGTCTTTATTTGTCAGAACTGACTTGACACTTAACAATAACAGCAATCAGAAAAAAAAAAAAAAACACATGAAAAAACTTGAGAAAGCCTAAGAGTTATAAGGGCCACCATGAAGAGAAACAACTTGCCGATGATTGGAATGCCAGAACAGGAAAAGACAATAAAAAGCACAAAGACAGTTGTCATTGAGTTGTTGGAAGAAAACTTTCCTAACATCATGAAAAGTGAGAAGATAAGCATATAAGAAGCTGAATAAAACCCAAACTGAATATCCCAAAAGAAAATCACCCAATCAGATCGTAATCAAACTTGCTAAAACCAAAGACAAGATAAGAATTCTGGCAGCAGCTCGGGAAAAATGAAAAGTTACTTATAAAGGAGAACCAGTAAGACTAAGCTCTGATTTTCCAACTGAAACCATGCAGGCAAGAAGGTGATGGGATGACATATACAAAATTTTGAAAGAAAAAACTGCCAGCCAAGAATCATATACCCAGCAAAGCTGTCTCTCAAATATCATGGTGAAATTAGGACATTTCCAGATAAACAGAAATTCCAGGAAATTTGTAATGACCAGACCAACTTTACAAAAAATATTAAAGGGTGTTCTTTGGATTGAGAACCAACAACATCCAACAACAACCTGACATTGCCAGTTATTACAACAACACCCAGAACTCAAATCCAGATATTAAGTATTTATAGAAAAATAAACGTACAAGACTGAAAATGGAGAACCAGAGATACCAATTTATAATGAAGTCAGCTACAAAGCAAAAAGAGGCAATAGTGTAGATACAAAACTTCCAGGTGGCTAGGAAGTCAAGTCAAGATTTCAAGATAAAACAGATTGTTTTAAGTAGAGAAAAACTATCATGGTAACCTCAAAGAAAATTAATACTCCTGCAAAACTAAATAAAAATAAAAATAAAAAAAAGAGGAAAATAAGAAAAACATAGTAAATATTAACACAAAAGAAAATGAAAAGAAAACTCCCAAACAAAATGAACTTTGCACATAAAAAAAAAAAACAATTATGTGATTAAAAACCCAACAGTACCACAAAAAACATAATAAAAGACAGAAATGAATTCATACCTTTTGGTAATTACACTGAATGTAAATGGATTAAATGCCTGAGTCAAGCGGTAGAGCAGAATGGATAAGAAAACAATATCCTTCAATATGCTGTCTACAATAGACACATCAAAAAGATGGAGCCATCCTAAATGTCAACAGAAGAATGGTTAACCTTTGTTACATACACAGTGGAATACTGTGCAACACTGATGAATAACGCATCTGCAAAACACCTCACAACACTGATGAACCTTGCAGACATTATGCTGAGTGAAATTAGTTACAAAAGGACAAATATTGTATGATACCAATGTTGTCAAAAGTAACGAAAAGTATTTTCAAAAAAAAAACCCAAAAAACTAAAACTGATATTTACTAGGGGAGAGAAAATTATTTATTACTTGAGGGTAGACACGTTAACATGTTTCACAGGGCAGGCAATGTACAACAAGGGCAGGGTGATCAGCAGAGGAAAGATGAAGGTAGTGGGAGACACAGAAGAATTCAGTAGTTAAAGTGAATAAAGGATAAAGTAGTTAAAGGTAAATACTGTTAACTGTTTTTACTTGTAGGGGATTGCAGTCACTAATGAAGCAAAGTATATGATTTGGTGATTATAAAACTGATGTTCTCCTTAGTAACCTTCAGTTCACAATTAAACGCTTTAAAAATAAATAAATAAAATTGACCTTGAAAACATTATGAATAGGAGTCATGCGTTATCTGATACAGTGCTAGAAGATGAACCCCTAGGGTTGGAAGGGACTCAAAAACTTGCCTGGGGAAGTACTCCCTCTTTAACGTTGAGTTGGCCTTATTGATATGAGTAGAAAAAAGCTTTAAAGATATATATTTACTGATGTGGCAAGACTCAAAACTAGAACAATAAATATCTTTCAATAATCAGAATGTGGAATGTACAAAGTATGAATCTAGGAAAATTGGGATTTGCCAAAAAATGAATGGAACTATTCAAGATCTATAACCTAGGTGTTTGACTTTGTCTTCTTGAGTTGAGCTTTGAAATTTTCTGTTCAGCTCTTGTACCCCCCATATTTCTTCCATTTGCTTTAGCATCTATATGCTGGAAAGCAAGTTTCAGTGTTTCTTCTGACATCCTTTTTGACCTTTTCCTTCTGTCTTGTCTTCTTAATGACTTTTTGCTTTCTTCTTGTATGATCTTCTTGATGTCATCCCACAACTCTTCTTTCTAGTCCTTGATCTTTTGTGTTTAATGTATCAAATCTGTTCATTAGATGATGTCTAAATTCAGGTTGGATATATTCAAGGTCATATTTTGACTCTCGTGGACTTGTTTTCATTTTCTTCAGCTTCAGTTTGAGTTTGCATATGAGCAATTGATAGTCTGTTCACAGTCTTCTTGGATCAACTATCAACACTCATGGAAGCAGCAGTCAAGAAATCAAAGGATGTTTTGCATTAGCCAAATCTGCTGCACAAGACCTTTTTAAAGTGTTGAAGAGCAAAGATGTCAGCTTGAGGACTAAGGTGCGCCTGACCTTAGTCCTCAAGCTAAGGTATTTTCAATAACCTCATATGCATGTGAAAGTTGGACAGTGAATAAGGAGGCCATAGAAGAATTGATGCTTTTGAGTTATGGTGTTGGAGGAGAATATTGAAAGTGCCGTGAGTTGCTAAAAGAACAAACAGATCTGTGTTGGAATAAGTGTAGCCAGAGTTCTCCTTGGAGGCCAGGATGGCCAAACTTCGTCTCTCATACTTTGGACCTATTGTCAGGAGGGACCAGTCACTGCAGAAGTATATCATGTTTGGTAAGGTGGAGGGTCAGAGAAAAAGAAGAAGACACCCAGCAAGATGGTAGCATCAGTGGGATCAAGCATGGCAACAATGGAAAGGTTGGCCCAGGACCAAGCAGTGTTTCGTTCTGTTGTGCATAGGGTCAGTATGAGTCAGTCTCAACTCTATGGCACCTAACAACAACATAGCGTAGGTATTAGTGAACTGAAATGAACTGGTATTCACCATTTTGAATTGACATTCATATATGATAAATTGAATAAGATTGATATCATGGTCATTATCAAAAAGAACATTTCAAGATCTAGAAGTCAGTGATAAGATAATATATACATATTTAGAATCAGACATAAAAATTGTGAGGATGGTACTGGACCAGACAGTGTTTCATTCAGTCATACATAAGGTCACTATGAATTTGAACTGATTCGATGGCACTTAACACCAATTTCTGGTGTGGCGCTGTAAGTTAATGCACTGGACTGCAAAGTCAGTTTGAACCACAAGGTTGGCGATTCAAGCTCACCATCACTCCTTGGAAACATTATACAGAGTCGCTATGGGTCAAAACTGACTCAGCTGCACTTCACAACAAGACTGAAGCATAAGCATGTGGTCAGTGAATCTATTCAACGTACACTGTGTTAATAATAATGGATAAAAAATTTTAATTAGTGTTTTACAATTACAAAATACCTTTCTAGCTTCCCTTAAGTTTGTCATTTGTTTAATGAAATACCTTTCTAGCTTCCCTTAAGTTTCACGAGTAATCAATATATACAAAATTAGGGTTAAAGTAGTTCCAAAGTAGGCCTAATGATAGTGTACTGAGTGCTTATTATGTAGTAATCATGACTAAATTGCATAGTTGTATAGGACTATTTTCCAAAAGTATCCCAAGAAAATGGATTTTATTTTTAATATGTGCTATTAAATATGATTTAATTAATGTATGTCTGTGGTGTATACTGAAATAATTATATCATGAATTTAATTGAGTCAGGGTATAGAGATGCATGCTGAAACAAAATGAAACTTGATCTTGGATATGATTAAAATTTAATTGGGGTATAGATGGAACAAGATTCAACATAAATTATTCATTTTTTGTGCTGAATACCAAGTACATAGAGTTTATATAACATTCATGTGGCTTCTCTTTTTGCTAATTTTTCTCAATTTAAAAAGCTAAAGAAAATTTAAATAAAATTTAGACACAGAAATTAGTAAAATTCGTCTAAAAATGGACACGTTTTTCTTCTTTTTAAGGTACTGAATTTTAAATATGTATTTTTCATTTCTTTTAGGATATTACAGGTCCCTCTATTTGTTAATTAACAGTAAGCTTCCTTCAAGTATTGAATATTCTGATTTATCTCGAGTTCCTATCGCAAAAATTTTGCTAGAGAATCTTCTAAAACCATTGCACTTTACTTACAACTCCTGCCCGGAAGGTGCAAGGTGAGAATGAAATAGATGTATTCATTTTGTGACTTCTCAAGATTCATATCTAACTGTAATTGTACTTAGACTGCTATTTTAAAACCAAATTTTTACTTGAACACTGCGACTCTTTGTAGACAAAATGTATTTTTCTGTCTCACTAGTACCCTAATATAAATTTATGATTCTGATGACCTGATTACTTTTCCAGTAGTTTTTAAAAGGTATAAAAACATGATAGAGTTTTCTTAATAGGGAAGGCACAAAACTGAGTCTATTTTATGTTTTTATGGTAGAAAGTTGCGTATGAGTTGGGTTCTGCGCAAAAGGTCTGCAGGTAAATCCACCAGGGGTCCTGCAAAAGAAAGATGAGGCCATTTTCCCACTTTAAAGAGTTACTGTTTCAAAAACCCAAAGTAACAGTTCTACTCTATCCTGTGGGGCATTGTGAGTTAGAATCAACTGGATAGGAATGTTTTTTTGTTTTGTTTTGTTTTGTTTTGGGGGGGGCGGGTTTTACTTGATAATAAATGCTTTGCTTCGATGAATTTAGAATAGTAGATTAGAAGTTTATGTTGAAACTTAAATTTTTTAATCAGTGACTTTATAGCTATGTTTTTATCTTGCAAAAGGTTTCATTTGTCTTTTTCAGGCAACAAGTCTTTACAGCCTTCACAGAGGAGTTTTTGGCAGCACCTTTTACAGATCAGATTTTTCATTTCATCATTCCAGCATTAGCAGATGTACAGACTGTTTTCCCTTATGAGCCCTTTCTCCATGCATTATTGTTAATAGAGAGTAAATGTTCAAAAAAAAGTGGTGGAGCACCGTGGCTATTCTACTTTGTTTTAACTGTTGGCGAAAATTATTTGGGTATGGTATCCAAGATATATTTCCCCTAAAATGTGCATCTAGGTACTATTAGCAGACAAGTAGAGAGAATACAGTGTAATAATTAATGTCATAATGGTTCCAATGGTGGGTATTTCTTCAAAGAGTGTAATTGTTGAAGGATTATGGTCTGGGCAATGTCCGTGGTGGAGGTTTTCAGGCTTAATAAAGTTGTTTGACTTAGATGCATGTGTTATGAGACTATACAGATTAAAAACAGAACTTTTAAATTAAATGTAAGACAGCTTCTGTGAGTGCAGGGATTATTTTTTCCCACATGTGCTAAACAGATAATATGTCTGTTTTTTACAAATAGTAAGTTATGGTCAGAGATACGTCTGAGTATGAGAAAAAATGTTACCTTAGTTTTCGGTGGGGGGGGAGGTTGTTGTTTGTTTTTAATAACTTTCAATTAAAATGTTATATTTTTTTGCTTTACAAAGGGACCCTCTCTGAGGAAGGACTTCTGATATATTTAAGAGTACTGCAGACTTTCCTTTCTCAGTTACCAGTGTCGTCTGCCCATACAAGCTGTCAAGATTCAGCCAGCGATTCTGAAGATGAGACTGAAGACGCAGACAAGCATATGAGCTCCCCTGTAAGCTCCTGTGTCACAGCCTGGGTGTCAGTGAAAGATGACATTTTGTACATGCTCATCTCATTGTCAAGTACTATTTCTGTTTTTAACTTTGTGATTGTCTTTAGTTTTGATTATATCGGTAATGCATTAAAGCATATCTTGTAAAGCTTTCAAACCATATAGATAAGTCCTTTTACCTTCACCCCTCTGACACTTCCTCCCAGAGATAACTATCCCCAATGATTTGAAATATATTTTTCACGGTTTTTCCTGTGTATTGTTGTTGTTAAGTGCTACTAAGTCGATTCCGACCCATAGTGACCCTGTATAGCATTTCCAAGGAACAGCTGGTAAACTTGAACTGCCGACCTTGTAGTTCAAATGACTTTGTAGTCCAGTACACTAACCCACAGTGCCACAGCAAGATATATTATAAACACAAAGTGTCTTAATATTCTGACTTATTGTGCTTAAATTGATATTTTAGATAATTACAAATAAAGTGTAATAGGTGATTATACATTTTCATATGCACGTGCTTCCTTAGTACAATTTAATCTAAAAAAGCATGAAGTGAATTTTTCTAAAGATGTAAATACTGACAGTATTGTCACATCAATAGACAGACAGTAAGTATTCATAGTTTATGTGTTACCATGCTGAAAAAATTAATGTCTAATGCAGATAGTGCCTGTGGAGATCTGAAGGCGCTCCAGTTACTTTAATGGGTTCATTAGTAGGGAAATTGATACGTTCATCGTGTTAGCAGTGATTTTAAAATAATGCCTACTGTCCATTTTTAGTTGAGCAAAAGTATTATCTATATATGTTTGTAGTGTGGAGACAAGTTCTAATTGACAGTTGTTACTGTAAATGAATTTTTCTTGTGTGCTTTTAGGAGGATGGTCGACTATCAATACCATATATAACAGAGGAATGTCTGAAAAAGTTGGATACTAAACAGCAAACAAACACTCTATTAAATCTGGTATGGAGGGATTCAGCTAGTGAAGAAGTCTTTACAATGATGGCATCCATCTGCCATATGCTAATGGTACAGCATCGAATGATGGTACCCAAAGTCAGGCAAGTGTATCTTAATATTAAATGAATTGTAAAGTGTTAAAGAAAATATGCCTACCTTTCTTATGATTTGCTTTGGTCCTTACTTTGTGTGTATCAGTTTTATCTGCTAGTATCTGATAGACTATAATATAGAAGTATTCTATTGTCTGGAGTCCTGGTGTGGCACTGTAGGACTAGTGCTGGACAGCAACGTCGGTTTGAACTGCAAGGGCAGCGGATCAAACCCACTAGCCATTTCTGGAAACCCTATACAGAGTCACTAGGAATCAGAACCAACTTGACAACACTTAACAACATGTCCAAACATTTTACAGAAAACTGAAGTTGGTTTTTTTCTTTTCTAAAGCAACTAATACTAACTCATCCCTTCCCCTGGTCTGTAAGGTTTTGAAGGGCCCTCTCATATATTACAAAGCAGTTAACTCATATACTATCTTGAGAATGAAAACCATCTACCCATGCCATCCATTTAAGAAAACTGTACTCATATCTGCTTGAATAAACCAATATATTGCTTATCTTGTCTCTGTTTTCATTGCACCCAGTTTATCAGATGTTGTTGTTGTTTAGTGCCATTGAATCAGTTCTGACTAATAGCAACCCTGTACAGGGTTTTCAAAGGAACACTGGTAGCGTAGTAGTTACTAGTCAGACTACCAGCATCAAGGTCAACAGTTTGAAATTACCAGCTTTTCCGCAGGAGAAAGATGAGGTTTTTTGCTCCCGTAAAGATTTACAGCCTTAGAAACCCAATGCAGGGTTGCTATGAATCAGAACCAACTCCACGGCATACCACCACCTCAGGGTTTCCAAGGAGCTGCTGGTGGGTTTGAACCATTGACCTCATGTTTCCATTCCAGTTCTGATCCTCATCCTTAGGATTAGTCATGCACTCTGAATTTTCTTGTTTTATTTTTAAAACCTTGAAGTAAACTTTTGATAGAACAAAACAAAACATACAACTTAAAATGCAACTCATTTGTGCTTAGGTAATAGTATGGTGATTTTGAATTATTTTCTTTTCTATTTTAATGTAACAGTTTAGTTTTCTTGAGAATTTAATAGAAAATATTTAATTGATAGGATAAAGTACAAAAATACTTAGTAGTTCTTTGTGTAACTGATGTTATAATATAGAGAATAAGAAAAGATGCTGTCTATCAATTTGGTCTTATGGTTACGTCAGATGATTTATGCTACCTGAAGAGTTCTGTTTGTATAAAATGTCAGCCTATAATATGGAAAGAGCTCTTTCTTTTGAGTAGGAAAGGATTCTTTGAAACAAAATAAATGTTAAGAAAGCATTGTCAGTTGAAAATACCTTGTAAGCAAGCCATAATGCAACAGACTAATTGGTTGCTAGGAGTCCAGGTATGGTGCTATAAGATAAGCACTACAAGGTCGGTGATTCCAACTCACCAGCCGCTTCTCGGAAACCCTGTACAGGGTCACTATGAGTCAGAACCAAATCGATACTTAATAACAACAATTAGTTGCTGTCTTAGCTCACTGGTGTTTATTATTATTGGAGGAAGTAAGATGTCAGTGAAACTGTCACCTTGATTAGGTAATTAGCTCTTTGTAGACTAAACTACATTAGAGCAGGATGTGAGATCTGCACACTTGATTTTGTTGTAGCAACAAGTCCAGTGCCTTGGATAGTAATTACTGGATTTAAATGCATCACTGCTCTCATCTAGGGTTTACTGGTAAACTGCTTCCAAAAGGTGCTTACTGAGTAAAGAAGTTTTATAAGTAGTCTTAATTTTATGACTCTAGCACCTATTTCCTCTATGAAAGTCCTCTAGGAACTTTAGTATCTTTCAAATATGTTTAGGAATTTAGAATGTTTTTCATAGTTTTAAAAGAGCAAATAGGCTTAATTGTTGTTGTTAAGTGCCGTTGAGTCAGTTTCAACCCATAGCGACCCTATAGAGGGGTTCTGAGTAGCAGCTGGTGAGCTTGAACTGCTGATCTTATTGTCCAAACCAACTTTGCAGTCTAGCGCATTAACCCACAGTGCCACACAGCTATTGAAACTTTTGTGAGGCTATATAAAGGATTAAGGAAGCTCATTTTACATTGTAATCGAAAGATTTTCAAGACAGACATTTAAGTGGTAAAAGAAAGATGCACTACAATATATATAATATGCCACTTTTCAAAATCTAGAATCTTTGAAATAGAATTTTTCAAAAACTTCTTATTGTGAATTGAGTGAAGGTTTACAGAAAGAATATCAGTCCCACATTCAACAAATCATTTGTTGACATTAAACTTTTAAGGTACTCTTTTGGTGATCAAAAAGTTCAGTATTAGAATTTACCTATAGTTTCTGTGTGGACACATAAAATCACACAACCTCATAAATCAACTTAATTTGAATGCATACTTAATTTTTCTATCACAAACTAATAGGCTGAGCCAGTTATATTGCGTCTTGAGTTACATTATTGTTGTTGTTAAGTGCCGTCGATTTAGTTCCGACTCAGAGCGACCCTGTATGGGGTTTCCAAGGAGCGGGTGGTGAACTTGAACCACGGACCTTGTGGTTCAAACTGACCTTGCAATCCAGGTCATTAACCCACAGCAACACACCAGGACTCCTGAGTTATATTAATCATGGCGACTGAGAGAATTGTTTGCCCTGGAAATATAGTGCTGTTCCCCCATCTGTTTTAGAAACACTATCAAGTTTGCTCTGGTAATGAATATTCGTTAGCTCTACATTGGTAAGTTCTTATCCCATACTTTAATAATTTGTGAAAGAAATGATTATGAAGATGACTTAAATGAAGAAAAATGTAGACTAATATTTCATTATATATGCAGCAAGTTTTTAAAGCACTGTTATATAAAAGAAATATTGAGAATGCATGTACCTACAGAGGAAAACACGTATATTTATCTCTTTGCCTGGGATAGCAGACTTGGATTTTATTTTTATTTTAAATCAGTGATTTATTCCCTATAATAATAGATTAAATCACCTTATTTTCAACGAACTATTTAGAGAGCTTTTCCCATTAAGTGATACTTTCAGCCAGAATAGCAACAATATCACTTTTGCTAGAAATGTTCAATGGGTCATTGGATGGCTATCTTAATTCTTTTATTAACTTGTGACACTTTAGCATATGATGAGTATGTATCAGAGAATGCCTTGTTGTAGTGACCTTTACTGCCTGTGTGTGAGTTGGGTTATTGCATTGTGTTCTCTTTACTAAAATAGTCCCTGTGGAAAACTGACCTGAATTTATGACCTAGGTTGAAAATGTTGCCGTTTATTAATGAACTCATTGGGTGGTCACAGCTAAATAAAGCTTAATAGGTAATTTTTAATCTGTCATAGGAGATGGAAAGAACATGTCACTTCCTTTACTATATAGCAGTAAAGTCCCAAACTAAATATCTTCAGTAATTTGTCTTAAAAAATTAATAATTTGCTTGATTAATGTCTATTGAATCCTTTATTAATTTAGAAAATATAGTTATTTCAATATTAACTGGATATAAACCTTTTGAATGAAGTACCATTAATTAGTGATTCAGAAATAGATACTCTTTAAATATGGAAAGATGTTTAACGGGAAAAAAAACACACAACAGGGTTTTTTTGTAATTCTCATTGTTTATGGTTAGGTGGGATTGCTCTTGTTCTTGGATAACATCGAGTTGGTGCTAACTCAGAGCAACCTGAGTAGAAGTGCCCCTGTAGGGTTTGCTTAGCTATAATCTTTACAGAAAGATAGCAGCAGGCCTTTTTCCCACAGAGTCGCTGAGTGGGTTCAAACTGCCAAACTTGCCATTTTCACCTGCGTGCTTAACTATTGTTAATGTTGTAGTAGAGCACCACTGTTAACTGAAAGGTTGGCTATTTAAATCTACCCAGCATTTCCGAAGAAGAAAAGATCTAATTATCTGCTTCTGTAAAGATCATTATTAAGTGTCATCAAGTTGGTTCCAACTCATAGAGATCCTCAATAGGGTTTCCAAGGAATGGCTAGTGGGTTTGAACCTTCAGCCTTCCACTTAGCAGTCTAGTGCTTATCCTACAAGGCCATACTCCTTACGGCCTGGGAAATGTGATGGAGCAGTTCTGCACTGTAAAATGGGATCACTCTGAGTCAGAATTGTCTCGACAGCACCTGACAATCCCAGTATTCACATGTATGTGCACACACGTGTGAATGTACAGCCATACCTCAGTGACAGTGCAGGTTCAGTGACAGACCACAACAGGAAAGTGAATCTCATAATCAAGCAAGTCACAGGAATTGTTTTGTGTCCCAATGCATACAGAAATTATGTTTATACTATATTGTATTCTATTAATTGTTCAATATCATTATGGAAGAATTTGAAATATTGTGCAATTCCAGAATGTAATACAGAGATATGAAGTGAGCACATGCTTTTGGGGAAATGGTGCTGATAGACTTACTACTCAGTGCAGGGTTGCCAAGAACCTTCAGTTTGTGAAACAAACAAAAACATCAGGATCAGGGAAGCATAATAAAACAAGGTATGTCTCTGTATACACAAGGGTAAGTCAGAGAGTATTGCTTCTAGGGTTCCATTTCAACCATGCACTGGTTTATTCCAAACAAAACATGTAAATGTGTCTCTGCTATCCATGGATCACTGCAGACAAGTTCTGTTAGCAAAACATTTGTCTTAGTCTCATTGTTATTAAGTGCTGGTAAGTTGGTTTTGACTCATAGTGACCCTGTATAGGGTTTATGAAGAGCAGTGGTGGGTTTGAACTGCTGACCTTGCAGTTAGCAGTCCAGCACTAATACTAAAACATGCCACAACAGGACCCATTGTGTTTAAAGGGTGCCTTTAAAATAAAATAAAAAATTTAAAAACTGATACTTTTGGTTCTAAGGAAAAAAAAACTATTTTGAATATCAGATTCTGAGCAAAACTCAAGTGGCTATCTTCTAAACTCATTGAAACTTTGAAATAAGTGTATAAGAATGATGCCCCACATAAATCAACAGTTACAGAAGGGTGAGCAGACTGTAAGGATGAACCAGGAGAAGGAAGACTCTCAGCCTCAAGAAATGTAGAAACTATGTCTGAAGTCCAGAAATTGGTGGAATAAGACTAGAATTCGAATTACCATGGTTGTGAGGGCTACTGAAGTTTGGCTCTCCATGGTTCAGCATTTCAAATTTAAGTGAACATCTTGGCTTCAGCAAGCTTTTGACTAGATGGGTGCCAAAAGTACTGCGTGAAGTTCAGTTAACACAAAGAACTGTCCTTTCCATCAGTCTTTTAAACAACATTGTTTAGAAACTAATGGACATTCCCCAGTTGCTGGGGCAAAAGATAGGCATGGACCGTAATTGTGGCAAAAGAATTTGGTCTCAAGTAACTGTTATTCCATCAGGGAAGGGGGTCACATTGAAGCTAACAGAGATGATTGTATGAAATGATGAGTTTGGGATTCATAATTGAATTCCTGTTCAGTATTGTGCTGGAAGTCTTACCCATAGCTATAAGGCAAGAAAGGAAAATTAAAGACAATCAAATTGGCAAAGAAAAAGTAAAACTCTGTTTGCAGATGATATGGAAATTCCAAAGAATTGGCAAGAAAGTTATTGGAACCAGTTGAAAGAGTCAGGAAAGTGGCAGGGTACAAGATCAATATACAAAATCAGTTGCATTCTTTTACATTAACAAAGAGAGCTCTATAAAGGAAATCAGGAAAACAATACCATTTACACAGTATCTAGCTAAAAGATGAAATACTTTAGGAATAAATCTTGCCAGAGAAACAAAAGAACTGTGCAAAGAAAACTACAAAACACTACTAAAAGAAATCAAGAGACCTACATACATGAAAAAATTTACCATGCTTGTGGATAGGAAGACTTAACGTTGTGAAAATGTCAATACCATGAAAGCAGTCTATAGATGCAGTGCATTCCCAATCTAGATTCCAATAGCATTCTTTAAGGAAATGAATAACTAGTCACCAACTTTATATGGAAAGGAAAAAGGCCTTGAATGAGCAAAATGCTAAAGAAGAGCAATGTCTGAGGCCTTTTACTTAGCAATCTAAAAACCTATTACCCAGCCACAGGAATCAAAAGAAGTTTGGTACAGTGGCAGACACATACACCAGTGGAGCAGAATTGAGATCTCAGCGGTAAATACATCTACGTATGGACAACTGATCTTTGACAAGGACCAAAACACATTAAAATTGGGATGAGGTAGTTTCTTTAACATATGGTGAGACAAAACTGGGTATGGTGCTTTCTCAAAACATTGGAAATAGAAATACCATGTGACCCAGCAGTGCCTTGGTATATATGAGCTGCAGCTTGAGTAGGTATATGCACACTTATGTTCATTGCAACACTATTCACAATAGCAAAAGGATGGAAACAACCTGAATGCCTATCAGTGAAAGAATGAATAAACAAACTATGATGAATACACACAATGGAATATATTGAATAATGATGAATCTGAAACACCTTATAATATGGATGAACATGGAAGACATTATGCTAAATGAAATTAGTCAAGCACAAAAGGGTAAATATTGTATGAGATCACTATTGTAAAAAGTCAAGAAAAGCTTGTCACACTAAAAGAAGCATTATTTGATAGTTACTAGGGGTGGAAGAGAAAGGGTGTGGTAACTCAGAGGGGTAGACATGTCAACTGTGTAAAGGGGAAGGAAATACAAGAGGGAGGTTGGCAAAATACTGAAAGGTACAGGGAAGATACGGGGAGGAAAGCAATAGTTACAGTGGTAAGTACTGTTACATACACCGTTTTTCAGTAACTGTGATCTGTGGGTACATACATGGATAGCACATTGGGAGTAAAACTACAAGTACATGTAGTCTTGACTAAGGAAAAAATATAATCTATATTACTATATTAAGATTTATAGTCAGAGGAGGAACAACTTGTACTCCAAAACAATCTTTTGTTTATTGTTTTGGATACATCTCATTGTAGTTTCCTAGGATTTTGTTAGCTCTGTTGTAGAAAAAAAGAGACTGATTACTTCGATTACTTAGGGTGCAAAAAATATCACTCAGTTATCCAGCAACCTATTGTAGAGAAGCATACTGTTATTTGTATTTGTATTGTTAAGAATATGAATCTTTTCTAAAGTGTGCACTATCTTTGTAGGTTTTTATTTTTTAGAAAAACAAATTGTACTAGAATGACTATCTGTTTACTCTAACCTCTGTCTCCTGACTCCTCTTTTTAGGCTTCTCTACAGCCTAGCCTTTAATGCCAGGTTCCTGAGACATCTTTGGTTTCTAATATCATCTATGACAACAAGAATGATCACAGGGTATGTATTACACAGACTTACAAATTGAGCTTAGTGTCATGAAAAGTGGCTGTCTAATAAAAAAAAAAAAAAAAGGTTAAAAAAAAAAGGTATCTTAAAGTACTATTGCTACCGAGTTTTGTTTCATATAGGAAGAAAATTTCTGGATAGTCTCAATTCCATAAAAAGAAAAAGTAAAGTTTAATTTTACAAATATTTTTTCTGTATGTATTAAGAATATGGCTTTAAAGTCTTATTTTTCAGTTACAGTTAATCCCTGTGTGAATGGAAGCAATAGATATTTGCCCAAACCTATGCTTACTAATAAAAAAAGGATGCCATTGTTTTTTAACAGCATTACATTGAATGACTTTCATGTTTGTTTGTTTGTTTCACTTAATCTCTAATGAATTTTCAGTTGAGTAGAGGAGTTTTATTAATGACCCTACAACCGATGAAACTCCTAAAGGTTAAGTGATTATGTAATATCAACAAGTGTGAGTGGTAGAAACAGAGATAGGCAAGAATCACTTATTAACTAGAAAAATCATATTCTGTCATTTTATTTTCAAATTAAAATGTAAGATTTTAGGTGTCTGTTTTTTTGGGTTTTTTTTTTTGCCTTTAAGTCACTAAACCGTAGGGTCTCTGAATGGCAGGTTTGTTTAGGGTAAAAGGAGATTGGAAATCATTAGGACAGGATATTATCATTTGCGTATAAGTGTTCCAGCTTAGCAACAGAGATATTGTCATAGTGCTGCTTGATAGTTGGCAGACCATTATTTTTACTAATATCAACAAAAGGTATTTGTTTATGGCATTTGTCTCTTGGTGAGGAAATGGAATCATGGTGTGTGAAAGAAAAATGGGATATTGTTAATTAAATTGTTAATATTGCAAGTTGATATTTATACAATTTTTTTTAAACTTATTTCTTAAAAGACACTTTGAAAGTTTTAGTTTCTTCGTACTTGTTTATTAAAATAGTTTACATTGCATAATCATAAAATGAGGGTGACTCAAAAGTTGTCCTCACTCTGGCTGTAGATGTATTTTAATAAACTTTTAGAAAAGAAATATATGTCATGTTTTGACAATATCCTTGCTTTTCAATATACTTTCTCGATCTGCCATCAAGCTTTCGTATTCCCTTATTAAAAAATGTTGTAGGCTGAGCTTCAAGCCATGAAAGCTCCACTGTCTTCACTTGTTTATCAGAGGTGAATCTCCATCCTCGAAGGGCTGCTTTCAGGGGACCAAACAGGTGAAAATTCAATGGAACAGGATCAGAACTATAGGGAGAATGCTTTAATCCTTCAAACCAAGTTTTTGCAGAGTTTCAACAGTGTGGGCAGAGGTGTGCAGGCATGCACTTTGTCATGCAGGATTACAATGCCCTTGCGTAGCAGTCCTCTACATTTAATCCATAGTTTAAGGTTCATCTCTACTGTGGGCAAAACTCAAGTGGACATGTTCCCAAATTGCTGAAGATTTTTTGCAGTAAGTTTACAGAAATACTGACCCACAAAAAACAACTGTTTTTAGACTGATCATGTGTTTTAAGGAATGTTGGGAAGACCTTAAATATGAGCTAAGAGAGGGAAGTCTGCTAACTTTGATGAATGAATAAACTGTGACTGAAGTTTAGAAACTGGGGGAAGAAGACTGTAGGATTACCATTGATTTGATAGTACTAAAGTTGAGATCTTCCATGTTTTGGTGTTTTTAAGTGAACATCCTGGCCTCAGCAAGCCTTTGGCTCGATTGTTGTCAGAGTGTCCTATGAAAATTGGCTAGCTTAAGAAGCTGATATTTTTACATCAGTCTTTCTTTCTCCCTTTCCCTTCTATTAGGAAATAGGTGAAGCTTTACAGAGCAGATCATTTTTCCATTCAACAATTCATACACATTGTATTTCTTCTCATTGATTGCAATCTCCATCATGTAATATAGCTTTTTCCTCTCTCTCCTTGTGTTTCCATTCTTTCTCTTTACTAACCCTTCTTGGCATCTGAACTTTGTCCTTCGGTAAATGCTGGCCATTTGATCTCAAATGGTTGATTATTCTAAGGTGTGACAACCTCCACTGCAAAAATGACAAGCACCAAACCATTCCTCCCACAGCACTCTACTCATCTGAGTGCAAGACTTCATTACAGTGTCCGTACAGAACTCAGACACCATACTCACAGTTAGGGAGTTTATTAGGGAAGTTGTTTTTAGTTGCCACAGAGTTGGTTCTGACACACAGTGACTATGCACAGTAGAGCGTAACACTGCTAGGTCTTGTGCCATCCTCAGTCGTTTTATGATTGAAAGATTACAACCCTGAAATATACCTTTGTTGACTTTAAATCATTCAGTATTCCCTTGTTTTGTTCGGATGATTGCTTCTTAGTTTATGTACAGGTTCGTCATGAACACAGTTGTTCTTGGATACATATTCTCTGCAATGTTGTCCATAGCTTGCTGTGATCCACACAGTCAAACCTTTACATAGTTAATAAAGCACAGGTGAACATATTTCTAATGTTCTCGGCTTTCAGCCCAGATCCATGTGACATCAGCAATGGTATCCTTTGTTCCACATCCTTTTTCTGAGTCGGGCTTGAACTTCTGGTAGTACTCTTGCAGATAATTATTTAATTATCTTTACCAAAATATTCCTTGCGTGTGATATTAATGATATTGTCCAATGATTTCTGCATTCCATTGGGTCACCTTTCTTTGAAATGGGCACAAATATGGATCTCTTCTAATCAGTTGGCCAAATAGCTGTCTTCCAAATTTCCTGGCATAGGTGAGTGAGTGCCTCCAGTGCTGCAGCATTTTGTTGAAAGATTTTTCTTTTATTCCATAAATTCCTGGAGCCTTGTTCTTTGCCAGTGCCATCAGTGCATCTTGGACTTCTTCCTTCAGTATCATTGGCTCTTGGTCATATGATACCTCTTGAAATAGTTGAATATCAACCATTTCTTTTCAGTACAGTGATTCTGTGTTCTTTTGATGCTTTCTGCATCATTCAATATTTTGCCCATAGAATCTTTCAGTATTATATGTTGAGACTTGAATATATTTTTCAGTACTTTCAGCTTGAGAAATGCTGAGCGTGTTCTTCTCTTATTTTTTAACTCCAGGTCTTTGCATATTTCATTATAATACTGTGTCTTCTTGAACTGCCCTTTGAAATATTCTGTATAGCTCTTTTACCTCCTAACTGCTTTTATTTGCTTTAGCATTTCCACACTGGAGAGCAAGTTTCAGAGTCTCTTCTGACATCCATTTTGGTCTTCTTTCTTGTCTTCTTAATGATCTTTTGCCTTCTTCCCATATGATTTTCTTGGTGTCATCCCACAATTCTTTTGATCTTCAGTCATTACTGTCTAGTTCATCAAGTCTATACTTGAAATTATTGCTAAATTCAGGTGGAATATATTCAAGATCTTATTTTGGCTCTTGTGGACTTGTTTTAATTTTCTTCAGCTTCAACCTGAACTTGCATAAAAGCAGCTGGTGGTCTGTTCCACAGTGTGCTTCTGGTATTGCTTTAGGTGATGACATGGAGCTTTCTCACCATGTCTTCCCACAAATGTAGTCAATTTAATGTCTGTGAATGCCATCTGGTGATGTTCATGTGTATAGTCATCTTCTATGTTGTTTTAAAAAGCTATTTACAGTGAAGTCATTGGTCTTACAGAATTCCATCATGTGATCTTCAGCATCGTTTCTACCACCAAGGTCATATTTTCGACCTACTGATCCTTCCTCTTTGTTTCCAGTCTTTGCATTCCAGTCACCAGTGTTTATTAATACATCTTGATTGCATGTTTGATCACTTTAAGACTGAAGAAGTTGGTAGAATTCTCTAATTTCATTATCACTGGCTTTAATGGATGATGTATAATTTAGATTAATAGTGGTATTACCTGGCCATTCTTGTAGGCATATGCCCATATGTCATCTACTTTGTTCAGTGAGTACCTTAGTTAATTATTTAGTCCTTTTGACTAGCACTGTTTATTATTGTCTTTAAATAAGCATGTTTCTGTTAAGCCTTGGCTGGATGTAACCATAGGCAAACCTCTTGACCCTTCATACTAAATAAGTTTTCTATCATTAACATAATATCGTTAATTTCTGTTGCTTACTTTGCAGAAGTTTAAAGTGAACAGATAAGTTATTATTGCTTAATTGCCAGAATCTTTTTTAGTGAATCGTATACCACTGGTATGGCAATACAGTTCCTGGTGTGGTGCTGTGGGTTAATGCACTGGACTGCAAAGTCTATTTGAACTGCAAAGTCGGTGGTTTAGGTTCACCAGCTGCTCCTAGGAAACCCTATACAGGATCGCTGTTGCATTTAACAACAACATACCACTATAATCATACGTAACGGATGGCTGTGATGATGAGATGATAATGATTTAAAGTATAAGGGTAATCTACAGGAAAGATAGCTGTAAGCTGGTTTGCCACTTTTTCAGGAGACGCTTTCTTCACATTAATAACTGGTTAACTCTGCCTGTACTTTGTAACAATAATGTTGCCTTAAATAGTTTGTGATCTTCAGTATTAGAGTTTGTTGTTTCTAAATTTAGTGGCAACGGAACTAAAAAGTGTAGACCATTATTTTTGCTTATCTCAACCAACTATATAACAATAAGCTTATTTTCTTCTGTGTGGCAGCAAAATTTTTACTGAATACTACTGTGTGAATGGCCCAGTACTAGGCATGGTAGGGAGTAATTCAGAAAATAGCAGAGGGTTCTTGTGAGAACAGGACTCGGCAGTTTAAAAGAAGCAGCTGTTGTACAGTTAAGGCAGCCTCCACGCCTCTTACATCCTCCACATAAACAGCCTTTTCCTGTCATCCTGGCTTTTGGCAATGAGGTAGGACAGTCGTATTGTGTCCCTTTTGTGCATTCCTTGTATGTTTTTCCTTTAGAAGGATGACTGTCATGCATTAATTCAGTTAGCATTGTGCTAAGTACTAAACACTATGAATACAAATGGGAATGAGGTATATTAAATATGTAGGGGTACCAGTGCCCTTCTTGGATGGCATTGCCCTTTGTGAAGTAAGCACCAAGGGATCTTAGAGACCCATGTGGTTCAACCAAGTTCATCAAGCCCTAACTTGTAATAAAGGGGACATTTGTTTGAACTTACCCTCTGCTTTGCTCTCTTACATAATGTTTGGCAATAGTAGCCAACCAGTTGACAATATGTGGATCCTGTCCATCCGTAGCTCAGCTAATACTTCAATTGGTTGTTTTTTTTTTTTTAATGATTGTTGTTATTGTTGTTAAGTGCCATCAAGTCGGTTCTGACCCATAGTGACCCTGTGTAGTGTTTCTAAGGAGCAGCTGGTGAGCTTGAAATGCCGACCTTGCAGTTCAAATGGCTTTGCAGTCTGGCTCATTAATCGACAGTGCCACACCAGGACTCCTTGTAAATTATAGGTATATGTAACTTTATGTATAGAATATAATTTTTCAGTAACAGCTTTTCAGAGTATAGACATGGAAGGAGATGAGAGGGTAATCTTGCTATTCAACATCTTAACCCAGGATTGATTTGACTTGATATAAAGACTAGGGAACTAATAGTTTGAAAGAGCTTACAGCTGACCCACTACTAGCTGAAATTTGGATAACTCAAGGACCCAGATTTAACTGAGAGAGATAAGGAATAAATTCTAGGTAGGAGAAGTAGATACAATGAATCACAGCTCTTCATAAGTGAAATAAACTCTAAAGATCTGTAAATACTTGCCTTATAGTAGAGGCAGGATTCCAGTGTATGGTCTCTGTTGGGAACATGACCTAGCATTGGGAATAGGAGCATTAATGGGAGCCAGTAAATAAATTTGTAGGGTAGAAATAAAGCCCGATATAGAATAGTGAAAACTTTATTCCTGAAAGTTCTGATTTTGATTCAATATTGAACCTTTTTGTATGTTCTTAAATAGAACCTGGTGTGACACTGAAACACTGGTTGGTTTGAACCACAGGGTCGGTGGTTCACATTCACCAGCCTCTTGGAAACTCTATACAGGCGCACTATGAGTCGAAACTGACATGACAGCACTTAACAACAACAACAAATATAAGTAACTGGTCATGAGACTAGAATGACCTGCCTTTGTTTAAGTGGAGGAAGAATTTTAAATAGGGGGATAAAGAGACCGTTTCACTTTAAAAGTAAAGTATGTATCTTTAATAGTGGCATTCCTCTGGGAATGATCTGAAAGACACAAATATCAGGGTTGGTGTGCTGTTTTCATTCCTGGAAAAAAATATCATGCTTGATCAGCGAAGGGAGGAAGAACCCCAACGACATGGAGTGGCACAGTGGCAGCAGCAATGGACTTATTCAAATGTAATTGTGGGGATGGTGTAGGACCAGCAGTGATTTATTTTGTTGTGTGTAGGGTTGCTATGAGTCGAAACAGACTTTATGGCACTAACAACAACAAAATACTCTTTACTGACCTAGATCCTTAAATTACCTTGCCTTGTCTGTGTATAAATGTTATCTTCCCTGACCATGTTTGTCTGCTGTCATGTCTTAATTAATTCCTAAACCTACACTAATCTTGAAATAATTTTGTTTTTCTCCTCCCCAATTCAAGGTCTATGGTGCCATTGCTTCAGGTGATATCAAGGGGTTCTCCTATGTCTTTTGAAGATTCTAGTCGAATCATCCCGCTCTTTTACCTTTTTAGCTCTTTGTTTAGTCATTCGTTAATTTCCATACACGATAATGAATTCTTCGGTGATCCCATCGAAGGTAAGAATTATGAGAAATCAATTTGTTGTTGGCTCCACGATCTATCAGTTTTCACAGAATAGAGCATGTTAAGTGTTAAGCTTTCAATTAAAAATTTTTTTGATAGAAAATTGTATTATGTTTTTCAGTTGTAGGTCAAAGACAATCATCAATGATGCCTTTTACTCTAGAAGAGCTGATAATGTTATCTCGATGCCTTCGTGATGCATGCTTAGGGATCATCAAGTTGGCTTATCCAGAAACAAAACCTGAAGTTCGAGAAGAATATGTTATAGCATTTCAAAGTATTGGAGTTACTACTAATTCTGAAATGCAACAATGTATACAAATGGAACAAAAACGATGGATTCAGTTATTTAAGGTAAGATATATATATAGCTCTGATAGCGTAGTGGTTACGAATCAGGCTGCAAACCGCAAGATCAGCAGTTCAAAACTACCAGCTGTTCTGTGGGAGAAAGACGAGCCTTTCTGGTCCTGTAAAGATTTGTTGTTGTTGTTGTTAAGTGCCGTGGAGTCGGTTCTGACTCATAGCGACCCTGCACAGGGTTTCCGAAGCTGTAAATCTTTACGGGAGCAGAACGCCTCATCTTTCTCCTGCGGACAGCTGGTAGTTTCGAACTGCTGACCTTGCGGTTCACAGCCCGATTCGTAACCACTACACTACCAGAGCTCCTTGTAAAGATTTACGGTCTCGGAAACCCTGTACAGGGTCACTATGAGTTGAAATAGACTCCACAACATACAACGACAACATATATATATACATGATTTGTTGTTTTGGCTTGATAAATATTGAAAGAAATACAGGCTCATTTTAGGCATCAGTTTTATTTTGGAAAACTCATGTTTTATTTTACAATTGCGTCTTTTAAAATGATATTTTTATATTACAAAATAGGTCTTTTTTGTAAATTTTTTGGTGATAAGAAAAAGTATAAATAAAAATTTTAAATACTTCTATGATGCTTTTTATTCATTAAAGGATCTCTTTCTTAAAGATTGTTTTATATTTTAAGCCTTTTATAAAATTGATTAATAAATGTGAAGTAAGGTTATTAATGTAATGTAAGTTGGATATAAATTATTTTCAAATATCTTCATTTTTAATCATGGCAAGAAGGGTAGTCATAAGTTGCCGTGGCTGGAGTGTTGGCAGGAACCTGCCACCACTGAGAATATAACCACTGGGGTAGAAAAAAGCAAAGGAAAAGGGTGCTTGACTTTCCATGAAATTTCTGCAGCAAACACATCTAGTCAGCTAAAATCGCTCATTACAGGAGTGAGAGCAGAAGAAATGCATTTTCCAAATTGAATGCTAGATTTACAGTCCGTTTAATACCAGCGACCTCTCGCACACTAATGTTCAGTTCGAGTCATCAGCTGTCCCTTTAGGTCTTTTATCACTGCTTTTGTCAAGCTATCTATTTAATTGAAAGAAGTTAATTGAATGAAAATGATCAACTAAGCTTGTATTAATATTGCTAATGGAACTTTCTTCTTGGCCATGTTTGGAGAAAGATGTCAAGCTAGACTTTAGGAAAGGACCATTAATGCTTGCACTTAACCTGATGGGCTAATTAAGGAATGCTTATTCATTCGACAAGTCCCCGATAGTCTCTCTGCAGCCTATTCTGCCTGATTGTACAACACATTTCACTTAGGAGCATGAGCATTAGGAGCAGTGAGAGTAACTGATAATGTTTTCATTGCACTGAATACAGGACTAATGCATCATTGAATTTATAATTTGTGCAGATTGGTGTAATATGTGTTTGCACAATTTATTTTATTAATTATCTATCTCTATATTCCTAGGAGCTCTAGTAGCATAGTGGGTTACGAGTTGGACTGCTAACCACAAGGTCAGCAGTTTGAATCTAGCAGCCACTCTTTGGGAGAAAGATGAGGGTTTCTGCTCCCATAAAGATTTAGAGCTCAGAAACCCTATATGGGGTCCCTATGAGTTGGAATCAACTCCACAGCACAACCACCACCACTGTATTCCTAAGTAGCTTTGAAGGTCACAGATATATATACCTTTATTATATCCATTCTTAAAGGTTGACAACCTTGCAACTTTTCTCAGTTAAAAGTAAACCATAGTGAAACCTTTGAAAGCCGGAACGCAACAAGACTGCATTGTTTTCCCAGGACTAACAAAATTTCCTCATTGACAAGGAAGTCTCATCACTTCTCTCTTGTTCTCTCTTAGTGGAAAATATTTGACAGGTTTCCACTTTACACAGGTTCCAGTTTTCACAGGTTTTGCTGTATAATTCTTATGTAAACTTACCCTAGATATCTGGATATTATGGTAGCATATGGGTTTTCCATTAAGTATTTAATTAGACTATAGGATCCTTGTTAATAAAGCTTTTCATTAGGGCTCATATCAGGTTGTGTGTACACTATCAGTTGATTTATTTTATAGCAACTTTGAGACTTCATAATTTTCATATGACAGTTTTATCTTTTGATGCTGGAAATTTCAAAATTTAATAATGTGATATAAAACATTTTCCCCTGGCTTTATTATTTTGTTTTGCTTAAACATTAAGTGAAAGTTTTGGTGTAGAAATTTTTCTTGGGCCTCAAAATAGCTGCCTACCAATTTATTAATCTCTGGGAGTTTTAAGAATTAGAGTAAAATTTTACTTTTTTTGCTATTCATTTAAGTTTGAAATTGAGTTGTTACAAAGATTTTTTAGTTTTGTTGTTGTTGTTGAGTCCCGTCAAGTCGGTTCCGACCCATAGCGACCCTGTACAGGGTTTCCGAGGGTGTAAATCTTTACGGGAGTAGAAAACCTCATCTTTCTCCCGCGGAGCGGCTGGTAGTTTCGAACTGCTGACCTTGCGGTTCGCAGCCCAATTCGTAACCACTACGCTACCAGAGCTCCTTTTATTTTAATTGTATAGGATTCCTGCACTTTGACATTTTCCAATATTATGATGGTCCTACTGAACTAATTTGTGTGAGAGGCTCTTTTAGCTGATCGGAGAACATAGAATTTTAAGTGGATAAAATCATCTTTCTTTATCAGTTTAAGAATTGAGGTCAGTTTCCAAGCCCTGCATTGACACTGCTAAAACAGTTTATACATTTATAAACTCTTCCTGAAGTTTAATTTATAGCTATAATTGCTTTAGCTCTGTAAAGAAGAAGAAAATCTTGTTTTGATATTCCTTTTATGGACAGATTCCAGATTATTAAAGGAGCTCTGGTAGCATAGTGGTTAAGAGCCAGGCTGCTAATCTCACTGTCAGTAGATCGAAATTACCAGCTGTTCCTTGAGAGAAAGATGAGGCTTTCTGCTCCTATAAAGATTTACAGCCTTGGAAACCTTATGCAGGGTGACTATGAGTCAAAAGTGACTCCACGGGCACACTACCACCACCACCAGGAGCTGCCTCTAAGGACCAAAGAAAGTTTTCATGCCTGCATTATATATTTTAGTGAATAAAAGAGTCGGATGGTATCATAAATGATTTTTACTTTCTTACTGGGTGATCTGTATTTTTCAGTTTCAAAAGTCTTCTTTAAAAGATATTAATGATGGTACGTAATCCTTACATCAAACCATCAACTGTCACTGTTAATCATTTATCCTTAACAAGAGTTGGAAAAATGATGCAGGCAGTATACCCTTATAAAGCTGTGTCATATAGTTTTCTTTCTTTGAGAGTTGGTTTTTGTTTGGTTGTATCTTTTTTATTTTTACTACTAAGCAAAATAAATAGTAATTTTGTCATATTTTAAACATGGGCTTGAGAAAGTTGTCTTAAAAAATACCTTTTAACAAGAGATAATTTGTTGTCATTGAGTGTCATACAGTCAGTTCTGACTCATAGCCACACTGTTTAGGGTTTCCAAGAGGTGGCTGTAGGTTTGAAGCACCACCCTTGCAATCCAGTGCTTATCCTATAGTGCCACACCTGACTCCCATGATAACTTGTTAAGTACCTTCGACTTTGTTCCGGCTCCTAGTGAACCCTGTATAGTGTTTCTGAGGAGCGGCTGGGAGCTCATAAGCACTGGACTGCAACTACAGGGTCAGTGTTGGAGCTCACCAGCCACTTAGCAGGAGAGATGAGGCTTTTACTGCTCCTGCAAAGATTTATAGCCTCTGGAACTCTATGCAATAGAGTCGCTATGAATCATACCAACTCGAAGGCACTTAACAACAACAACATGTAAATTAAGCTTGATTAACCTTTTGACAAAGGAGTCCTGGTGTGAGACTCTGTGGGTTAATGCACTGGACTGCAGTTGGTTTGAGCCACAAGGTCGGTAGTTCAGGCTCACCAGCTGCTCCTTGTATACAGGGTTGCTATGGGTTGGCACTGACAAAACGGCACTTAACAACCAACAACAACTTTTTGACAAAGTTATCAGAATCGGGTTTTTCATAATTTTCTAATTTAAAAGTGTTTATTTTTTGTTGTTGTTTAGTACTCTCTAGTCTCCAAGGAGTAGATGGTCGCTTGACCCGCCAATCTTGTGGTTCAAACTGACCTTGCAGTCTAGAGCATTAACCCACATAGATAGTCAGTAAATGATTGTGGGTTAGGCTTTACTCACTATCAAACACACATACAACAGACTCCACAAACATTGAGTGCCTATTCTCTCCTAGGATAAGGTTTTGTTGGTATTGCCTAACTGCAGAGTATCACTACAGAGTTGAAAATTTTAGCTAATTGCAATGAGATAAAACAAAAAAGCTAAAGAAGTATTGTAGTACAAAAGATGCTAAAATCACCCTAAACTTTTCATTCTTGTCCTCTGTGAAATGATAATTCTTAGACATAGTGCTTTACCAAATACACACTATAGTTTGAATGTTAAATCCCCCTTCCCCAGTTTGTCAAACATTTTTTGTTCTACATTACAAAATCAAGTTTCTAAAATATCCTCATTTAATATTTAGAAACATTTACCACTCTTAATTATCTTCAAAATACATGCTGTTTTATATTCTTTGTATTGAATTTTTAAAAGCATTCACTAAGATGTGATTTTACTTACTCAAATAATATTTAAGCAGGCGTTTGTTGGTATTGTTTTTAAGTGCCATTGAGTTGGTTCTGACACATAGTGACCCTTTATAGGGTTTCCAAGGAGAAGCTGGTGAGCTTGAACCACCGACCTCGTTGTTCAAACCGACCTTGCATTCCGAGCACATTAACCTGCAGCTCCACACCACGACTCTCCAGACTTAAAATTTTTTAAATTTATTTTCTATTCTAATATAATTTAGTATTCCCATTGCCTTTCAGAACATGGGCTATAACTTAATAATCTCCATTCCATTCATATGTGTTATAATTTAACGTCAGTAGCCTTAAATGATTTGATATGTAAATTTATGAGGCTAAGTCAGAAAGTATTGCTACAGAATCATAGATGCTTTTGTTTTATAAAAATGTCAAAATGTGAAGTTGTTGCTCTTTGACCTATTCTCCTCCGTTTAGGTCTGTATACTTCTGAAAGCCTGTTTCCATTTCTCTAATCCTTTTCCAAAGAATTCTCTGATCTTAGGTTTACACCATATCAAAATGGCAATTTTGGCATCATTGAGACTCAAATTATGTTCATTTTCAATGTTCTTTGAGTTTAGGGAACGAAAAGAAGCCTAAAGGGGCAAGATCATGGCTATAGGGTGGATGCGGTAAGGTTTCCCAACAAAATTCTTTTTTTTTTTGCTAGCATCAAAGAATGTGCAGGTGTATTGGCTTGATGGTTAAAAAAAAAACATTATTCATTGATGAAAACCATCATTCATTGATGAAACTTTTATGGCCTTTTTCTACCAAAGCAATTTTCAGTTTTCTTAAAACTTCATTATAAGTCCTCATGAACGCCCTGTGTCCTTTGAGATAATTTATTAAAATGATCCCTTTGGGATCCAGAAAACAGCCACCGTAACCTTCTGAGCTGATGACTCCCCTGCCTAGAATTCAATTGGTCCAGAAGGAGCTCTGGTAGTGTAGTGGTTATGAATCGGGCTGTGAACTGCAAAGTCAGCAGTTCGAAATTACCAGCTGTTCCATGGGAGAAAGATGAGGCCTTCTGCTCCTGTAAAGATTTACAGCCTCGGAAACCCTGTACAGGGTCGCAGTGAGTCGGAACCGACTCCAGGGCACACAGCCACCACCACCACCAGTAGATCCCCGTGGAAGCTACTATTTAGACAAGGCCTTTTTTTCTAAGGAAGTCTCACACCGTCTGGTCTCAACCCAGGCCTTTTTTTTTTTTTTTTTTCTTAAAGGCATCCTAACAAGATTAAGGCAAGTATATTATTAAGAGAGTTTGTTTACAGTCATCCACTAATCCCACAGACATGTTTAAAGCCATTTTGTTTTGAATAAACTCGTGTGCATGAACTGGAACCCAAGCAGCAATACTTTTTTATTTACCCTTGTATTATATGATATATGTTATTCTTGAGCGGAATCATGATGTGGCACTGTAGGATCAACACTGAGACTGCTAACTTCAAGGTTGGTGGTTCAGACCCAATAGCTGCTCCTTGGAAACCATATGCAGGGTCACTATGAGTCAGAACGGACTGGACTGTACTTAGCAACAGATGCTTGAAAATATTTTCCATAAGTTCAGTAAGTCAGGATTTTCTTTTGTTCATGTAGCCAGTGGGCTTTTAAACATGCATTGATGTTGTGAAAATAATTCTTGGTAATTTGTGATCTTTCAGAAGATTCAAGTATGATATTTATAAGGAGTCTGTAGGTTTCTAAGCAGTTATTTACGTGTTCTTTTTAATATTGGTGTTAGAGTCTTATGACCTAGTTACAGCTATCACCACCTATTTTTAACTCAAATGGTGTAATAGATTGTGTTTAATAATTTTATATATTAAGGTTTTTGTTTTTTTCTTTTTAGTTTTGAGGATTTGCTTAGATTAGCTTAAAAACACATAACCCACCAGCCATGAGTATTTTGGGGTTTGGCCCGAGACTAGTGTTGGCAAACTAATAAACAGAAATTATAGGATGCCCAATTAAATTTGAATATCAAATAAACAGTGAATAATTATTTTAATACAAGCATGTCCCATGATATGCTTTATATATATGTATACATTTGTTGTGTTGTTGTTGTTATTTTGGGCCGTGGAGTCCGTTCCAACTCATAGCGACCCTGTACAGGGTTTCTGAGGCTGTAAATCTTTACTGGAGCAAAGATCCTCATCTTTCTCCCGCAGAACAGCTGGTAGTTTCAAACTGCTGAATCAGTTTCGCAGCCTGATTCATAACTGCTATGCTACCCGAGCTCCTTATATATACATATATGTGTATATATATGTATGTGTTTGTGTGTATATACATATATGTATATACATACTCATACTCAGGTATATATATATCCATATATATGGTTTGAACCGCTGCCCTTGTGGTTCACAGTCTCTTAAATGGTCAAGCCCATCAGCTGTTCCTTGGAAACCCTGAATATGGCTACTATGAGTTGGAACTGACTCAGTGGCACTTAACAGCAACAATATATGGTGGGTTTGAACTGCCGACCTTGTGATTTGCAGTCCAGTGCTGGTCCTACAGCGCAACACCAAGAGTGTATATATAATATATTACAAAAAGAAAGGGTCATTTGTTGCAGACTAATGCTAAAACAAATGCTGTATTTGAGATGTGTCTTTCCCATCTTCAGGTTCAACTGCCAAATTCAATTTCCTTGCCTACAATGATGTCTCAGGTGGCTGAACGCCACTCAGTGTATCGTTGTGCTGTGCATACGGTTGCTATGAGTTGGTACCGACTCGATGACACCTAACAACAAAAAAATGATGCCTTGACATCCTGGCCATCTTCTTAGATTGAAATCACTTTTGTTTTCCTTTTTTCTTTCACCCCATCATTTTGTTGTTTTGTTGTTGTTGTTTTGCCTTTTAAGAAAAAAAGATCAGTGGTTTTAAGACATTAAATAAGTATTACGTGATTACTTGGGAGCTCTGTTGATGCACCGGGTTACAAGTTGTGCTGCTAACCAAAAGGTTGGAAGTGTGAATCCACCAGTTACTCTGCTGGAGAAAAATGAGGCTTTCTGCTCCCAGACCTATAAAAAATAAATGCCCTCATAAACAGATTGAATAGAGAGGCTTATAGGGAGGTGGATGATATTCTGGTTTCTGGAGTTAGGCACATGTGGCATGCCGTTTATTAGTTGCATGACCTTGAGTAAGTTATTTACTCTTTTTTTCAACTGTAAAATAGTGATGATAAACTCATGGAAACATCAGGATCTAATGGGATGATATGTGGAAGCCTTAAATAAATGGGTCTGATTGAATAAATGCGCGTATATTTTTTGTCATAGTGTGTCTTCTGTTGCCATTTGTAACAAACATGAAGCAGTAAACTTAACGACCAAAAAAATCCCTACAAAACAACCAAACCCATTAATATTGAGTGGATATTCTGACTCACAGCAGCCCTGTAGGACAGAATGGAATTACCACAAAGTGTCTGCAAGGCTGTATATCTTTTATTGGAAGCCAACTGCTGTATCGTTCTCCTGCAGAGCAACCTTCAACCTTTCAACATTAGCAACCTAGTACTTAACCACTGCTCTACTGTTGTTGTTGTTGTTGTTGTTATGTGCCATGGAGTCTGTTCAACTCATAGCGATTCAAACCCTGTACAGGGTTTCCAAGGCTGTAAATCTTTATGAGAGCAGAAAGCCTCCTCTTTCTCCCATGGAACAGCTGGTAGTTTCGAACTGCTGACCTGCGCTACCAGAGCTCCTTACTGCTCTACGAGGACTCCCTAAATTTAACCACAGTAATTATTTAGTATGAATTATTTTAAAATATCAATATAATTAATCTTGAGAGTGGAAAGCTTGCACATGATTTTCATCATACCAAAAGACTGTATTTCTGTCTCCACTAACAGGTGAACATATACTTAGTTTTTTATAATAGAATGATCTATTACATACTGAGATGAACTTAATCATAGTTTGCATTTGTCATAAACTAAGCTAGCACACTTTAATATGTCAGACTTTCTTGTTAGCCTCCACAATACAGTCAAGGTCAAAGAATAATACCAAAATCATTCTGACTGCTTACCTAAGCAAATTTCTGCTAATTTAGGAAGGAACATATCACCATAGTATTACCGTATGCTTTTAAAATACCACAAGAAAGATGTCATTTCTAAATTGATAAGAAATATCCACCAATTGAAAAGTTTTCTTGTAGTTCTTGAGAGTTTTTACTAATGTAGTTCTGTCTGTATGGCTAAAGTGTTCAGTATTATTTTTTCTCTTCTCATGGGGGTACCATCTAAATAGTGTCTGTAGTATAGTAGGTTGTCAGCAGTTTTACTTGGGCACACAGAACTTCTGATGCCTGCATGCTGGGTTTACATTTTATTGTTATCGTTGTTGCTCTGTGCCGTTGAGTCAGTTCCAACTCGGAGTGACTATGGATGGGGTTTCTGAGACTAAATCTTTATAGGTGCAGAAAGCCTCATCTTTCTCCTGTCAAGTGGTTGGTTGATGGTCTTAAATAACCAACCTCGTAGTTTGTAGTCAACTGCTTATTCTACAGAGTTACCACGCTCCCTGAACTTCATTAATATGATATTTTTATTTCTATTGCATATGGTAGTGGTGGTGGTTATGTGCCTTGGAGTCGGTTCCGACTCAGCGATCCTGTACAGGCTTTCTGAGGCTATAAATCTTTACAGGAGCAGAAAAGCCTCATCTTTATCCCGTGGAACAACTGCTGACCTTGAGGTTTACAGCCCGATTCGTAACCACTATGCCACCAGAGCTCCTTTCTGTTGCATATAGATGTGAATTAATGGAATTTTGAAAGGAAATCTCTATTAAAATTGAGATTGTACAGTCTTGCTTGTCCAGTATTTATATATGCAAATTTATCACACTTGTAGATGATCTCTTCCAATATAGCTCACATGAACTATGCAGTCTCACATTTGTGTTTTAAACTTATCATTTCTCTTGTATTTAAACAGTATTATTATAGATAATGTGTATTAATTTTTTTTGTTGGTAGATAACTAATTGCTTTATACTAAGAATGCATACTAATGATCTGTAGATAGAAACACTTTTCTATAAACTCATTCTGGTGGCTTATGGCTAGATCTCAACTAAACCAAACCTACTGTCATCAAGTCAAATTCTCACTCATGGAGATCATACATGACAGTGTAGAACTGCCCTGTAGAGTTTGCAAGGCTGTACAGTTTTACGGAAGTAGATTGTTGCATCTTTCTCATGCTGAATGGCTGAAGGATTCGAACCACTGTCCTTTAAGTCGGCAGCTTTAACAACAGCACTACCAGGACTCCAATCTCGATTACTTAATTGCTTAATATCATGGACTTTCAGATATTTACATCCAAGAAGTGTGCATTGTTGTTGAGTCTATTTCTGTGACGTGATACTGCTTTTTACAGTTCTGGTTGGACCTGTTTATATGACACAGACTGTTCATGTTCTTTAGGTTATCACCAATCTAGTGAAAATGTTGAAGTCCAGAGATACCCGAAGAAACTTTTGTCCTCCAAATCACTGGCTGTCAGAACAAGAAGATATTAAAGCAGATAAGGTGTTACTGAAAGATCTTTGTAATATTTTTGTGGATAATATTTTTTTCAGTTTTTATCTTTCTTAGAAGAATATATTCCTTAAAACAGTTATTAATCCTGACTTAATACGTAACTAAACCATAATCGTAAACTTTTTTTATTAGTAAGTGTTAAGTCACATAGCAGAATATATATAGTAATATTAATTCTTTTTTTAGTTAATACTAATTTATTCTTTTTTTTTCTTAAATGCTAATTTATTCTTTTTAACCATAAATTATACTGAAGCTTAATGATTATATTGAGGAATTGAAAAAGTTTTGATTTTATATTAATAGTAAACATGATCAATACTTAAAGGAAATAGAACTTTATCTTTGATTTTCTAAAAGATCAAAGATTTGATGATTACTAACTGCTATAACTAAAATAGGCTTAATAATATATTAGAAAAAATTTTAATGTTAATAGGACTTGAAGTATTTTTATTTTTGTTATTAGGGTTTGACTGGGTTTATCTCAGAATCGTAGGGTTGAGGAATCAGAGGGAGAATGAAAGAAACAATTATAAAAATGTGTTTTAAAATTGTGTTTTAGCATAGTTTCATTAGCATTAGTATGTATTCATGCTATATTTTGTCTCTAAGTCATGTAGTTTTTAGCTCTGCCCACTGAAAAGGTCTACAGACAAATCCAGGAGTAGTGAATACTTCCAGTTCTAGAATTGGTCTCTAAACACACTTTCCACTGGAAAGAATCAGTTAAAAAGTCTAGACAATGTGGCCCATTGTCTCATATGAGAAAGTAAGAAAACCAAATGTTACTGGATTTGGTGAAAGGACTCTTAGAGTTTCCAGCTGATCAAAGGTGAAAATTTGAGCATCAGTAAAAATAATAACTGCAATAGACAGAACCATCAAATATGTTAAAATCTCTGAGTACATGATACAAAAAGAACTTTATTAGTTATTAGTTGTAACATGTATTAGTTGTAGCATGCAAAACAACCACTTCATTTTTTTAATACTAGTTTAAAAAGAAAAAAGGAATCTGCATTTGTAATTCCCTTTATGAAATGTGTTTCAGCTAAACAAATAGTTAATGATACAAGCTAAATAACACCATTTTTAACTTTCTAATGAAGGAAGAGATCTGGGCCACTGTGGTCTGTGGACTGGTGCTGCTATCCTGCAGATGATGTGTCCTCAACAATATAAGGTTCTTATACCAGACTATGAATCACTGAACTGCTTCCTTATTCCAGAAAGTTTTGTTATGGAAGGAAAAGAAAAAAAATTGCCTGAACCAAACAATGTATTTACTAACTATTGATTTATATTTTGATGCAAGTTCTTTATCTCAAGTTCCGACCTGTCACAGTTTACAGACCTGTACTTGGAGGAGCATTGATCTGGGCAAGGCCAAGCCAATACTATGTGCTTCTTGATGAAAGAACGCAATACTACCCATGAGGTTTCATTGTATCAAATGTACTTGTGATCAGACTACTAGATGTATATCTATAAGGACATGGTTTTGATGTACCTGATAAAACAGCACCATGACAGTGCAATGAGCAAACTCCAGATTATGGAAAGTTTTACAGGAAAGGTGATTCTGTTTCTTCATATAAAATTCCAAGGTGGAAAAAATAGTGTATGGGGAGCCTATAGATTCAGTTCAATTTAAGAGATAGTTTTAGTTGTAACTATACTAACTTTGTTTGGCTCCTAATTCAAACAAGTTAACTGAAACAAAATTTATGAGTCAATGGATATTTGAAAATAATTTTAAAGTATAATACAGTTTTGCTCACTAAAACAACTATATTATGACATTTTACTGTGTACACCCATTTGTTAAAAAGAGCAATGAGAGATTCTTTTGGGATGTATTAGAAAAAGATAACTACACTGTAAAAATCTGAAAGGATACCCACTGTAGGAGACAGGGCATGCAAAAATAGCCTACAAAAAGCAAGAAGATACATCAAAGCAAGAGGCCTATAGAATTGTTGCTTTTGCTAAGTGCTGCCAAGTCTGTTGAGACATATAGTGACACTGTATAAGGTTTCCGAAGTTTTAATTGAAACCCTCATCTTTCTCCTGCAGAGGAACTGGCAGGCTCGAACTATGCACCTATGGTTCACAGTCCAGGGCTTATCATATGGAGCCATTTATTATAAATAAGGTTAAACATCAATTCTGTTCAGATTTGACCAGCTAAAAGTTTGTAATCAAGCACAAAAAGTACTAAACGAGGATTGATAATTCCATAGGTCACCCAGCTCTATGTACCATCATCCAGAAATGTGTGGCGGTTCCGGCGGATGGGGAGAATAGGTCCATTACAGTCCACCCTGGATGGTGAGTTCTATAAATGGCATGACTTTTTTTTAATTAATTCAGGTTTATTGAAGTTACATACTGCAAAATTTTGCTTTTAGCGTACAGTTCTCTGAATGTTGATACATAAAGTCATATACCCATAGTCAACCATGTAGAATAGTTTCGTTACACAAAAATCTTTCCCTTTTTCTTTCTTGTTGCATTTCTTTCCCCAGTCACTGATTTGCCCGTCTCTTTGTCCTTATAGTTTTGCCATTTCCAAAATGTCTTTAAATAGGATCACACTATTTAGCCTTATGATTCTGGCTTCTTTGATTCAGTCCAGCACATTTGAGATTCATCTATATAGTTTCATGAATCAACAGTCTGTTCGTGTTTCATTGTTCAGCAGTATCCAGTTGTGTAGCTGAACCTTAGTTTTGTAAGCCATTCATCAGTTAAATCCTATTTTCCCCAATTATTTTTTTTTAGAATTACAGTAGCTATAAACAACTCCTTACACGTGGTTTTTGAGTGAATATATGTTTTTGTTTCACTTGGGTGACTCATAGTTAATATATGTTTAACTTTATAAAAAAAAAAAAATACAAAACTGTTTTCCAAAGAGGCTGTATGTACCATTTTGTGTTTAAGAGTACAAATTGCTCTATATTGTAGCAGTACTTCTAAAGATCCATCTAAAATTTTTTTTTTATCCATTTTTTAAGGTGTACAATGGAATCTCACTCTGGTTTTCATTTTAATTTCCCAGCTAATATTGTTGAGCAACATTTCATGTATGTGGTTTGTTTTGTTTTTAAGGTTTTTATTGTGGATTGAGTGAAAGTTTACAGGACATAACATCAATTTAACATTCAACAAATCATATACTTTGTTTTATTACATTGATAATAATCCCCTCCATGTACCATCAGTTAACAGTATTTTTCTCTATCCACTTTAGC
>NW_006408684.1:725220-726993 GCF_000296735.1 Chrysochloris asiatica | reverse complement strand
ACTGCTGCTTCCATTCACTGTTGTGAATCCAAGCATACAGCTACTTAATGTGATTTGCACATCTTTTCTTCCATGCTGTAGCTTGTCTTTTTTCTTTCTTACCAGTATCTTTGAGGAGTAAAAGTTTTAAAAATGATGGAATCCATTTTTTTTTCTTTTATAGGTTATGCTTTGTGTGTAATATCTTTATCTTTTCTTACATAGTAAGCGTACTTTACTTACCTGTTTTTTTTTGTTTTGTTTTTTTACTAGCTAGCACCTGTCCAGTTGAGGTATGTGAAATGCCATATAAACTAAATTTGCAACTTATGAATTACAGACAGCTCTCTGAGGCATGAGTCTCTGTATCTTTTATTTCTTTATTCTTGCTTTCAGTTTATAAAGCCAGTGAAGGATATAGGACAATATAATTCAATATTTAATTATACTATGGTAATGTGTAGAAGTATTTGGTAATCTTTGTTCTGTATGTTTTATTACACTTCCATCACAGAGAATAAGCTTTGTGAGGTTAGTTCGTATATTAGTCATTAATGGATTTCATAAGCGATTTGTATTTGAGGTTCTTATCTACCTGTTTGTTTTCTTAGAATTGTTCAGAGCTATAGTTTTTTTCCCCAATGGTAAATGAAAAAATACTATTTTCCACATAAACATGGGAGATAAAAATTGTGTGCATTTATGCTTTTGTATTTACATATAATTGAGATGTTTAACACAGTCACTTAGTAGAGTAGCCATCACTGTGTGCATTGTGATCTATTAATTTTTAGTCACCAAATATCTTCTATTTTTGCTTCATTGAGCAAATTTAGATTTTAAAATTTTGCCAGATGCGATCACAGAATTTTATATTATTTAAACATAATGTACTGCCTTTAATAATTTCCTGCAGGGCTATTGTTTTTCCCACTATGGCCCCAAATTTACACAGGACTAAAGCCCTGGAGTAGTAGCTTTGTTGACTGGGTGAGGTTTAAGGGGAAGAGGTAGCTCATGTAGTTCAGCAATTTTAGAAGGTTACATTACTGTCAACTTAATTGATGTGAGGAATAAATAGAAGGACAGTTATTTTAATCCATTTTGTGTGCTTTTTTAAAATTCCCTTAATGTTATTAAGGCATCCTGATGTAGTACTGTAGGATAATGCATTGGATCACAAGGACAATTTAAACTGCAAGATGGTAGTTTAAACCCACCAGTCACTCTTCAGAAACCCTACACAGGGTTGCTATGAGTCGGACCGACTCAATGACACTTAACAACAACAGTGTTATTAAAAGCATCGTAAGAGGTTTTAAATAAATTATTGAACTAATCCTTGCTTTTATTATTGGATAAGATTTCGCATCTATGTGTTTTTGGATATTTGTTTCATTTTAGCCTTTGTGCCATTGTCTGGAAATTGATCAGAACCTGTTATTTTAAGACTTTTGAATATTGTTACTGCAACAATGATTTTGTTTTTGTTTTTGACTAATTCCTTATCTCATAATTGTTTTTTGGCTAGCTTTTTAAAACTTTTTTTTTAATGTGTGGATCAATTTTTCAGGAGAACTATGTTCATTTATGTTTATTATATGATTGCATATTTTTTTATAAAGTCAAGAAATGAAAAACTCAAAGAATGTATTGTTAAGTATACAGGTACACATTTTCTCCTTAGAGGCTTCCTACTGAATGATCAAAACATGTTTTCTTTCTCTTTGTTGTTACTAAGTGCCATCGAATCAGTTCCGGCTCATAGTGACCCTTTCTAGGGTTTCCGAGGAG
>NW_006408684.1:686263-723265 GCF_000296735.1 Chrysochloris asiatica | reverse complement strand
AGTATCATTGGCTCTTGATCATATGCTACCTCTTGAAACAGTTGAACATCAACCATTTCCTTTTGGTACAGTGGCTCTGTGTATTCCTTCCATCTTCTTTTGATTCTTTCTGCATCATTCTATAATTTGCCCAGAGAATCTTTCAGTAACGAAAGTCAAGGCTTGAGTTTTTTCTTCAGTTCCCACAGCTTGAGAAATTCTGAGCGTGTTCTTCCTTTTTGGTTTTCTGATTCCAGATCTTCGCACATTTTGTTGTAATATTTGGCTTTATCTTCTCGAGCTGATCATTGAAATTTTCTGTTGAGTTCTTGGACCTCCTCATTTCTTCCATTTTCTGTAGCATATCTACGCTGGAGAGCAAGTTTCAGTGTCTCTTCTGACATCTCTTTTGACCTTTTCCTTCTTTCTTGTCTTCTCAGTGCCTTTTTGCTTTCTTCATGTATTATGTTCTTGATATCACCCACAACTCTTCTGGTCTTCAGTCTTTAGTGTTTAATGTATCAAATCTGTTCTTCAGATGATCTCTAATTGCAGGTGGGATATATTCAAGTCGTATTTTGGCTCTTGTGGACTTGTTTTTATTTTCTTCAGTTTCAGTTTGAATTTACATATGAGCAATTCATGGTCTGTTCCACAATCTGCCCCTGGCCTTGTTTTCTCTGTTGATATGGAGGTTTTCCATCGTCTCTTTCCACAGAAATAGTCAATTTGTTTTCTATGTATTCCACCTGGTGAGATCCATGTGTATAGCCATCTCTCATGTTGTCTAAAATAGGTATTTGAAGTGAGCAAATCATTGGTTTTGCAGAATATCTCCAACATCATTCCTATCACGAAGGCCGTATTTTCCAACTACTGATCCTTCCTCTTTGCTCCCAACCTTTGCATTCCAATCACCAGTAATGATCAATACATCTTGATTTCATGTTTGATCAATATCAGATTGTAGAAGTTGGTAGAATTATTCTATTTCATCCTCACTGGCTTTAGTGTTTGGTGTGTGAATTTGAATAATAGTGGTATTAACTGGGCTTCCCTGTAGGCACATGGATATTATTCTATCACAGACAGCGTTGTACCTCATGAGTGATCTGGATGTGAAACACATTAGATTGTATTTAGTTGTGTTTTTCATTCATCCAGATGAAAGCAACTGAATTTCTGAATAACTTACGTATTGATGATTGTCTCCTATTTCCCATTAAAGATGAGAGCTCTTTCTTTGTCTTTCAGATTTTATTTATTTGTGCTTAATACTCATTATTAACCAAAAGTTCTTTCTTAAATTGAGTCTAAACTGCCCTTGTTGGTCTCTCTACTCCACGTGTATTGCTCTGGCCTCCACTGTAGAGCAGCAAGGTCTGTTTGTGTGAAATCTGCAGCAATGGCTTACAGTGTTCCCCTACCTTGTGATAGAGGTCTTCTCTCCCTACCAGCCATTCTGACTGCTGAGCTGAGCTTTTGGCCTTTCCTGCAGGAAAAATTGAAACTGGTTTCCAGGCCCATAAGCTCTGACCCCTTCTTATGACTATGTTTCAGCTACACTGGCCTCTTTTTGTTTCTCGAATTTGTCACGGTCAGTCTTTTTTATTTTTAGAAAATGTTTATTATGAATTGAGTGAAGATTTACAGAGCAGATCTTCAATTTTGCAGTCACCAAATCATACTCTTCGTTTCATCTTAATGATTGCAATCCCCTTCATATAACAACAATTAACCTACTTTCTCCCTGTGATTCTTATTTCCATTATGCCCTTCTGAACTTTGTCTTAATGTAAATGTTACATTTTTGATCTTGAACGGTTGACCATTCCAATGCCATCATACCTTATTAGTATTGTTATCCCCCATATACGTATCTACAACTTGGCTGAAAATTGTGCCATGAGGATGAATTCTATTGCAGGCCCCAAGGGTGGTTGCGTGTCATAGACACTTCTCTAGTGTCTTTCCAGCCAGTAAGTCCAGTCCTTTTTATAACTTTGAGTTTTGTTTCACACTGTCTCCCATTCTGTACAAGACCTTCTAATATGATCCCTTTCAGAGCAGTCATCAGTAGTGGTTATCAGATACCATCTAGTTCTGTTTTCAGGGTTGTGGTGACAGATGTTCACATGGTCCTTTAGACCATTGGACAATTGATTCTGAGTATTTTCAATTTTCATCACTCCTTTTTCTTCCGCACATGAAGAGATCAATAGTTGTTCATGAGTTTTTATGATCCCGGTCTCTGCTTACCAAAATATGATGTAGAACATTGTCTTGTGGGCTGTGTTATACCAATTGACCATGATGTCCCCTGAGACTATAATCCTGAGCCCTCAGGCCCATCAACTCATTGCTTTAAGATGTCTGAAAATATCTAAGAAGTTTTCCTTATTTTCCCCCCTCTGTGCTCCTCCATATTTATAGGTAACGCACAAATTATCCAGTCAGACTCATATATTTGCACTCTTCTCCACATTTTTTCCTTACTCCCATCATTTTTTTACCATCCTCCCTCATATTGCATATAACCAACTCCCCTTCTCTTCACCCTTGGAAACCATCAAATAATGTTTCTGTTTGTGTGAAAACTTTTTCTTGACATTTACTATCGTGGTTTCATACAATATTTGTCCTTTTGTGATCAACTAATTACACTCAGCATAATATCCTCCAGGTTCATCATGTTATGAGGTGATATCCTGCCTCTTAATAGTGTGTTTAGTGTTTGTAATTCAGAAAAGGGAAATGTCTTCTGAACCCATGTTTAAAAGTAGTGGGCTGATTGACTACTTACTTTTAAAAAATTATGCCTAATGCTTTTAAAATTCTATTATATTCTCAGAGTCATATAAATAATTCTAAATTGACATTTTCAATGACTGATACTTAAAAATTAGTCATTATACTAAGTTTCCTGCTTGTTGTATAACATTTCATCTACCAAAATGTACATATTATATAGTTATAAACAGAGATTATAGTTGAAGAATTCCAACACCAGTGGTTTTTTTGGCCGGGTAATTTATAGTGGGGATAAGAAATATTCTTTGCTACAGATAGCTAGAAAATTTTCATGCACTTAAAAAGCCTGTTCTAAAGAATGATTATTGTTCTTATTAAGTGCTGTTGAGTTGGTTCACACTTATAATGACCCTGTATAGGGTTTCCGAGGCTATAAATCTTTGGCGGAACAGAAAGCCTTATCTTTCCCCTGTTGGAACGATTGGTGGACTCAAGCCACTGTGATTTCCAGTTCAGTGCTTATCATATCCTTATTAGAGCCCCTGTGCTCCCCAGAGAGTAAGTATAGTAGTGAATTAATCCTTAATTTCAATTGTTATTAATTATGTTAAAAGTAATGATAAATATGATGTTCCTTAAAATGTTTAAAATAGAAATACTATATAGTTACCAACCTCCCTACAGCATCTATATCCTGGAGAGATAAGAGCTGTGACATGAAGAGGTATGTGCACACCCGTGTTTATTATAGCGCTATTCATAGTCACAAAGAGGTGTGAGCAGCCAAATGCCCATCAGTAGATATATAATGCATAAACACACTATGGTATACACATACACATAACATTAAGGAATAATGAGTCTGCAAAACACCCCATAACATGAATGAGCCTGGAGGACGTTATGCTGAGTGAAACTAGTCACAGAAAGACAAATGTTGTATGAGACCATTGCTATAAAAAGTCAAGAAAATGTTTTCACACAAAAAGAAACATTATTTGATGTTTCCTAGAATGGGAGGGAAAGGAAAAATAAATCCCTAACTAGAAGGTTGTTGTAACTAAGTGCCATTGAGTCAGTTCCTACTCCTAGTGATCTAGTGTAAGGTTCCCTAGACTTGCTCGTGGGTTTGTGGTTAGAAGGCTGGTGCTTATCATTCAGGGCCAGGCAATATACAATAAGAGGGAGTTCAGCAAAAAGTGGTCAAGGCAACAGAAACACTGGAAGAAGTACAAGAGTTAAGGGAAACAGGTAAATATTGTATACATAATCCTGCAATTACATTTCAATAGCAGTAATCTACAAGTGCACATATAGATAGATACTCAAGCTGAACAGGTGTGGGAAGGAAAATGGGACTGTAGCCTTAAATATATACAAGGAGATTCAAAGATTATGTGGAAAAATAGAATTAAAAGGTAATGGTTTGATGGGGGATATGTCTCTATATTTATTTATTTATGCTGCAAATATATCCATGGGTGAAGGGAGCAAAATGATGAAACTTGTTAGCAATAGTGAAACACCTTGAGGAATGAATCGCTGGCTCTGAGGGCTCAGGACCAGAATCTCAGGGGACATCAAGATCTATTGGAACAACACAGTCCACAAAAACAATGTTCTACATCCTACTTCCGTGAATAATGATTCTTTTCATAACAGCTTGAGTGACCATCTTAGGTGCACCTATTGGTCTTTCCTCATCCAGAGCTAAGAAGAGTGAGGAAAAACAAAGATGCATGGAAACAATCCAATGGATTGTTGGACCACAGAAACTTCAGGCTCAATACCCCTATGGCCAGAACTAGATAGTGTCTGGCTACCAGTGCTGACCGATATGGAAAGAATCATGTTAGGAGGTCCTGGATAAGTGGAAGAAAAAAGTAGAACAAAACTCAAAACGATTAAAAAAAAAAAAGACCAGGGTACTAATGTGTTAGAAAATGGTTCTCTATTGCCCTTAGTCACTCATTAAGCTTGGAATTGAATTGCAATAACTGTTGTGGATTAATTTTCAGCCAAACAAAGAACAGTAACAGTAGGGAGATCTTGAAAGATTTTATGGGTAATTTATGTAATGATGGAGAAAGTAGATGAAAGGGATACACAAAAGTACTGTACCAAAAATAAATCGTTAACTTTCAGTCATTTCAATAGGTAGCGTATGATCAAAAACCAATGGTACTGAAGGTGAAAAGTCTAAACAGCACTGAAGGCACTGGTTAAAAATAATCCTCCAGGAATTGAGGGAATACACATTGAAATCTTTCAACAAAATGATACAGCAATGCAGACCAACTGTTACTACAAGAACAAGCAACTTGCTTGCCCAGGAAACATCAAGGCAAGTGGTCAGGTCCCCTCAGTGCAAACCCCCTTCCAACACTAAGACTCAATGGGAATACACGCTGTGATTGGTGACCACGCTCAACACCGATAAGGGGAAGTGAGGGAAAAACAGCAATGAAGTGGCGAGCTAAGCCCTACAATGTTCAGTAGACTTCTAGGAACTCGGGTGAAGACCTGGTTGGCCAGCAGTGTGGCAAGACCTGGGGATTCTTGGGCGCAGAGTCAGTGACATAGCCACAGAGGTCTAGAGTGGAGAGTGAAGCATCCAGCTGATAAGAAGAGAGGGCATATGCATAAGAACACCCACACTTGCAGATAATACCCACTTGTCCTGGCTTCAGTGACTGGATGATCAGAGCTCAACCAGAAGTAAAAAGAAGAGGGGAATAAAAAAAAAGTATTCTCATACAATTTGATGAACTTGACCTACACCTATGGAAGCAGTAGCTCAAAAGAGGGAATAAATCCTTACAGCAAGAATCATTCCCACCCCCTCTAAACACAGAGTAGACAGGGATGGGCAACTTGGTCATTGGCTACCCAAAATGGGGGGTGGGGGGCTACAAAAGCAAGAAGTGACTGGCTTACAAGTTTTCAAGAGGGAACCTAGATCCAGAGGGCCTGGAGGAAGGTAGAATCTTCAGTGAATAGTATTCAATATGTCTAGGCGGGACTGATGCAATGAAATGCAGATGGGTCTCTTGTGATACAATAGTGAATAATTGTTATCAGGACTGATTGTGAAGGTTGGAAATGTAAAGGTAGACGTTTTATAGCATGGACGGGAGTGATTAACTCAGTCTAGGAGCAGAGGTCCCTAGGACCATCAAGGGAGAAGAGCGGAGAGCGAGGCCCTACCCAGAGAAGCAGTGATGCCTGAAATGGAGGCCGAGATGATGACGTGGAGTGATGGAGCAGCTGGAGACTTTAGATCAGAGAGGGCGAGTGACTGAGTGCTGAAGACCTGGGGAGTACTGGGGGCAGGATTGCAGGGTATACCCTTTGGTTGGTTGATGATGCATGGAGGGGATTGTAACCATGGCAGTGAGACGATATATGATAGAATGAATGTAAAATTAATGTTTTCCCATGTAAACTATCACAAAATTCACAATAAAACATTTAAGAAAAAAAAAAAAAAAAAAAGATACAGCACTGGAAGCGCTCACTCATCTATGCCAAGAAATGTGGAAGACAGTCACGTGGCCAACTGATGAGAAGCGATCGATCCATTTTTGTGCCCATTCCAAAGAGAGGTGACTCAACGGATTACAGAAATAATCTAAAAGTATCATTAATAGCACATGCAAGTAAAATTTGCTGAAGATAATTTTAAAAATGTTTGCAACAGTTTATCAGCAGGGAACTGCCAGAAATTCAAGCAGAATTCAGAAGAACACATGGATAGATTAAATCGCTAACATCTGCTAGATCTTAACTAAAAGCAGAGAAGATCATAATAATGTCTACTTGTGCTTTATTAGCTATGCTAAGGTTTCCAATTGTGTGGGTCAGGATAAACTACGGATAATATTGGGAAGAAAGTGTATTTTAGAACACTTAATTGTGTTCATGAGGACCCTGTACATAGACCAAGAAAGAGGTAGTCGTTTGAACAGAGGAATACTGAATGGTTGAAAATCAGGGAAAGTGTGCATCTGGGTTGCATCCTTTAACCCTACTTAATCAGTTTATTGTTAACTGCCACTGAGTTGATTCTGACTAACAGCAACCCTGTATAAGGTTTCTGAGGCTATGAATTTTTAGAGGAGTAGAAAGCCTCTTTGTCCTGTGGAGCACATGGTAGACTCGAACTACTGATCTTGCAGTTAGCAGCCCAACACGTAACACACTATGTTACCAGGCCATCGAGTTGGTTCCAACTCATAGCAACCCTGCATAGGGTTTCCAAGGAGCAACTGGTGAGTGTGAACTGCTGACTTGGCAGTTCAAACTGACCTTGCAGTCCAGTCCTATAGTGCCACACAAGGACTCCACCAGGGCTATAGACTGAGCAATAATCTGAAAAGTTGAATTATAGGAAACAGTGTGGCATCAGGATTGGAAGAAGACTCATTAACAACCTGTGAGATGCAGGTGATACACCTTGCTTGCTGAAAGAGATGAATGAGGACTTAAAATACTGATGAAGATCAAAGACCACAGCCTTCGGTATGGGTAACACCTCCATGTAAAAAAAGAAAAAATCCTCACCACTGGACTAATAAATAACATCACTATAAACGGAGAAAAGATTGAAATGACCAAACTTCGTTTTTTGTGGATCCCCTATCAACACTCACTGAAGCAACAATCAAGAAATCAAGCAGTTTGCATTAGGAAAATTTGCTGCAAAAGACCTCTTTAAAATGTTCAAGAGCACTAAGGTATGCCTGACTCAAGCCAAACGTAAATGGCAATTAGATAGTGAATTTCAGAATTCCATTCTTTTGTACATAAGGTCACTATGAATCTGAACTGACTCGATAGCATCTAACAATAATTATTTTATATACTGCGTACAGATATTTTACTTTAGAAAATATTTATGTGGGGAAGAATACGACATGTATTTATTAATAACTGATTCATGCCATACTGCACACATAGGAATGTGGCACTGTAGGAGAAGTACTAGACTGCTAATAGCAGGGTTAGTGATTTAAACCCATCAGTCAATCTTATACAGGGTCACTGTGACTTGGAACTGACTTGATGGCACTTAACAACAGCAACAAGCAAAGATTTAATATATTGTGCACAACTATTTTTTATTTAAATATTTCAGTAAGAATAAGACATGTTTTTATTGATTACTGATCAATGGCACTATTGGATAATGCACTAGACTGCAAGGTCGGCAGTTCAAACTCACGAGCAGCTCTTTGGAAACCCTATATAAGGTCACTATGAGTCTGAAGTGACTTAACAACACCAACAACAATACATATAGGAATGTGGCACTGTAGGATAAGCACTGGATTGCTAACTGCAAGGTCAGTGCTTTAAACCCATCAGCCATTCCTTGGAAATCCTATACAGGGTCACAGAGTCAGAAATGACCCAATGGCACTTAACAACACATACACATAGAAAGGAGCCCTAATAGTGAATTGGATTAATCTTTGATTGGGCTATTAACTAAAAGGCTGGCAGTTTGAACCCACCTAATTCCCCAGGAGAAATATAAGGCAGCTTGCCTCCATAAAATTTAGTCATAGAAACACTGTTGAGACCATTCTACTCTGTCCTTTTAAGTCACTGTGAGTCAGGATCAATTAGAGAGTGGATTTGGTTGGATTTTATACACGTTGAATAGCAATGAATTAGCATTTGACTTGATGGCAGTGTATGTGTTTGTATATATATTTATATGACTCCCTGAGATGAATCTTTTTTGAAATACCAAGAAGAACAGAACACAAAATTAGATTGTGCCAGTGAAATTAGTATACTCTGATCTGGCTGACATCCATGCCTCATCCCTGCCTTTAGTGTTACTTATGCTAATTACTTACCCTATTCTCAGAAAATTTAATACCAGGCTAAAAACAGGTAGGTTGGTACCTTATCATGAAATCTTAATCAGACCAAGATATTTGAGTCTTGCTTGTATGTTATTAGTGCAACCATGGAAGATTTTTAATATGATTAATTAGTACCCTAGAATGGCTGACTCATGACTACATTGGGGCAGGATATAGTCATGGAACTGGAGGTACATATATTGAGTCAGTCGGTGATAAAGTCTTGAGAATGATTTTCTAAATCTTGAGCTTAATAAGTCACAGGAGAAATGAAAAGGAAAACAAAGATTATAATTAATTGTAACTAATTAAGGTTTTAAAATGTGTTGTAGTGGGTTTGGAGTCACCACCGCTGTCTGTATCTGAGGAAAGACAACTTGCCATTCTAACAGAATTACCTTTTGTAGTTCCATTTGAGGAACGTGTGAAGGTATGTGGTTTGTCTTTATAGACTAACTCACTATGTTTTATGATTATTTGTAATCTTATGAGTTAACACATCAACAAAAGAATTTCACATTTTGTCTAGTGTCTAGCTTATTATGTAGAGTTTTCTCACTGGGTTTTAATAGATAATAAAGATTAATGAATGTTTACCCCTGCCAGATACTCAATTGCCCTTGCACAAACTTACAGTTACAATTTGTTAAAAGACCTTTTGCACTGTATTTTTAAAACAAAGTGGAATAAGTGTCTAAAATGTAAATTTTTTAATGTAAATTTTATAGGTATGCTGCTATACATTAAAGTTAAGTAATTTATTACAAATACCACTTTATTTTTAAAAATTGACAAGTATATTTTCCTGGATAGTTTTGACTAATGCACATTTAAGGTTTTTGGGTTTTTTCTTCTTTTTTTCTCTTTAAAATATTTTATTATTCAGATTTTTATTTAGAGAGCAGTTTTAGGTTCACAGAGAAAGTAGATCCCTCCATACTCCCTCCTCCTGAACATTACTCATTAGAGAAATGTTTTGTTTTTATTCTCCAAGTTAATTTAGCAAATCTTTGAAAGTTACTAGCCCCATTCTTGGGTAGTGGATTCATGAGGTGATTTTTTTACTGCAGTGTTTTAGAGAGAACAAAAAGGTGAATTACTTTTAAAGCTATAAATATTTGCTCATTCTCTTTCTCTTAGAGATACACACTGTTGCATAACTCCTGAGCTCCCTCTGCTGGATTTTTAGCGTCAGTTGTTTACATGTCAACCTTATGGAGAGACACTTCCACTAATCTTTTTTATGCGGGTACCCTTACCAAGCTACTCTTCCTGCTTTTGGCCACCAAAGTTTTTAGAGAAGATTTATCTAAGATAATGTTTTATAGTATGGAAATTTACAAGTCTGTATAATGAGAAAAAGGCTCAGTTTAAACATATAAATATATGTGTATTGACAAAGCACACACTATTTGATACGATTAAAATTTATTTTATAATTTGTATTTATATCAAAGATAACATTTATGTACAATTTTATAATAATATCAATAATAAGTAGGTTAATGTTACTAATAAGCTTTCAACTTCTGTTTGTTAGATCTTTCAAAGGCTGATTTATGCAGATAAACAAGAAGTTCAAGGAGATGGTCCATTTCTGGATGGAATTAATGTCACAATAAGAAGAAATTATATTTACGAAGATGCTTATGATAAACTTTCACCAGAAAATGGTATATGTACTTTTCAATTTATTTGTATAAGTGGCAGGGGAGTCTGGAGAGTTATTTTAGAAAAAGATGATCATTTAAAAATTTGTGTCAAAAAAATTGGTGTCCGTCATTTTTGTTCTTTGTTGTTGTTAAGTGCTCTTGAGTCAGTTTCAACCCATAGCAACTCTGTATAGGGTTTCTGAGGAGCAGTTGGTGGGTTTGAACTACCAACCTTGTGATTCAAGCTGACCTTGCAGTCCAGCACATTCTCCTTCCTACAGGACCCTACTTGTTCTGTAATGATCTTTAAATTTTTTAATTTTAGTAAAATATGTATAACAAAATTTGCTTTTTAAGCTATTTTTAAAGTAGTAACATTGATTATATTTACCATATTGTGTAAATATCACCACTGTGTTTTCTAATCTGTACCATTTATTTAAATCTAGTAGGTCAAATTTCAAAGTGTGTATTATCAAATAGGAGCCGTGGTGTGGCATTGTGGGTTAATGCATCAGACTTCAAAGCCGTTTGAACTGCAAGGTTGACGGTTCAAGTTCACCAGCCGCTCCTTGGAAACCCTTATAGGGTTGCTATGGGTTGGAGTCGACTCATCAGCACTGTACAATAACAATTATCAAATAGGAGTCCTGATGGCATGCCATGGGATAAGCACTCCACTTAAAAAGTCAGTTTGAATATCAAGGTCAGCAGTTCAAACTCACTAGTGCTCCCTGGAAACCCTATACAGGATCACTATGAGTCAGAACCAACTTAACTGTACTTAACAACAATGACATTATAAATTAATATTCTGCAAATTGAAAATTAATTATTGCAAGAAAATCTTTGCATATTGAATATTTAATATGCAAGACAAAAAAATTGTATCAATATCAAACCCTAAAATTTAGTTGATAAACTATAATACTAAACATTTTCATAGGCAGTCATACTAATTCTATATATTTCTCATATAAATTTATTATACAAGGGGAATTCAAAAATTGTGTAGGAAAGTTCCATTATCTTTTAATTCTATTTTAGTTGTAATCCAAATTTCTTTATAAAAGAATATAAATGTGCTTCAACAACAGTATTTATAGATAAAAAAGAATTATATTGTAGCATTAATTCGATCAGCTTTTAGAGGTCAATGACACATGTTTTTCATCTTTAATATTTGGCCTTCAATGTTAAAAGTTTCAATATAAATATTCCTGTGGTATTGCATTAAATCAATGTTGAATTATTGAAAGGGGAATAAAAATGAAAGCTTAGATAAAATCCAGGTAAAATCTTGGAGAAGCAGTGGTTTGCCAGATGTCATTGAACCTTGGCAGAAGCCACAATAGGCATGACAAAACAAGTGATAAATTCACAAATGATTGGCATAATACTAAGTATTAAGTGTGTGGAGAAGAGGGGGATTTCATGGTGTTGGAAGGCTTCATGAAGAGTTAGGTCTTGAGTTGTATTGTACATTGGAAGAGAGTAACCCGTGAGGTCAAAGCGGAGGGCACAGGCATTCACCCATTCTGCACTTGAGAGGGAACATATTTTGTATCATATTAATCAGAACAGTTGCAAAAAATATTTTTGTTCAGTTTAGACATCAGTGAAAAAAATTCTTCGTGTTAATTTTTTTAAAAGGGCTTATATATTAGTGGAAAAGAACTCAAGACTTTGTAGTGCTATAATTTATAAATATGCCTGCACATTTATAAATTATGGCAGTAGTACCCTTTATAGTATATGACTTTGGATAAATAATTTAACATCTGTGCCCGTAGTTTTTTCATGGCAACAGGGGGATAATTCTTACCCTAAGTAAAAGGATTTGAAATATTTTACATTAAATTTCTCACCTAAATTCTAGCCCATGGTAAATAGTCTTAAGGTAGCTATTGGTATTTCTTTGATAAGTACTGTTGTGACTCTGTGGGTTAATGTACTGGACTGCAAAGCCAGTTTGGACCACAAGGTGGTTCAAGTTTACCAGCCGCTCCTTGTAAACCCTATACTGTCTTCTGTGGGTCGGAACTGACTCTACAGCACTTGACAACAAGAGCAAACTAGAGCCCAGCTTCTTTAGAATTCTTTACTTTGTTGCTGTTCTTAGTTGCTGTTGGGTTAATTCTAGTTCATGGTGACCTGAGTACAGAGCAAAACTGATCAACACAGTTCTGAAGGCTGTGACTTTTCAGAAGCACATCTTACCTGCTGAGTCTGCTTTAGGTATGTTCGCCAACCTTTTAGGTAATGGTGATGATTATGTGCCATGGAGTCTGTTCTGACTCATAGAGACCCTCTATAGGGTTTCCAAGCCTGTAAATCTTTACGGGAGCAGAAAGCCTCATCTTTCTCCTGCTGAATGGCTGGTAGTTTCGAACTTCTGACTGTGAGATTAGCAGCCCGACTCTTTCAGCAAATAGTGGAGTGCTTAACATGTGCATAACCAGGAACCTCCTTGGTTTACTTTAAACCAAACCCAACCTGACTTATAGCAACTTTTTCTCCCAAAATATGATTATTAGGAGCTCTGGTAGCGTAGTGGTTACGAATCGGGCTGCGAACCTTAAGGTCAGCGGTTCGAAACTACCAGCCGCTCCGCGGGAGAAAGATGAGGCTTTCTACTCCCGTAAAGATTTACACCCTCGGAAACCTTGTACAGGGTCGCTATGGGTCGGACCCGACTCGATGGCACTTAACAACAACAACAACAACAACAACAATGCTAAGTGTAGCGTTCAAAGGCCAGTTCTTTTTTTAAGTTTGCATTATAGAGGTATCACTAACTCGTAATTAATTGAGAATATCGTAATTAATTGAGGATACTAAATTGATAATGACCGTGCCTGGAGACTATAACTTCATTCTACTAAACCTGTTTTCCGAAATGATTTCTAGAGATCTGGGTCAGATATGTTTGGGTGATACTGCATAACTGAGTCCTCCTCTTAAAGATAATCAGTAGTGTCGAGGTCCTATGTCGGGGTCCCGCCTCGACAAGGAAGTGTGGATGTCCGAAGAAGGGACATCTGGCAGCAAAAGTGATAGAGAAAGAGAGTGATGAAATATATACAAAAAAGACAGACACACAGATATGATGCAAGCTGGCAGGTAGACAGATCTGCAAACATATTGCCTAGCATTGCCCAGCATTGCTTGCGCAACTCACTTTACCTCAGCCTTTTATTCTCTTTTTTAGGGAGGGATTTGTTACAAAGGAAGGATGTAATTCACTCAGGCAGGATGTCACAAAGGGAGGATGTGATTAAGACAGGATACAGAACTGAAATGTGATTAATCATTCAAAACAGGACATAATGATTCACAGGAACAACTTTTAAGATATTTTCATAGTTTTTCTTAACAATCTAACATTTTTATTTTTACAGAAAAAAACGTTCAATCAAGCTGTTATATGTTAACTTTTAGGCTTAAATGATCTAGAGTAGCAATGTGCAGTTTCTTAAGGATACATAACATAAAGCAAGGTTCCTGAAAGGAGCCACTCTGTCTCTGTACACTTTGCAAACTTTTGTTTGTGAGCAAAATCTCAGGCACAGGGCTTCATTTATCTATATCTAAAATGCTACATTGTTCTTAGTATTCGTATATACTTTCAGGAGGAAGAAGAGCATCTGGGTTAAACTGATTATATTCAGAGGTGGTTTAATGGGGGTGCCACTGATCAACCCAGGGTATGCGTATGCTGTCCCCAGCACATGAAAGCTGATGAAAAGTAGTACAGTTGTTAAACCTGGAAAGTCCTACTTTTTCTAACTTGGCCTTGACACAGGGATGCTTCCCCAGTGCCGATTCTTTTTTTCTCCCTTCCTCCTCCTTCTCTTTCTTATTTGCAAAGTACCCGCAACTATGATAGAAAGTTCTTGGGAAAAGCTTTAAAATATTTTAATCACTTCCTGAAATCAGTACTCTGATTATGTCTAAGCATCAGAGCACTTCTTACTTGGGTCATCTTCATTTAAAACTTGATAGAATCATGTTTATTGGCTTGTATTTGGAGATTGTATTCTAAAGCCAATCTTGAAAGCCTGTATTTATGGTAAGAGTGCCCAGGAACATGTGATTTCCTACTTAATGTTATGTCCCTACGAGGCGCTCTGCCTAAGAATACCATCTTTAAATTTTTTGTTTTCTTTGCAACAAAGTATATAATCAATAACTTCTCTCATCCACCTCCCTGACCCTGCCAAACATAACTTTTAAAAGAGTATGTATATTCTGGATTACTGGCCTCTTAGAGTTTCATTCTTATACTGTTGACTTCTCTCAAAAGGTCTTTGTAATGTCTGTTTCATTGCCATCTTCTACTGCTTTCTAATTGGCACCTTTCTTAGTAATAATTTTCTGTCCTGGTAATGTCTGTGTGTCATTAATTTCACTTCCCTCCTCTCCTAAAATTTTAATTTGTCATATCCTTTAGAATATCTGGATTTTATTCTCTCTTTTATTCCAACCCCATTCTTGATGTGTTAATATAAAGGAACTGCTTTCTCCCTTTTTCCCATTGTAGACTCTGCAGAAAATTTTGGTAATGCAAAATCCTTGTCTCTTTAATATCAATTTTTTGAGTCGTTCATAAAACTGTCTGAAGTACTCTTATTCTCCCTCCCTTAGACTTTCTCTAATACCAGTTTTAAGTTTTTCTTCTAAATTTTTTACTCCTTGTCCCCTTTTTTAACAGAGCCTGACTTGAAAAAGCGGATTCGTGTACACTTACTCAATGCCCATGGCCTGGATGAAGCCGGCATTGATGGTGGTGGCATTTTCAGAGAGTTTTTAAATGAACTACTGAAATCCGGATTTAACCCCAACCAGGGTTTTTTTAAGACTACTAATGAAGGACTTCTTTATCCCAACCCAGCTGCTCAGATGCTTGTTGGAGATTCTTTTGCCAGGCATTACTACTTCCTAGGCAGAATGCTTGGAAAGGTAAAGTAATCTTTTATGTAAAAATGGATCTTAGCCTAAAAGATGATGAAATGTTGTGGTTTTGTATGGCTGCTGTCTGACATTTGCTAAGTGTCTATAATCAAAACTGTAGTTTTGGTGATCTGTGACTGTGATTTACTTACATAATAATCACATCAAATAGAAAAGATAGGAAACATTGTAAGGGTCTATTGTAGAAGTCTTGCATTTTATTCTAAATTATAATTAGTGTTAAAGGTGTTGCTGCTAAGTGCCATACAGTTGGTTCCGACTCAGTAATCCTGTATAGGGTTTCTGAGGAATGGCTGATGAGTTTGAATCCCCAACCTTGCAGTTCACCCAACCTGGTGGTTAAGTGCTTTTCTGACAGCACCACACCAGGACTCCCTTAAAGGTGTTAAAGTGATTATTTTGAGGCTCTGTGAGATTTTAAAGTACCATTATATGGAAGATCATAGCTATTCTGTATAGTTTAAATGCTAAATTTGTTGTATGTAAATTCTATGAAAATTGATTGTAAAAGGATGATGTTATGGTAATGGAATACTGGTGTGGTACTCTAGGTTAAGCGCTGAACTGCTAATTACCCGGTTGGTGGTTCAAACCCACCAGTCACTCTTCAGAAACTCTATACAAGTCACTATGAGTAAGAACCAACTTAATGACCCTTAACAGCAACAGTATGGTAAGCACTGGTCCACATGGTCAGTTTGAACTGCAAGGTTGCCATTTCAAACCCACCAGCTGCTCCTCGGAAACTCTATACAGGGTCGCTATGAGTCAGAACTGACACTTGACGACACTTACTGATAACACTATATTAACCAGAAAGCTATGTTCTCCAAACATCTCTACAACTTGGAGTTACCCTGTATTGAGAATAAAAGAATAAAATTTTAATATATAACCAACTAGAAACATATTCAGCAGGAGCTCTGGTAGTGTAGTGGTTACAAATCAGCCTGCGAACCTTAAGGCCAGCAGTTCAAAACTACCCCCCGCTCCATGGGAGAAAGATGAGGCATTCTGCTCCCGTAAAGATTTACAACCTCAGAAACCCTGTACAGGGTCGCTATGGGTCGGAACCGACTTGATGGCACTTAACAACAACAACAACAAATCTTTCAAATCATTCCATCCCGTTAAAGTCAGAAAAAAATACAAGGGCATCTACCGATACCAGGAGTATTTGTTGTTGAATTGGCAGTCCTGGTCTATGGGAATGCCTTACGTGGGTACCAGTAGGAGACTTGAGTGAAACATTGTAGTCATGCAGAAAGGGGAGTGATTAGGGGATGTAGGCAGGAATATACCATAGCCATACGTTCAGTCTAAAAGACTACTGTGCTGTTGGTATAAAAGTACCAGACTGGAGGTGGAGATTCTGTTTTAAAGCTTTGACATTGGGAATTGGGAAGAGAAGAATATAGACTAGAGAGACAGGAAATAGATTTGTAAAGGATTTCATGACTGATTAGGTAATGCATGGTGAGGATGTTGTTGTTGTTATGTGCCATGGAGTCGGTTCCGACTCATAGCGACCCTGTACAGGGTTTCCGAGGCTGTAAATCTTTACGAGAGCAGAATGCCTCATCTTTCTCCCGCGGAACAGCTGGTAGTTTCGAACTGCTGATCTTACAGTTCACAGCCCAATTCGTAACCACTACGCTATGGTGAGGATAGATAATTGATAATTGGGTATTAAGTGATAACCTTAATAAAGGACAAAGGATCTTCAAGAACAAGCAAGCTGTTCACCAGGAAGCCATCAAGGCAAGCAATCAAATCCCTTCAGGACAACCCCCTCCCTCCAAGACTGAAACTCAAAGGAAACACACAAGCAGGCATATAAACTTGCTGGCGACTGAGTTGGTCTGCACATGAGTGAAAATGGATAAAAGGCAATAATGAAGATATGGCCTGAGTTTGACGACATTCCATAGACTCCAATTTGGAGTTTCCTTAAGATGAGAGAGAGAAGAGGAAGGACTGGTTGGTCCAAACTTTGGGGTGACTTGGGAACTCCTGAGCCCATGGACACTGACTTAGCTATGGAGGGCTAGAGCTGAGAGTGAAGCATCCAGATAATATGAAGTGGGGGGAGACACACAAGAATGCCCAAACTTGCAGATAGTACCCATTTGACATAGCTTACTTCAATAGCTTGATGACTGGAACCTGTCTAGAGGAAGATAAAGACATTTGATAAAGGAAGCAAATGTAAATTGCTACAATTTGATGAACTTGATCTATGCTTATGGGTGTAGTAGCTCAAAATCCCAACTGAGAGGTTAGGAGTCTTCAAGGATCAAACCTATCCCCTCAGTACACAAGGTTGATAGAAATGGGCAGCTTAGACATTGGCTGCCTAAAATGGGGGTGGGGTGGAGGGGTAGCTATAAAGGCACAAAGTGGCTGGTTTATAAGTTTTCAAGAGGGAGTTTAGTTTCAGAGTGTGTGGAGAAAGATAGAATCTCCACTGAATAGTTTTCATCTTGTCTATTTGCTTCTGGTGAAAGGAGATCGGGATAGGATTCATTTAATTCAATAGTGAGTAATTGTTATCATGATTAATTGCGATTGTCATACTATAGGATAGCAGTTGTGTAACACAAAGGGAGGAGGAGTTATTCTTACATTAGAGAGAACAGAGGGACCCTAGGACCATCAAGAGAGAAGAGCATGAGCAGATCATAGGACCCTAGCCAGAGAAGCAATAATACCAGAGATAAGACATGGAGAGAGGGAGCAGCTGAGGACTCTAGACTCAAGCAAGAGAAAGGCTGTGTGCTGGCGGCCAGGAGGCTGGCTTGCAGAATGTGCCCTTTGGTTATTTAAACTGTTATATATTCCTGAATGTTTTTATGTACATCAAAAAAACCCAGAGGGAATAGAAGCAAATACTGCTAACTGATGATGCATGAAGGGTATTATAATCATTGCAGTGAAACAAAATATGATGGGTTGAGCACAAAAACCAGTGTTCTCCCATGTAAACTATAATTCAATTCACAATAAAAGCTTTAAAAAAAAAAAAAAAGGACAAAGGTTGGGGTCTAATGAACTAATTTAAATTTTTCTAAGGATTGGGTATCTGAGAGAGAAATTTGAAATTTAGGTCAGAAGTCTAAGCTGAATGTTAAACTTTTTTTTTTTTTTTTAAATCTGGATTTAATACATTATTGATGAAGGTAAAAGTGCTTGGGGGCAAGGAGTGCATAGACTCAAAAGAGAAGAAAACTGGGAAATAATCCCGGGAAAATGCTAGCATTTACACTGAAATTAAAGAAAATGTAGTTAAGTCTGTTCATTGTAGCTCTTTATTGTTCTTATTTCCTCTTCTTTGGAGGTAGTGGTTTATTTATTTATTTATTTATTCTTTTTATCCTCAGTCCCATTCCAACTTTTTCCCCTTTCTAAGCCACCATTTCAGATGTCTTTGACATGTATATCTTAGGAGCAAAAAAGGAAGATAGATATAAAGCGATTTTTGTGAGTGTGTATTTGATTTATAGATATTTCATGTATAAATGGCATTATACTACACACCCTTGGTTTCTTCGATTTTTGTTCATTGCTGATTTTAAAATCTAGTCATATCACTACATGAATTTCTTTTCTTTTTACATTATTTTAATGAGTCTTTGCACAGTCAAACAATTTTTGTGTAGATTGTTCCATGACATTGGTTACAGTTTTTACAATGTGTCAACATTCTCAATTTCCATTCTGTTTTTCTGTTTCCATTTATCTAGGCTTCCCTTCCTACCCTTGCCTTCACATGTTTCTTTTTGGCTAAATGCTTCTATTACCTTAAGTTCCTGAGTTTCCCACTAGGAACACTACATAAGTTTCTGAGGACTATGACTGCTGTGTGATACAGTCTGAAGGCATACTGAATTTAACTTAACTGAGGAGCCCTACTGTGGCACTGTGGGTAACCACACTCGACTGCAAGGTTGGCAGTTCAAGCTCACAAGCCACTCCTCAGAAACCGTATACTGGCTCATTTTGGGTTGGAACCAACTCAGTGACACTTAAACAACAGTAACAACACGACCTTGTTAGTCTTTATGACCACAAAGTGAGACCATTGTACTGTTGATTTGTGTTTTGCTTATATCAAATACAGTGGAACAACTCTTTTTATATGAGGGGTTTCAAAAATATTATGGAAAAATTCTGATTTGTTTCTGTTCCATTTTTCCATGAAGTTTTTGAAGCCCCCTCTAGTTATTCAAGTTCCACAAAATAGGTGTTGAATGTTTTCAGACTTCTCCTATTGATTTAGTTGTGGGGGTTTTTTCTCCCTTAGTCTATTAATGCCTCCACTCGCCGGTAGTTTGTTGTACCATGGCGACTTGTGTGTTATTCTGCTATGCTGCCTGCATTGTAAATACCAGCAGGGTCTACAATGGTGTACACGTTTGAGTGAAGCTTCCAAACTAAGACAGACTAGGGAGAAGGAGAGACAGATTGTTTCTGAATGGTTAGCCACTGAAAACTTTATGAATAGCAGCTGAACACTATCAGATGTAGTGCCTGCAGATCATACCCTCAGGTTGAAAGCCACTCAAAATACAACTGGGCAATCACTGCCTTTTCAGAGCAGATTTGACCTTACTGCTGTGTATGAGGTTAAACTTGCAGGACCTTCATTTGCTGATGGCACACACCACAAAATGAGAAGAAGCAGCTGCAAATATCCATTAATAAACAGAACATGCAATGTGCAAAGTATGAATGTAAGAAAGGTATAAATCATCAAAAAATAAAATGGAATCATTGCAATCATTATAATGAAGCTTAATTGTATGATTTGTTGAATGTGGAACTGATGATCTGCTCTGTAAACCTTCACTCAATTCACAATAAAAAGTTTTTTTTTTTTTTTTTTTTTTTTTTTTTTTAAATGAAACAAAGATCAGTATCCTAAGAATTAGTGAGCTGAATTGGACAGGTTTTGGCCACTTTGAAGAAGACAATAATATGGTTTTCTATGACAGGAACTACATACAACTTGACGAATGGCATCACATTCATTATCAAAAGGAGCATATCAGGATCTATCTTGAAATACAAAGCTGTCTGTGATAGGATAATATACATATTCCTACAAAGAAGACCAGTTAATGTCACTATTACTTAAATTTACACACCAACCACTAAAGCCAGTGAAAATGAAAATGAAGAAATCTACCAATTTACTCTCTTTGAAATATGCTATCAAGAATGCATTGAGGTTTACTGGTGATTTGGACTGTGATAGTTGGAAACAAAGAGGAAGGAACTATAAGTAGAAGAAGCAGTGCTTGAGATCGACTGAAAGATTTCTGCAAGACCGAAGACTTCATTGCAAATACCATTTTAAAACATTCTAAAAGTTGAACTATGCATGTGGATCTCACCAGATGGAATACACAGGGGTCAAATTGACTACACCTGTGGGAAGAGAGCATCCTCTGCCAAAACAAAACTATCAATTGCTCATATGCAAGTTCAGACTAAAGCTGAAGAAAGTCAAAACAAATCTATGAGAATCAAAATATGACGTTGAACATATCCCACCTGAATTTAGAGACCATCTCAAAAACCGATTTGATGTTTTAGACACTAATGACTGAGGGCCCAGAAGAGTTGTCAAATGACATCAGTAACAACATTTGTGAAGAAAGCAAAAAAAAGTCATTAAAAAAAGATAAGACTGAGTGCTGAAGACTGGGAGGGGGTGGGTAGTGTAGGCGGCAGGCTTGCAGGGTATATACCCTTTGGTTGGTTGATGATACATGCAGGGGATTGTACCCATGGCAATGAAACAATATACGATAGAATGAATGTAAAACTAATGTTCTCCCATGTAAACTATCATATAATTCACAATAAAACATTAAAAAAAAAAAGAAAACTCACAGGAATTTCACTCCTAAAAAAAAAAAAAAAGATAAGAAAGAGGAAATGGATGTCAGAAGAGACTTTAAAACTCATTGTTGAATATAGAGAAACTAAAGCGACTGGAAGAAATGATGAAATAAAAAAGCTAAACAGAAAATTATAAAGGGAAGTTTGAGAAGACGAAGTAAAATACTATAATGAAATGTGCAAAGACCTGGAGTTAGTAACCCAAAAAGGAAGAACACCCTCAACCTGAAAGAACTAGAGAAAAAGTTCCGGTCTCAGGTTGCAATGTTGAATGATTATATGACCAACATATTGAATGGATGCAGGAAGCATCAATAGAAGATGGCAAGAATACACAGATCACTGTACCAAAACGAATTGGTTCATATTCATTTCAAGAAGCAGCACATAATCAAGAATCAGTGATATTGGAGGAAGAAGTGCAAGCTACACTGAAGGAATTGATGAAAAACAAGGCTACAGGAATTGATGGATACAAATCGAAATGTTGCAACAAATGGATGCAGCGCTAAAGTTGCTCACCCATCTATGCCAAGAAATTTAGAAGACCGCTCCCGTGACCAACTGATTGGAAAAGATTCATATTTCTGACCGTTCCAAAAACTGGTGACCCAATGGAATGCAGAAATCATCCAACAGTATCATTAAAATCACACGCAAGAAAAATTTTGTTGTAAATAATTCTAAATGGTTACAAACAGTACAATTCACAGGGAACTGCCAGAAATTCAAGCCAGATTCAGATGAGGTTTTGGAAACTTCTGATGTATCTTAGCTGAAAGCAGAGAAACCAGAAAGATGTTTACTTGTGCATTATTAATTTTGCAAATGCATTCAGCAAACCTTGCATTATTATATTGTGAAGAATGGATATTCCACAACACTTAATTGTATTCATTAGGAACATGTACATAAGGGTTTGTATGTACATCTCATGAGCACAAGAAGAAACCAAATTGTTTAAAACCAGGCAAAGTATGCGCCATACTTACTAAACTGGATTATGTGATTAACGTTGCTTCAGGCTTGGATGAAAACTCAGTAGCAACTTGCAACGTCCCGATGAAACAGACTTGCTTACTGCAAGTGAAGAGGTCTTGAAATACTTACTGATGAAGATCAAATACTGCAGTCTTCAATATGAATTTCACTTCAATGTGTAGGAAATAAAAATCCTGACAACTGGACCAATAACATCATGATAAATGGAGGGAAAATACTGTAGCCGTCAAAGACTTTATTTTTGCTTAAATCTACGAACAATGCTTATGGAAGCAGCAGTCAAGAAATCAAATAATGTGTTGCAAAAGACCTCTTTAAAGTGTTACAAATTGTGGGTTTCGCAAAGGCTATTTCAAATACTATGCATTTCCAGAAGAATAAACAAATTTGTGTTGCAAAAAAAAAATACCACCAGAATATTTTTTAGAAGGTGGGTAGTGTCTCATACTTTGAACATGTTATCAGGAGTGACCAGATCCTGGAGAAGGACATCATGCTTGGTAAAGTGGAGAGTAGGCAAAACAGCGGAAGGCCTCCCTTTCCCCACTGACATGAATTGTCACAGTGTAGTAACAAAAACAATTGTGAGGATGGCGCAGGACTGGGCTGTGTTTAATTCTGTTGTGCACAGGGTTGATTTGAGTCAGAAGTCACTAAATCTTCCATAATTCCTAGGATGAGCTCTATTTGATCACGCTCTCTTATTTTTAATTCACAGCTGCTTTTGGTTAATTTTAGTTTTTTATTTAGAAATTTTATATCTGTTGGGAAATGTAATAGACCTATATACATTTCTTTTCTCTGTACTCTATTTACTTAGATTTGAACTTAAGACTTACTCCAAATCTTTATCAAACAGAAATACAGAACATAATAAATTTTCATGGATTCCAAATTTCTTGGAGCCATGAAAGTTTGATGAATTTCTGAAAACTATTGCCCCGAGAAGGGAGTCGTGATGTGGCACTGTGGGTTAAGCACTGGACTGCTAACCACAATGCCATCATTTCATATTCACCAACTGCTCCTCAGAAACAGGGTCACTATGAGGCAGAACAGATTCGATGGCACATACAAACAACAACATTATCCTGAGATAATCTTTAAACCTTAAGCCAAAAGTATCCCTGAAAATTTTCTTAAATCCAAACAGTAGTTTAGCTTAACTTGTAATGTCTGAATCAAAAGCCCCATTTTTGTCTTGCAAATATGGGATTAGGATATAGAGTGCTATATTGTGGTATAGTGAGTTATTTATTGAACTACTAGCCACATTTTTCACAGTGTAATAAGCATGGTATATTCTGTTTCTGCAGGTCTTCTTTGGTTTCTTTTATTAGTGTTTTATAATTTTCTTTGTATAGATCTTTTGCTTCTCTGGTTAGATTTATTACCCAGTATTTCATCTTTTAAGTGTCTCTTCTAAATTATATTGTTTTACTGATTTCCTTTTCAGAGTTCTGTAGGAGCACCAGTAGCGTAGTGGTTATGAATCGGGATGCTGATCTCATGGTCAGCAGTTCGAAACTACCAGCAGTTTTGTAGGAGAGGCTTTCTGCTCCCATAAAGATTTATAGCCTCGGAAACCCTATTGTAGGGTCACTATAAGTCGTAACGAACTCCATGGCACATAACGAAAACTGTATTTGTGTAAGACTCCTGGTGTGGCGCTGTAGGATCAGCACTCGATTGCAAACCACAAAGTCAGCAGTTCAAACCCACTAGCTGCTCCACGGAAACCCTATACAGGGTCACTATAAATCAGAACTGACTTTATGGCACTTAACAACAACAAAAACATATTAGTGTAAAGGATTCCAACAGATGTTTGTAAATTGATTTTGTACCCTGCCACTTTGCTGAATCTCTTGTTGAGTTCCAATAATTATCTTGCAGAGTCTTTGAGATTTTCTTAGAGTCGTATCATCTGCAGATAGAGTTTTACTTCTTTGCCAATTTGGACGCCTTTAATTTCCCTTTTTTGCCTTAAGCTATGGCTAAGATTTCCAGCACAACATTGGATTGTTGTTATTGTTAAGTGCCTTAGAGTTACTTCAATTCATAGTGACCCTGGATAGGATTTCTGAGGCGTGGCTAGTGACTTTGAACCACCAGCGATGCGATTCAAACAATCTTTGGTGGTGGTTATCTGCCGTGGAGTCAGAACCAAATCATTAGTGACCCTGTACAGGGTTTCCGAGGCTGTAAATCTTTACGGGAGCGGAAAGCCTTATCTTTCTCCCGCAGAACAGCTGGCAGTTTCGACCTTAAGGTTCGCAGCCGATTCGTAACCACCACACTACCAGAGCTCCTTAAACCACCTTTAGGAGTGGTGAAAATGGGCATCATTGTCTGGTTCCTGTTTGCGAGGAGAGTTGCCTTGATGTTGGATGCTGGTTTTGTAAATATGCTTTTAATTTTGTTGAGGAATTTCCCTTCTATTCCCATTTTGTTGAATGTTTTTGTCAGGCATTAGAGTTGGGTTTTGTCAAATGCCTTTTCTGCATCAGTTGATATGATCATGTAATTTATTCTTTGTTCTGTTCATGTGGTCGATTATGGTGATTGTTTTTCTAATATTGAACCATCCCTGCATACCTGATATGAATCCCATTTGGTCATGATACTCTTGATACATTGTTGGATTCTATTTCCTATTGGGAATATTTTCATCTATGTTTGTGAGGGATATTGTTCTATAATTTTATTTCTTAATGATATCTTTGCCTGGTTTTCCTTCATAAAGTAAATTCCATTCTTTATTGTGTAATAGTTTGAGTAGAATTGGTGTCAGCTCTTCTCTGAATGTTCACTAGAATTCACTAGTAAAGCCTTCTGTGCCTGGGCTTTTTTAGTTGGGAGGTTTTTTTTTTTTAGACTTCATCAATTTCTTCTCTTGTTATAGGCTTGTTCAAGTTTTCTACTTTAGCCTGTGTTAGCTTAAGTGGGTCATGTGTTTCTAGAAATTTATCTATTCTAGGTTTAACATTTTTTTGGAGTACAATTCTTCATAATATCCTATTACTATCCTTTTTATTTCTGTTGATTCTGTTGGTCACCCATATCATTTCATACTGGTGCTATTTTTATCTTCTATATTCATTCCATTTTTTAAGTGACGTTTGAAAAAATGTAAAAAAACATTCTAAACTCTCAGGATGTGCTGATCTCTGAACTAGAAACAAGTTGACATAAAAAATGACCCATGCTGGTAATGCTGCCTATTGTAAGCCTTCAAAGGATGGTAAGGAATGTAAGCAGTTTTTGTTGCTGTTTTTAAGTGCTGTTGTAAAGGTTCCAATACATAGATAGCCCATATAGCGTTTCTTGAGCTGCCCTTTGAAATTTTCTGTACCGCTGTTTATCTCCTCATTTCTCTTATTTGCTTCTTGATTACTACAACTTTATATTAAAAAGTGTTTTGAAAGGGTTGGGTTTTTTTCATTTATTTATTAATTATAAATAGTAGCAAATTGATGTGTTAATTGGTACACTAATTTATTACTATCAGTTGGTAATGAAACCCCAGACTTCAGATTGCAAAGAAGTAGTTGAAAGGAGTCAGTGTTACCTATTGATAAAAACGAATTCTCTTTCATTTATATCTCTTTGCGTTGCATTGTTGTAGGCCTATTTTAATCTATTTGTTCAGAATCCTGTGTTGCTACTTAATAATAGAGATTTTAGTGGTTCTTCAAGTTTAGTCTCCAATTTGACCTCACCATTAAAACAGTATATATCTGTAGATTCAAGTGTATCATTTCGGTGATAAATTTCACATATATTTTGACTGGATAATTTTCTAGCTTTGATCTATCTTTGAGACATAGAACACTTCACTCTCAATCTGGAGTTACACAGTGTCTTTGCTTTGACTTTAGTTTTCTGCTAGTAACATATCTCTTCCTATCTTTGGTCACTCAGACTTATTGAAAGTATCAGCTCACTGTGAGGATGAAAATTTCTTAACCTATTGCATATGCTGTAGCTCTTTCTATTAAGGTGAGCCCAAGAATCTAAATTAAGATAAGCTTTCATTTTGTAGTAACAGGCAGCTTAATTTTATAAATTTTATTTGTAGAAATTAAACTGTATTACAACTGAATAATAATTTCCCTTCTTGAATGTGTATATGCCCCGGTATTTATTAATGTAGAGACTTTGATAGATGATCCTGGTTCTTCAGAGCTTTGTGACTGACTGGTAGTTATGTAAATCCAGTAAGGATAAATTCATGTTTCCCCACTGTTTATTGGCATGCTGCTTATGACTTGAAATTATTCTAAAGATGAAGTCTCATTGTACATTACTCAGGAGTCCTGGTGTAGCACTGTAGAATAAGCATTGGACTCCTGACTGCAAGAGTGGTAGTTCAGATTCACCAGCCACTCCTTGGAAGCCCTATACAGGGTCGCTGAGTTAGAACGGACGTGATCTCGCTTAATAACAACAAATAGATTCAGCAGTTATAACATTGTTCTTAAACGCCTCTACTCTGGAATATGTACAGGAGTAAATCAAAAAGTATTGCTATATAATTATAATTTATTAGAGTAGCAAAAAAATCTTAATAAAGGTTCAAAATGTGAAGCTTCTGAAGACACACTCTCCATCTGGGTCTGTTCACTTCTCTGAGCCTTCCCCAAAGAATTCTGCACTCTTCCATTTACTTTATGACAAGACAGTAGTTTGGGCATCCTCGAGGGACTCAAGTTGTGTTCCTTTTAAATTTCTTTAGTTTGGGGAACAAAAAGTCTGAGAATACAGATAGGAGCTGTAGGTGGATGGGATAGGATTTCCCAGTGACATTCTCATAGGACAGACCTTGCTGCCTTTAGAGAATGAGCAAGTGCATTGTCATTATGGAAAAAGGTTCTCAGTGCAACTTTACTGGCCTTTTACTCACCAATGCAATGTTCAGTTTTCTTAAAACTTACTCAAAGCCTTCTGATCACTTTGTGCCCTTTGAGAAAAATCTACTGAAATTAACCCTTTGAAAGGCCCCCCCAAAAAAACAGTTTCAATAGCCTTCTGAGCTGACTGCTCTTCCTTGAATTTAACTGGCCTAGCAGATTTCCTTGAAAGCTATTATTTTGATTAGAGCTTGTTCTCAGAGTTGTGTTAGTAAATCAAAAATTTGTCCTTGGTTATAATTAATTCCATAAAATCATCTTCATTTACTTTGATTTTGCCTAAATGCCTGATGGAAAGAGCAGCTCTTTGAACTAGCTGAGCTTCACACCGTGCTTTTGATACTCATTGTCCCGAATGCTTGCTAAGGTCAAGATGTTTGCTTAAAACTGAAAATGGTCGTCCTTCTCTTATTACATCTTTGAGCTGTTCCTGGTCTTCCTTAAATGATTGGTCCATTCTAAAAACTGTTGTTTTATTATGGGGCAGCATTCCCATAATTTTTTACAAAACTTAAATGATTTGAGAATATGTCATCTTGAGTTTTGTTGAAAATTTGATATTAGCCATGAACTCAAGCTAAGTATCTCTCCCCTTTCCAATGGCACAAAAAAATATCCTTTTTGATGAAGGCACCCTAAAGAGACTAAAACAAAATGTATTGCTGCAGCCAACCGCTGATTACAGAGACATGTTTAAACACATTTCATTTGGAATAAACCTGAATCTGGGTGAATTGGAACCCTTGTAGCAGTTCTTTCTGACTTACTTGCTTATATACAAGGGGCCTTCAAGAAGTTCACGGGAAAATGGAATTGGAAGATAATGGAATTTTTCTGCAAACTTTATGATAAACTCCCTCATATTTAAGCCAGACTCCTGGTGGTCCAAATGGTTAAATGCTTGACTGCTAACTCAACTGAAAGTTGGTTGTTTGAGCCCCTTCCAGTAGCTCCACAGGAGAAAGATATGGTGGCATTCTATTTCCTTAAAGATCACATCCAAAAATAAAGTTCTGCTGTCTCACATAGGATCACCGTAAATTGGAACTGACTTGATGGTACCTAAAAACAAACCTTTTTCTAAAAAATGAAGTTTATGTAAACTACATCAGTAAAACTGTTTCTAGGAGTCCATGAGTGGCAAAAATGATTTTTAAAGCTGAGAGATTGGCACTTTCAACAAAGATGTGCTAATGAAGATAGCCCTGTCTGTTTCTGAAACATCACAGCTTTGAAATCTCTGTGGAGTGTAGTTCTCTCCACAGAGAAAATGTAGGGTTTCCATGAGTCTGACTCAACTTGGCAGTCACTAACAACAGTCAAGCTATTTATAAAAATGAAGCTTAGATTAAAAGCAATAATAAAACTACAGATAATTGAGGATAGCAGTTAATTTAGTTGCATATATTTAATTTCCAGCATGGTAATACCTATTTGATTAGTGTAGTCTCTAAAACACATCTGAGTATCATCTGATTGCAAATGCTTAATCTGTTAAAAACATGTTAAAAACTGTCCAAATGTAACTGAATGTACTAGTGTAATACTAATAGGGTGGTATCTGAACATTAAGTCTTTAAGAGAAGAAAATTGTATATTGATTGATTCTGATATTTATTGAGTCATAATGTATTTAAATTTTCTTTAATGCATATGTTAGTGATTGTTTACTGTGATAAAGTGCAAAGAGGTCTTGCAGAGTGATCCTACGTAGAAAGAATTACCTCATGTCACTGGTCACTTCTCAATTAAAAGTTCCATTAGCAAATGATTCCTGCTTCTGGTTTGGATAGTGAATGCATTTTATTGCCTGTAAATCAGACTTTCAAACAGGAAATAAATAAACAGCTAAAGTATATGGTAATGTCATCTTGAAATTTCTCTACAGTTAGAAGCACCTTGGTCCATTTAAACCATTTAAGTTCAATATATTTATTGAAGTATACATCCTTTATCATATGTGAAAATTAGCCCCGTTTTTGCTTCAGAATATTGATTTAATTGGTACCAATGCTTATAAATCCGATTCTTTGATATTATTATGATTATACAGTTTAAGTTTTTTAACTAGCAAATTATGAAACTTCAACATGATTTTAATTTTGTATTGTATCAATACAAATTATCATGTAGTATGTAGTAAAATTTTAGCAGTTAACAATTTATTTTGAATATTTCTAGTGTTGGGAAAATTTATTCTTCTCAAGTTGTTAAAGCTTTAAAACTAGATTGATGTACATACTAGTAATGAAGTTATTTTGTCTATAAATATAAAATAGCAAAACTTCCCTTTTAGAACACTGTGTTTTAAACCCTATAATTCATTAAGGGTTGGTATAATCTAATGAAATCAAATATCAAATGAAATGCTTCAGTTGTAAAGATAAACAATGTAACATACCTTTTCCCTTAGGTTTTTTAAACATACTATTCAACACTTTGTAATTTTGTGATTCTCAGCAAATTTTACAAGCCATCTTTTTCCATTATATGCAGTTTGCTTTTGTTGACATTCAACTTGTTTGGGATTGCCTTACTTTATTTTACGCCTTCTGAGAATTGTACCTGCTTGTATAGCACTCTAAATATCACAGTTTACATTCTTTTTCATTACAGATCCAAAGGTTTTCTGTCGTATAAATTAAGGTCATAGTCTTCCTATGTTTTTCTGGTAAATCTTTTTTGTTTTGTTTTTTAATTCAACATGAGTAAAATCAGTTAGATTGTGCACTAAAAATTGCACTTGTATCCCAGTTTTCAGTTGCTTCTAGTTCCTAAATTGTAATTTTAGTCACCCTAAGATGTTCTTTAAAAAGTTCATTTTGCCCCTGGATTATGGCAGATGAATATTGATTAGGAATGCGATACTTCTTCCCATTTATATATTTTAAGGATTGCCACTCAACAGTTAAATTGGTGAAGAGAATGGATTAATACTATAGTGAAGCCTTGTTCCTTTTTCTAAACCACATTGAATTGTTACAGGCTCTTGTTGATCTAGCTTGCTTATGTTCGCCTGACCTGTATTTGTGCACTAAGGATAATAACCCAAAACACAGAACTCTAAATGCACTGCTGTTTACTTGATTCTGACCCACAGCAACCCTGTGTAGAGTTTCTAAGGCTGGAAATCTTTCTGAGAGCAAAAAGCCTCATCTTTCTCCCAAGGAATGGCTCGTGGATTTGCACTGCTGACCTTTCAGATAGCAGTCCGCTGTTTATCCTATAAGCACCACTTGAACTCCTTATTGTTGTTATTAAATGCCATCAAGTTGGTTCTGACTCATAGGGACCCTATATAGGGTTTCTGAGGAACAGCTGATTGATTTGAACCACCTGCCTTGTGATTAGTACAGTGCTTTTCCTACAGTGCCACACCAGAACTCCAGGGTCCTTGTTGTTTTTGTTGTTGTTAAGTGCTGTCAAGTCAGTTCCGACTCATAGCAACTCTGTATACGATTTCCAAGGAAACCTCATGGTTTATTGGTTTGATTTGCCAACCTTGTGATTAGCAACAACAAAGGCATTGTAAAACGAGAATTTAACAAAGGCAGTTTAGAAGAAATGGTTAGAAAAGTAAGGAGAAAGCCAGGTAATCAAGTTTTTGTGGGAGCAAAAAGCCTCATCTTTCTCCCATGGAGTGGCTGGTGGGCTCAAACCACCAGCATCATGGTTCGAAGTCCAGTGTTTTTCCTACGGAGCCACCATGCTCCCCTAGAATGCCTCAGAGCTCAGTTTTTAGAATTCTTTGTGTGGCACCGTAGGGTAAGCCCTGAACTGCTAACCGTAAGGTCAATGATTCAGATCCACCTCGGAAACCCTGTATAGGGTTGCTAGTCAGAACTGACTCAAGGGCACTTAATAACAACAAAATGTCCTGTGTGTTTAGGTGTATTCCAGTAGAAATGTGTCTATATATTCACCAAAATACATGTTAAGGAATGTTTGTAAGGCAACACTATATATAGCCCAAAAGTGGGAAGTACCCAAATGCCCATAAAAAATGCAATGGATAAATTGCTGTTGTTGATAAGTGCCATTAAGTCAGTTCTGACTCCTGGTGACCCTCTATAGGATTTCCAAGGAGCAGGTGGTGGCTTTGATCTACTGATCTTCTAGTTCACTGTCTAGCACTGATCCTATAGCCCCACACCAAGAGTCCACAAAAAAGGCAACAGGGCCTGGTAGTCCCAGATGGTTTCCCCTCCAAGTACTAACAAGGCCCAACCCTGCTTACCTCCCAAGATCAGAAGAGGTCAGGTATATCCAGGATGGTATGGCCATAGACAGTAGATAAATAGTGGGATATTAATGCAGTAAAATAGTATGCAGCTATTGAATAAAGAACTGCATCTACATATAACAGAATGGGTAAGTGGCACAGACCTAATGTTGAGTGAAAAAAGAGAGACACAGAAGAGTACATGCTATATGATTGCGTTTATACAACATTCAAAAACAAGCAAAACTAATTTATGTTGTTGGAAGTCAGGATAATGATTACCCTTGGAAGGGTAATGACTGGAAGAGGGCACAAGGCGAGCTTCTGGGATGTTAGTTATAATCTGTTTCTTGGGCTAAGTGCTTTTCGTGAGTGTGTCTACTTTGTGAAAATTAATTGAGCTGTACACTTAGGACTGGTGTATTCTGCTGCAGTGTACTTGAATACAATTAAAAAGAAAATGAAAGGAAGGAGAAGAATTGGGGAAGCAATTATAGATAACGCTTTTGAGCAGTAGCTTAAGGGATTTGGAGTTAATCAAGTTGTTTTGTCTTAAAGACGGGAGAAGTATCCACATTCTTGTATGTTTCTGAAAATGGACTGTAAAATTGATGCAGAAGAGAGAGAACAATTGCTGGAAGCATGTCCTTAAGATGGTGAGAGGGTCTGTTGCACAAGTAGAGGGATTGGCAAAGGCAGTTTACCCAAGAAGAGCATATGGGGACATAGCACATTATGCCAACAAATATTCCCTCTCATGCATTCCAACTCTTAGCAACCCTATATACCACCTCTTCCTGCAGAGCAGCTCATGGATTTGAACCAACTATTCAGTGCTTAATCCACTGGCTCATCAGAGCTCATATGATAAAAGCAGCAGTATGTAAATGTTAAAGAATTGTTGGAGTTGGGTTACTACAGGAGATAAGTTAGAAAGCGGGAAGGTATCAGTGTGTGAAATGGTTAAAATTTAGATTATGGATAGACTCAGTTATTGAAGATGACAAGTTGGAAGATAGAACCAAAAGAATCAAGGACTGAGATGGATGAGAAGGCAAGCACATAGAAGGAGAAGACATCTAGAAACTGAGAGTTCAGGATACTGAGATGATGGTCACCTGTAGATATTGAAGTCATCAAAGTTTATAACGAGATTATATCAGAGGCTATGAAAAGTGTCAGGAGCAAAGAGGATCCCTGCCTCATTTATCTTCCCAGTGATATGAGAGAGTTAAAGCAAAAACAGTAACTGAGTAGGAGAGCTACAGAAGATACAAAAAAAAAGTACATTGTTGTTGTTAGTGCCATCTAATTGGTTCGGACTCATAGCAACCCTGGCTAGGGTTTCTGAGGAATGGCTGGTGGGTTTGAACCACCGACCTTGTGGTTAACAGAACATTGCTTGTATTACAGTGCCATAATAGGACACAATACAACCCATATTGGTAAGAAACTAAGCAAAAATACAGTTTTAAAGTATAACTTCAAGGAAAATGGAATTAAAAGGTAAAAATTTTAAATACCAAGTTGATTTCTCAACATAAGCTCCATCAAGGTTACTACACTGTAGTAAGTGGTGATGATAGCAGCCATTCGGTCCATCCCTAAAATCCGAGGGCCTGGGAGTGTAATCAGGTCAGCACTGTCTTTTTTACATGGTTACTCAGTGTAAGTAGAAGTGTTTGGACATCTGCAAACAAAGTATTTGGACCGATACTCGAAGAAATGTAAGTTTCTTTTAAAAAATCTTTACTGGTGATGAGACATGGGTTCATCACTGCAAGCCTGAGAGTGAGCAAGTGTAAAAGATGGGTCTCTCATACGTACTGGCAGAAATGTAAAATGATGCAGCCACTTTGGAAAACAGACTGGCAGTTCCATAAAGCTGAGCAGAGTTTCAATTTGACCCAGAAAACATATGTTCACATACAAACTTGTATCTAAATATTCATAGCAGCATATTTCTAATAGCCAAAGGTGGAAACTATCCAAATCCATCAGCTAACAAATGCATAGATGAAGTGGGACATAGCCACATAAATGAATGTTACTGCCCTAAAAAGGCGATTTACTGATGATCTAAGGCATAGTCTCAAATGAAAACTTGGGGAGTGCAAGTAAAGTCTGGGCAGCTCTACTTCCTAGAAATTGAAGAAAACCCAAACCACTGCCATTAGTCCATTTTGATTCATATAAGGATGCCCTATATATGTTTTTCTGAGACTAAATCTTTTCAGGAGTAGATGGCCTCATCTTTATCCTGCTTAGCATCTGTTGGGTTTGAACCACCAACCATTTAGCCCACTGTGCCACCATAGCTCTTGGAAAAGATACTCTATGAAAGACCAGACCAGCTTACTGGTGTAGTATTTCAGGATTTCCAAGACACGTACCTGAAATTTTGCTCTTCATTTAATGGATTAATAGGTGAATAAAGTTTCTATTTGCAGAAAGTGATTGTGCAGTCAACATTGTGCTAAGCAGTTGGTTGAATAAGGGCGAGATGCAAGTGAAGATGGCCTAAAAGAACTGGACTAGGTGGTCCCTGTGCTCAAGAAGCTGTCTTGTGTGATAGTAAATGTAAATGAAACATGAAACACTCAGTGATGTTGTTGTTAAGTACTGCTGAGTTGATTCCTAGGATACCTCAGTAATTCAAAGCATTAAAAGAATTCATGAGTGCAGAACTCTAGTGTGTAAAGTAATCCCTGGCACACACAGATAGCCCACACGTTTTGAAAGTTGGCTTTAGTATGAAAAACCTACTTTCATACTGTTGTTTCACTAACTGAAAAAAATCTGAACATGATTTTCATTTTTACAAAAGAAGACAAAACTAGTGTTCAGTGTTTGTTTTGCTGTAAACCACTAAAGAGGCATTGTGTACCCCTCTGAGCAGAGAGGTGGCGATGCCTAGCTCCTTCCCCAGGAACTACATTCAGCATGACAGAATCAAGCTGCCATTGGCTTTGAGCGGAGTCTGTGAACAATGTATGTATAAATTAAATGTATAAATTAAATTTATGGTATTGTAGATTTTATATGTTGTTTGGTATGATTTGGAAAGTCATTTTGGGAGCCTGGGAATGCTCAGTATTTTCCCCCATATAAATTAATGGTAATTGCTTCTTTGATATATGCCATTTTGCCTTATAAAATGATACATAGGAGTACTCTACTTTTAGACACTCTGCTTTCAAGTGGTGGAGGCACCTATAATTGAAATAAAAATGTTTGTTAAATGAATGAACACCATATGTTGTACTTAAGACTCATGTATAAAAGATTAGATGTCTCCTGCCCCAAAAGAGCTTATAGTTATAAACATTACTAATAGTCCCAATTGGCATACAGTGTTTTTCTGTTTCCATTTATTAGTTTCGGTGTACAGCTGTTAAATAAAATAGCTTATGCCTATTAGCTTCCAGAAGTCCTGATGTGGCGCTGTAGGATAAGCACTCTACCACAAAGTCGGTTTGAACCACAAAGTCAGCCGTTAAAACTCACCCAGCAGTCCTTGGAAACCCTATATAGGGTCGCTATGGGTTGGAACCAACTCTATGGCGCTTAATAACAACAATACTAGTATCCATCCTTCTTATTTTATATTTGTTTTAAAAATTGCATTTGCATGACCTGAAATAATTAAAATTATTATCTTCTTGCTCAACTACAGTGGCTTTAAAGCAAAGTATCATCTCTTATATAGTTTTTAGATTAAGTTATAACTGTTCACTTTGGAGCTACCTGAAGATTAATAGAGATGCATTTGAAAAGCATTATTTTTTTTATTGATTCTTAATGTAGTAAATTACTGAAGTTATTTGGCAGCAAACAGAAATGGCCTGTGATGTGGTTCACATTTATTCTCTTGATAATGCCACAATTTGCATTAATTGCATTGCGACTGCACTTACTTATATTAAAAGCCTTCTCCTATAATTAATCCTTTTTATTTCAAATCATTTTGGCACAATTTCTAGCTATAAACACTCATAAAAGACAGACAGTTGAAAAATACGTTACAGGTTTTTTCACTATACCTGTGGCTGTTTTTCCGTGACAAGTCGTTATTGATATGCTTCTAGGACCAAGTATGGTGCAGCTGACTGAGAATTGAGACCAATATGAAAAATGCTAAGTGGATTATTTTGCATAAAAAATAGACAGTTCTTGAAGTTGTATAATTAACCTGTGTTTAGAAAATACCTTGATTTATGCTTACATTTGTATCTCAATTGCATACATTATGGAAATTTAATTTATAATCCATTTAGCTGATGCAATCCTAGTTTTAGTGCTGTCATTTATTAGTGCTTGTATATTAAATGCTCTAAAGGTTTAAACTTGCCTTATGTAAAAAATTGTACCTATGCATTTCCATTTTATGAGTCACTGTGGGATTTCTGTTTAAAATTCAGATATATTTAACAAATTTTATTGGTTTATTGTTAGTAATGCAGAAATGGCAAACAATGACCTTATATATTGAGCATCAAATGATTTACACTTCCAGTTTACTTTTAAACGTCCACTGCTCAAATGAGGGCTTTTCTTCAACACCTTGAATCAATCATGTAGTTTTATGCAGAATGGTCTCCTTGACTTTGAGCTCATTATTCATTTAGAAGTAATGGTACTTATAAGTGCTTCAGGTTGATAGTACTAACCATTCTTAAGTTTAAGCAGATTGGGGCCTTTTAAAGAAAAAAGCTTTATTTAGTTATCAGCAGACTAAATGCTAGTCATCGTTTTACTACTTGTTTTCTCATTAAGAAGTTGTTGGTTTGTTTTTGTTTTGTTTTTTGCCATCTTTCAAAATTAATGGAGTAATCAATAGTCTTCATATCTGAAATAAAAATACAAGGCCATTTAACCCTTCAGTTTACCTGGCAAAGAACATCTGTAATCTTAGGTGAACGGGAAATGGTATGTTGTGTGCAGTTAGCGAGTGGGGGACCTGAGTGCTTTAGACAATTTAGCCCTGGAAGGGGGCGTGTGTTATTTAAAATCTGTGCCAGTGGTTCTGGAAGTTCATTTGTCATAAACATAATTATCGATATTTTTCATAAATACATGTCTTGATGTACATTTATATTGTTGTTGTTAAGTGCCATGGAGTCAGTTCCGACTTATAGCGACCCTGCACAGTGTTTACGAGGCTGTTGTAAATATTTATGGGAGCAGAAAGCCTCATCTTTCTCCCGCGGAACAGCTAGTAATTTCGAACTACTGACCTTGCAGTTCGCAGTCCGATTCGTAACCACTACACTACCAGAGTCTATGAATAACTGGTAGAAAGATATACTTGACATTTTAAAACTAGATACCACCCCTTCTAAGACTAAGATTCAATGGGAATACCCGCTCTGATTGGTGACCACATTGGTCACTGATAAGGGAAAGTAAGGGAAAAACAGCAATGGAGCTGTAAGCTAAGTCCTACAATGTTCAGTAGACTCCTGTGAACCTGGGTGAAGACCTGGTTGGCCAGCACTGTGACAAGACCTGGGGACTCTTGGGCCCAGAGTCAGTGATACAGCTACAGAGGACTAGAGTGGAAAGTGAAGTGTCCAGCTGATAAGAAGAGAGGGCATATGCACAGGAATACCCACACTTGCAGATAATACTCACTTGACCTGGCTTCAGTGACTCAACTAGAAGAAGAAAGAAGAGGAAAAAAAGAGTAATCTGATAACAATTTGATGAACTTGACCTACACCTAT
>NW_006408684.1:679943-685448 GCF_000296735.1 Chrysochloris asiatica | reverse complement strand
AAAAAAAAAAACTATTTTCTCCAACTGCACAATCCCCCCACCCATTATTTTCATAAACATGGTATGCCAACTTTTTAAATACGTTGCTGATTCCAGTTTCTGTTTCTGATCACAAATATGAGGTCTACACGAAGGGCTCTTTATAAGCCAGTGTTCGCCGACATGGTGATTTATGATCATTGATCAAAGACCTTGACACTAAGAAGACATAACTGAACTAATGAAATAGCTAGCACTGTGGGTTAATGCAGTTGACTGCAGGGTCCACAGTTCAAGCTCACTAGCTGCTCCTTGGAAACCCTATGCAGGGTCACTATGAGTCAGAACGGACTTGACAACACGTAACAACAACATAACAACAGAGTCCTGGTATAGCACTGCAAGATAAGGGCTGGACCAAAAGGTTGAACCACAAGGTCGATGATTCAAATTCACCATCACTCTTCTGAAATCATATATAGGGTCACTATGAGTCTGAACCGGATGCAACGGCACTTAAAACAACAACATAACCCAATGGTTTCACTTAAGACTATCTGATAAGGTTTTTGCATTCAGCTTTAGAGCTAATTAGCTATACGCATCATCTTAATAGAAACAAATGCAGTTTCCGTGTGTTTATTTTGTGATTCCTGGGAGATACGTGGAAATGTTGAAGGAAATCCCTTCCTTCACAGTAAGAAGTTGTTGCGTGCCATTGAGACAGTTCCATGTAGGATTTCTGCAACTGTAAATCTTTTGGGGAGCAAGAAAGGCTGATCTTTCTACTACTGAGCAGCTTTGGGGTTTGAATTGCCAACCTTGTGGTTTGCAGCCCATTGCATATCTTACAGAGCCACTGCACTCCCTTCAGTAGGAGATGTTGTTGTTAGGTGCCATCGAGTTGGTACCGACTGAGCAACTTATGCACAACAGAACCAAACACTGGGCCAACCTCACAGTCGTTGCTGTGCCTGAGACCATGGCTGCTGCCACTGTGCCATTCCATCTCGTTGGGAGTCTCCCTCTTTTTCTCCAATTCTCCCCTTTACCAAATATGATATCCTTCTCCAGTGACTGATCCCTCTTGATAATATGTCCAAAGTATGAGAGACAAAATTTGGCCATCCTGGCTTCCAAGGAGTATATTCTGGCTGTACTTCTTCCAACACTGATCTGTTTGTTCTTGTGAAGGTCCATGGTACTTTCAGTATTCTCCAACACCATAGCTCAAATGCATCAATTCTTCCATGGTCTTCCTTATTCATTGCCCAACTTTCACGTGCATATGAGCTTATTGAAAATACCATGGCCTGGGTCAGGCATACCTTAGTCCTCAAGCTGTAAGAGATAAGAGGACTAAAATAAATGTTATTGAAATTATTTTTCAAGTGGCATTTTTGGACTTTTGTATACATAATCAGGATATTAAAATGAGAAGAATAATTTGATTTACCAATAATACAGGAAGATAGGTCAGTGAAGCTGAAATTTACTTCTGGAAATGTGTGAGACATGGTACATGCTATGCCAAATTGTACTTAATTTCATTATTATTTAGGTATTGGGTGTGGTATTTGTGAAAGACATGTATTTAATTTTAGGAAGATATTTAATAGCTGTTTTCTAGTTCCCTCCAGTTAAATTAATGGGTGAGTCTGTAAATTTTAGATTTCAAGGATGTTCTGATCATTCTACATGATTGGTAGGTTAGGAGGAAAAGAGAGAAACACTCATTTGAGTCTGTAAATTTACTCATTGAATGTGTAAATGTTTTTGTTTAAGGATCGGGTTATTTTGTAGACTTTTTATAGGTAGCATAATATACCTATTCTTCACATACCAGCAATCTCATTATCTTGCATTCACAACAATTGTAAAGTAAAAAATCTATCCAACTATTTTGCACATTTACAACATATGTCTGGCAATGGAGGTGAGTACCAAAGTGAGTACTGCCACCTATGATGGTTGTAGTAATGTGTCAGCTTGGCCAGCTATGATTCTCAGTGGCTTGGTAGTTACGTAATGATATAATTGGGCAGTTATGTAATAATGGAGTCATCTTCCATTTTGTGGTCTGATTTGGTTGTCCTCTATTTTGCATAAAGGCCTGGGTTTGGAATCTAACCATGTCAATAAATGGAGAGTGTTAGTTGTCAGGTGTCATTTTATTGGTTCCAACTCATAATATCCCAGTTATTTAGGATTTCTAAAGCTGTAACTCTTTGTGAGAGCATAAAGCTTCTTTTTTTTCTTGCCAGGCAGCTGGTAGATTTGGATTGCCAGTCTTGAAGTTAACAGTCCTGAATATTGAAACCGTTATGAAAACTATATCTATGGAAAGAATTCATTCCCAAGTTGAATGATGTCATGTAGATTAACATTTTGTTGTCTGCTGAAAAGACTGAAGAAGCATAATTCCAGCTCTTTAGAGACTGTTTGCTTTCATATTAGTTAATTCATGTAGATCAGTTTTATGAAACTAAAATTGACATGGTGTTTGAATGTGGTTACTCAAAACAATCTGTTGATTGGAAGAATAACTTCTGAGTTCACAGTTTCATGGATGAATGATTATCATACAGGTTAAGTAAATTGTTTTTAATGTGGTACTCCCTAAGGCGCATAATGGCACTCATTTTTAAACCAGGTGAAGTAGGAATTGGATATATCAAGCCTATCGTCTAAAGCATAGCTTATTATAGTCATTGCTAAAGTGGAGGTTAGTCCAGTCCTTATGCCTTCTTTGTTTCTTCTCCTACATGTACCCTACCTGTGAAAAATAAGCATCCCCTCAAACAAGAGGAATCTTCATAATCACCTTTGCTGGTGAGGGCATTTTACATTAAAACTATGCCTCAAGTTCACCATTGTCAAGTGGAAGTGATTACTTTTATCTCTTCTATCTTCTTTTTATCTGAGCATTTCTTAGGAGCCATACAAATAAATACTTTCTGGCAGATTAAAGGTATTCTAAGACAAATGGGTACGAATCGGGCTGCTAACCTCAAGGTCAGCAGTTTGAAACTACCAGCTGCTCTGCGGAAAATAGATGAGGCTTTCTGCTCCTGTAAAGATTTACAGCCTCGGAAACCCTGTGCAGGGTCACTATGAGTCGGAACCAACACCACGGTACTTATCCAAGATAAATGGCATTTGTAGGAGAAGTTGTGATTTCCCATGGGCTTCTTTACAGAAGTCTACCTTTTACCTTGTTTTAAGTGTCCTTGAGTCATTTCTGATTCATAAGGACAAGTGTAGGGTTTCTGAGGTTATGAATCGTTGAGAGAGCAGAAAGCCTCATCTTTCTCCCATGGAGCAGCTGGTTGGCTCGAAGGCTGAGCTCATGGTTCACAGTCCAGTGCTTATCCTCTAGTGCAGGTTTTGTTGCTGTTAAGCTCCTACTCATAGCAGCCCTGTACAGGATTTCTGAGGAGTGGCCGGTGAATTTGAACTGCTGACCTGGCAGTTCAAACTGATCTTGAGGTCAAGTACGTATCTCAAACACCATAACAAAGCAGGGGTGGTGAACCTTGTTTCTGCCAAAATTTAAAACACCATTTGCGGGCTATACAAAATGATCAACTTTTAAAAATAAGCCTGCCATATTTGGTCAAACATTTAATTAGCTCACCCCTAAAATCATTTGAACTGCAAGATCGGTGGTTCAAGCTCACCAGCTGCTCCTCGGAAACTATAGGGTTGCTATGGGTAGGAACCGACTTGAGGTCACTTACCAACAACAATTCAATCCTAGATTATAGTAATACTCATCAGAACTAATATCTTTAGTCTTCAGGGAAATGCAAATTAAAACTACAATGAGACAACCAACGACACTTACTGGAATTATGTAGAACAGTTAGAACACTCATACATTCCTCGTGAAAAGTCATCTTTCCATCTTGTTAAACAACTTGGCAGTGTCTGATATATATAACTACCTGCAACCTAACAATTCCACCTTTAACTACAAGGGTTAAGTCAAACAGTATTGCACCTAGGGTTCCAATCCATACATGCACGAGTTTATCCCAGATTGTGTCTAAACATGTCTCTGATCAGTGGATGGCTACAGACACGTTCTCTCATTAATGCTTGTGTCAGTCTCGTTAGGTTGCCTTCAAAAAAAAGGATCAATCCAAACAGTGACTTCCAAGGGGATCTACTCGTGGTGGTTATGTGCCATGGGGTCGATTCTGGCTCATAGCGACCCTGCATAGGGTTTCCGAGTCTGTAAATCTTTACAGGAGCAGAAAGCTTCATCTTTGTCTCACGGAACTGCTGGTAGTTTCGAACTGCTGACCATGAGATTAGCAGCCCAACTCATAACCACTGCGCTACCAGAGCTCCTTAAGGGGATCTACTCGGCCAGGTAAATTCAGTACAGAGAGGTCAGCTCAGAAGGTTAGGGTTACTGTTTTCGGGGGTTAAAAAACATTAATCGTAATAGATTTTCTTGAAGGACACAGAATAATCACAGGGGCTAATTAAAAACTTTGAAGAAAATTGAAAACTATATTGGTAAGAAAGGACCGAGAATGTTGTACCAAGGAATTTTTTTCTACGAGAACAACACACCTGCAAATTCATCAAGAGTAGAAACAACTGTCCTGTGGGAAATTCATTGAGTAACCTTTCCCCACCTACCCTACAGCCCCAATGTTGCCCGTCCACACTCCTTTCTGTTCACAGAACTCAAAAGGATATTTTAAAAGAACACTTTTTGAGTTCCTCAAGGATGCCAAAACTGACATTTTGACTTGGTATGAATGGAAGAGTGTAGAATTGTCCAGGGAAGGGTTAGAGAGATGGAAACATTACCTCCAGATGTATATTGGACCTAGATATGTTGAAAACAATTGCACATTTTGCTATTTTTATTCAGTAAAAATTTCTATGAACAGCAATACTGTTTTACTTGCCTTCACATATTCTAAAGAAAAATGGGTAATCCACACAAAGGCTTGTATCCAACAAAGACTGATGATGGCAACTTTTTTCACCATAGCTTCAGATAGAAACCAAGTTAGATGTCATCAGCAGGTGAATAGGTAAACATCATTGGTACGTTGATGTAAGAGAAGACAAATGTAAAATTGTAAATACTGTAATTATGAAGTTCTAGAACTGGCATAGCAGATCTATTGAGGTGACAGGCAGGAGAATGGTTGGCCTCAGTGAGAAGACGCTACTTAAGAGCAGGTACAGGAGGAAATAGAAATGTTATTGTCTTGATCTGGGTGGTCATTACTAAGTGTAAGTCAGATGCAAAAGTTATTAGCTGTACATGTAAGATTTTTGTCTTTGATTATATATAATATGCTTTATCAATAAATGTAGAAGCTTATAGTATATGCTTTATAAGTAAATGCACACGGTAGGTGAAAAGATATTAGTAAAAAGATCATTGGACTGGGAAATGGGTAACCTGGATTTTTATATCAGTTGTGCCACCTGTTGTTGTTACGTGCCATTTAGTCGGTTCCGTCTCATAGTGACCTTATTTAGGGTTTCCAAGGA
>NW_006408684.1:671938-679843 GCF_000296735.1 Chrysochloris asiatica | reverse complement strand
ATCATTTGAACTGCAAGGTCGGTGGTTCAAGCTCACCAGCTGCTCCTCGGAAACTCTATATAGGGTTGCTATGGGTAGGAACCGACTTGAGGGCACTTACCAACAACAGTAGGTTAATGCACCAGACAGCCAAGCCGTTTGAACTACAAGGTTGGTGGTTCAAGCTCACCAGTCGCTCCATGGAAACCCTATAGAGTCGCTATGGGTCAGAACTGAGTCGATGGCACTGAACAACAACCACATTGTGATGGCTGTAAGTGTGGTTCCCTTGGCAGGGCCAGACCAAATGATTTCGTGGGCCTTACGTTCCCCAGCCCTGCTCTAGAGCCACTGTACTCCCTCTTTCACCTAATGGATAGTTTCCAAAAGAAAATGAAATGAGTTATGACAAGTGCTTAGCACAGTGCCTGTCATGTAGTTAAGTGCCATCAAGTCAGTTCTGACTCATAGCAATCCTGTATAGGGTTTCCAAGAAGTGACTGACAAGGTTTGAACCAACAGCCTTGTGGTTAGGAGTCCAGTACTTATCCTACAGCGTCACACCAGCATCCAATGAGTTAAAATTAATGTTTTCAGAAGGATCCCTGCTGGATCTTTAGGTTAGGTGTTGAGGTGCTAGCTTCAAGGTTGGCAGTTCAAATCCACCAGTGGTTCTGGGCCTGCTCCCATAAAGATTTATGGTCTTGGAAACCCTATCAAAGGTCACTATGAGTCTGGATAGACTTGATAGTAGTGTGTTTGGTTTTTGTTTGGTTTGTTCTTTTTATAAGAAAACTTATCAAGAAAGCATTGTCATGACTTTCAAGTCAGTCATCTGTAAGAATAAAATATTAAGGCTGCTTTTGAAAATATCACATCACATTCCCATTTCCTTGTTGCACATTACAACCTTCATCTATAGGAATATTTTTAATATCAGTAGAATCCTTGACATTATTTTAGGAAGTCAGTGGATTGATCCTTTTTTTTGAAGGCAACCTAACGAGACTGAGACGAGCATTAATGAGAGAACTTGTCTGTAGTCGTCCACTGATCAGAGACATGTTTAGACACACTCTGGGATGAACCCGTGCATGTATGGATTGGAACCCTAGGAGCCAATACTGTTTGACTTAACCCTTGTAATTAAAGATTTCCGGAATTGTTAGGTTATTGGTAATCATATATTTTACTTTGCAGCCTTTGCTAAAGAATCTCTGATATTTGACCACATTCAATCCTAGATTATAGTAATACTCATCAGAACTAATATCTTTAGTCTTCAGGGAAATGCAAATTAAAACTACAATGAGACAACCAACGACACTTACTGGAATTATGTAGAACAGTTAGAACACTCATACATTCCTCGTGAAAAGTCATCTTTCCATCTTGTTAAACAACTTGGCAGTGTCTGATATATATAACTACCTGCAACCTAACAATTCCACCTTTAACTACAAGGGTTAAGTCAAACAGTATTGCACCTAGGGTTCCAATCCATACATGCACGAGTTTATCCCAGATTGTGTCTAAACATGTCTCTGATCAGTGGATGGCTACAGACACGTTCTCTCATTAATGCTTGTGTCAGTCTCGTTAGGTTGCCTTCAAAAAAAAGGATCAATCCAAACAGTGACTTCCAAGGGGATCTACTCGTGGTGGTTATGTGCCATGGGGTCGATTCTGGCTCATAGCGACCCTGCATAGGGTTTCCGAGTCTGTAAATCTTTACAGGAGCAGAAAGCTTCATCTTTGTCTCACGGAACTGCTGGTAGTTTCGAACTGCTGACCATGAGATTAGCAGCCCAACTCATAACCACTGCGCTACCAGAGCTCCTTAAGGGGATCTACTCGGCCAGGTAAATTCAGTACAGAGAGGTCAGCTCAGAAGGTTAGGGTTACTGTTTTCGGGGGTTAAAAAACATTAATCGTAATAGATTTTCTTGAAGGACACAGAATAATCACAGGGGCTAATTAAAAACTTTGAAGAAAATTGAAAACTATATTGGTAAGAAAGGACCGAGAATGTTGTACCAAGGAATTTTTTTCTACGAGAACAACACACCTGCAAATTCATCAAGAGTAGAAACAACTGTCCTGTGGGAAATTCATTGAGTAACCTTTCCCCACCTACCCTACAGCCCCAATGTTGCCCGTCCACACTCCTTTCTGTTCACAGAACTCAAAAGGATATTTTAAAAGAACACTTTTTGAGTTCCTCAAGGATGCCAAAACTGACATTTTGACTTGGTATGAATGGAAGAGTGTAGAATTGTCCAGGGAAGGGTTAGAGAGATGGAAACATTACCTCCAGATGTATATTGGACCTAGATATGTTGAAAACAATTGCACATTTTGCTATTTTTATTCAGTAAAAATTTCTATGAACAGCAATACTGTTTTACTTGCCTTCACATATTCTAAAGAAAAATGGGTAATCCACACAAAGGCTTGTATCCAACAAAGACTGATGATGGCAACTTTTTTCACCATAGCTTCAGATAGAAACCAAGTTAGATGTCATCAGCAGGTGAATAGGTAAACATCATTGGTACGTTGATGTAAGAGAAGACAAATGTAAAATTGTAAATACTGTAATTATGAAGTTCTAGAACTGGCATAGCAGATCTATTGAGGTGACAGGCAGGAGAATGGTTGGCCTCAGTGAGAAGACGCTACTTAAGAGCAGGTACAGGAGGAAATAGAAATGTTATTGTCTTGATCTGGGTGGTCATTACTAAGTGTAAGTCAGATGCAAAAGTTATTAGCTGTACATGTAAGATTTTTGTCTTTGATTATATATAATATGCTTTATCAATAAATGTAGAAGCTTATAGTATATGCTTTATAAGTAAATGCACACGGTAGGTGAAAAGATATTAGTAAAAAGATCATTGGACTGGGAAATGGGTAACCTGGATTTTTATATCAGTTGTGCCACCTGTTGTTGTTACGTGCCATTTAGTCGGTTCCGTCTCATAGTGACCTTATTTAGGGTTTCCAAGGAGCAACTGGTGGGTTTGAACTCTTGAAGTTAGAAGTCCAGTGCGTGTCCTACAGTGCCACACCATGACTCACTCTTAATATCTGAGTTACAAGCACCAGGTCTTTAAATTTTCATATTCATCAGAACAGGCATCAGCAAACTACAATTCATAGGCCAAATGTAGCCTGAGCTAAGAAAGATTTTTGCATTTAATGTGGGTTGTTTTTTTTTTTTGCAGGGGGGGGCGGATCTAAAAATGAATAATGTTTTGTGGCATGAGAAAAATCATAGGAAATCCAAATTTATATGTTTAAATAAAGTTTTATTGGAACATGGCCACATTCATTTCATATTACAAATGACAATGTTTGTCCTCCAAAGGCAGGATTTAGAAGCTTTAATAGAAACTTCCTGGTCTATAAAGCCTGAAATATATACTATCTGATCCTCTCATTAATAAGTTTGTCAACTTCTATTGTAGCATGAGGTTTTTGCCTCTTAAACGTTTCTTTTGACACTAACATTTTAGAATTTCAACTCTAAAATTCTTCAGCAATTATCTGTTCTAGAATTTTCCACATATTAAATTCATTCATTAAATACTAAAAATATGGTCTGTTGCATGGTATATGCTTGCCAAATATTAGCTAGCACCATCTTCATCATGGTAGCTCTGGTGTGACGCTGTACGATATGCGCAGGAACACAAGGTCGATTTGAACCACAAGATCGGCAGTTCAAACTCACCAGCCATTTCTTGGGAACCATATACTGGGTCAGTATGAGTAGGAATGGCTCAATGGCACTTAATAACATAACAAATCTTCATCATTATGGAGGAGAATATCTGCTAGCATTGGATTCTGTTAAACATCAAAATGAACATAGGTAGTTCTTTTGTTTGGGGAAAGAGGGAAACCAAACAGTTTATATCAAATGCTAATCATTGTTCATTGTATCTCATTTGAAGGCGCTCTATGAAAATATGCTGGTGGAGCTGCCCTTTGCTGGATTTTTCCTCTCAAAGTTGCTTGGGACTAGTGCAGATGTGGACATTCATCACCTAGCTTCGTTAGATCCGGAAGTGTATAAGAATTTGCTCTTTCTCAAAAGCTATGAGGGTGATGTGGAAGAACTTGGACTGAACTTTACTGTGGTAAATAATGATCTTGGAGAGGCACAGGTAAGGAGGACATTTGGGGAAGAGGCAGTCTTGTTTTTCATCCCTTTATTAGTTTAATTGTTAATTCTCAACTTTGGTTCACAAAGTAATGAATATGATCATTCATATATGTATATATTAAGTCTTATTATATCCTTTTGTATGAAAGTACATTTTCTTTATATTATTTTAGGTTTTGTACATTTCAGGTAGAATGAAAAGCCCTTTCTGAAAGAATTATAGTCGATTGTCACTAATTAACAGATTGCATATTTGCAGATACACCGACTCAGTAAAATTTATTTGTAATCCTAAATAAAGTTCCAAAACAAAATCGTTGCTATCAGCGCTTTCATGATCATTTATGGACATGTTTCCAATGCAGGCTTTCTAAGCTTTACTTAGTTTAAAATTGTTGCTGTTGTAAATGCCATCGAGTTGGTTTCGACTCATAGCAACCCTGTATAGGATTTCTGAGGAGCGGCATGTAAATTGAATCTCTCTAACCTTGCAATTAGCTTAGTCATTGTGCCACACAAGGATTCCAGTTTAAAATTAACTGCATATTAATTAAATACATACTGAGTCTTCAATCAAATCACATCTGACAATATATTGACCCATGCAGGATACTTCTTCTGAACTTGAACCCCCATATTGTAAGCTCTAACATTTTATTTCGGCAAATGTGTATACTTTTTACTTTAATGCAGTTTTTATTATTGTCTTAATCAAATTACTTACTTGCTTATTCATTATTTCTTCCTCCCAGCTGCTGTGCTGTGCATTGTTGTTGTAAGTTGTAGTCAAGTCAGTTCAGACTCATAGCATTGCCACATATACAAAGTACAATTTCTCCCTAGGGTTTTCAAGGCCGTGACCTTCCAGAAGCAGAACACTGGCAACTTTTCAACTAATAGTCAGGTGCTTACCCTCTTGCATTACCCAGGGAGATTTTTAGAAATTATAAGCAAGCACATATTCCAATAAGAGAGCAGGAATCTTTATAAAAGAATATGATATAGGCACTGATAAAATATATTGTACCGAATAGGTCAGGAGAGGCTCCCTGACAGAAACCCAGTGAATGGATAAACAAAAAGTGGTACTTCCTTACCATGGAGTGCTACTTGGCAATAAAAAAAAAGAAAAAAAAAGAAAAAGAAATATGAAAACACTTAAGAACAAAAGTGAATCTCAAAAACATTATCCTAAGTGAAACAAGTTAAAAAAAAAATGCATAGAGTACTTTGTTTTTGTTTACAAAGGACAAAAAATCAATACGGTATAAAGCAGATCTTTGTTTACATGTGACAAAGTCAGTGTCATGAGTCCACTGCCAAAGGACGCAAGGAAACATTAAAGTGGCGAAGCTGTTGTAGATCTTGACTGTGGTAAGGTTTCACTTACTTTACACTTAAAATGAGTGGATGCCTTAATAAAGCTGAAAAACTCAAAAGAAGAGTGAGAGATGGTTTTTTAAAGTCTACTTAGGACAAATATTTCATGGTTCCACTTTTATAAAATAATCCATTGTAGAGAAATACATAGAGACCAAAATTAGTAGTTACCAGGGGCTGGTGGGAGCAAGGAGGAAAGGGGTAGGTCGTCGCATACAGGGCTGTGAGTTTCTGTTGGGGGGACAAGAGAAACTGGAAACTGGTGATGGGTGTGTGACGTGGGGAACACGGTGTCACTGAGCTGTACATGTGAAAATGGGTGGCAGGACACATGTTGTAATATATATTTCACCATCATAATCATAAAAGGCACTAACTAATATGATTCATTGCTGTGACCCTATAGGATAAGCACTAAACTACTAACCACAAGGTTGGCAGTTTAAACCCACCAGCCACTCCTTGACAACCGTATTATTGTTGTTGTTGTTGTTATGTGCTGTGGAGTCGGTTCCGACTCATAGCGACCCTGTACAGGGTTTCTGAGGCTGTAAATCTTTACGGGAGCAAAAAGCCTCATCTTTCCTCCACGGAACAGCTGGTAGTTTCAAACTGCTGACTTTGTGGTTTGTAGCCCAATTCGCAATCACTATGCTACCAGAGTTTTGACAATCCTATTAATCAGGGTCAATATGAGTTAGAACTGAGTCGATGGCACTTAACAAGAAACAACAACGTTGTTACTTTAAAATCCCTTTTGGTAACTTCAATTAGAAAATATATGTGGACGTGTATAGACCATACCGAATAACCAGCCTTCTGTCCAATTCTGTAACAGTTAAATGTTAGTTGTTCAGATAAGAGAACAATTATGGGTCCTATCACACTAACCTCTCCTTTATGAACATCTTTGAAAAATGATTTTGTTTCAAATACTTACCAAAGAAACTTTTTCTTCCAAGTATTTTAAGAAAATCTTCTGGAAGATGTTATGCATTTTCTCTCCATAAAAAACGAAAGCCCAGTGAACATTGTTTACTTAATTGTTCTTCATTTACTTATTTGCTCATCATTTTCATTGCAGTGCTGTGCTTTCTACTGAGGGTTCATCAGGAGCATTAAGACATTTAGCATTTTTTTATTGACCTCTCCCTTAGTCTGCCGAGCCTGCTGTATAGTTTGTACACCACAGTGATCCTCCTCAAAAACTAAAAAAAAAAAAAAAAAAACAACTAAAAACACAAAGATTTATGCATCCTAGTTTTGTATCTTTTGGAAATTTTTTAAATGATCGTATTTATAAAACTTGTCTAATTCTTAGGCTTCACAGATATTTATTCAGTAAAAAATGTTTTTAAATCTAGAAATTCCTTAATTAAACTGTCTAGTTATGAAGTTAATTCTTGTTAAGAACAAATGAAATATGGCTTCTTCCAACTATTTGTTAGTAGTCTCTTATCATTAATGCAGAAGTGGAGTGACTCTGTAGGATGAACCCTGGTCTGCGAACCATAAGATCAGTGGTTCAAGCCCACCAACCACATTGCAGGAGAAATATGAGGCTTTCTGCTCCTGTAAAGAGTTACAGTTTGGAAAAATCTGTACAGGGACACTATGAGTTGGAACCAACTCAGTGACACTTATCAACAAGTCATTTCTGGGGCCTTTGTGTGATGCTGTAGGATCAGCAAGATTGGCAGTTCAAACCCACCAGCTGCTCTCAGAAACCCTAAAACTGAACCAACTAGGTGGCACATTACAACAGTAGTCATTTCTGAAGTTACTCTGGTAGCACAGTGTGTTAAGCATTAGGTTGCTAACTGCAAGATGAGTGGTACAAACCATCCACTCCATGGGAAAAAGACAAGTCTGTCTGCTGCTGTAAAGATTTACCATCTCAGAAGCCTTAAGAAACAGTTCTCTGTCCTATGGAGTCCCTATGAGTCAGAATCTATTCTATGGCAGTGGTTGTTGGGTAAGTGTATAGTAATTTCTGAGAACTGACACATCAACACTGTAAGATAAAATACTACTGTTTTTCAGGATTCTTTCCTTGTCTTTGATTTTGGAAACTTTGATTCTGAGACGTCTTGGTGATTTTCTTTTGGGATCTATCCTGTTTAGGTTCGTTCAGCTTCTTGTATGTGTATCTTCTTGACTTCCATGATGATAGGGAAGTTTTCTTCCAATAGCTCTTCAACAGTTTTCTCTTTGCTTTTTATTGTCTCTTCCCAATCTGGAATTCCACTCACCTGTAAGTTATTCCTCTTCATGATGTCCCACATAACTCTTATACTTTCTTTTGATTTTTTCATTCTTTTTTCTGATTGTTCTCCTAGCATACTAGTATTGAGAAATTTCTCTGCAAGCTCAGT
>NW_006408684.1:662887-670893 GCF_000296735.1 Chrysochloris asiatica | reverse complement strand
ATCTTTATGGGAGCATATTGTCAGATCTTTCTCCCTTATAGCTACTGGCTGGATTCAAACCATCACCCTTTAGTTAGCAATTGAATGCTTGATCATTGAGTCACCAGGGTCCTTCTTGAACTATATTTTATTTGGATGCACCTTATTTAGTTGCTTTTGTTTCAGCCTCTTCTACTTTATATTTCTAAAGTTTCAGCCCTGAAAAACTCCATTTTTCTTTTTAACTGTGAAGTTTGTTACTGTCATAAGGAAATTTTCAAATTACAAATGGTGCAGGAAACTTGTTACTATTGCCTTACACCATTTAGTGGCATTATTTAAAAATAAAATGAAAGATTTAGGGCAGCCAATTTTATAATGAGCTGTGGAAGGCCTTTGCTAATGGGAGTATTTCCCATTCTTCTGTCTGAAATGGATGGTAATAGCAGAATGTCACATATGCACGAGTTCCATTAAAGTGCCAATGATTATATGGGAGTCTGTTAAAAGCAAAAGTGTAAAGTTTAGATTTTCTAATTATTTATAGAAATTTTACTGTATAAGGATTACAGATGATAATGCTTAAGAATAATTACATTAAAGAGTCTAATTACAAAAATTTAGAGAGTCACTAGTGAAGCACCTAATCTGGGGCAAAGATCTTAGGGATTTCTGTAGACATAGATATAAGTGGGTAGTCATAAATGCTGGTTTAAATTTATAAAATGCCATGATCTAAAGATTCATAATTTGTAAAGACTTCATTACTTTGGCAGCTTATGTTAATTAATCTTCCCCTTTTAAAAATATAGTGTTGCTCTCAAATTTGATTTTTATTGTAATCAATATGGTTGCTTATTAATCTGTTTTTAAAAGAACATGAAATTTTAGGTTGCTAATATTCACACACATCTTCCTTGAGGTAAATGCCAAGGGTTTAAGATGGATCCATATGAGGGGCTTCATGAAGTTCATGGGAAAATTCCATTATATTTTAATTCCGTTTTTCCACAGATGTTTTCAAGTTCCCTCATATGTAATTAGCTTTTATATATAAAAACATTGAACTTGAGGTCCTGGAGACCTTGGAGAAAATCCAAATTTTGCTGCTTATATAGCCCCTTCCTACTTTTTGGAGTCCTGGTATAGCGTTGTGGGATAAAACACTAGACCACTAGGTTGGTTTGTGGTTTGAACCACAAGGTCAGCAGTTAAAACTCACCAGCCACTCCTCGGAAACCCTATTAGGGTTCCTATGAGTCGGAATCGACTCGACAACACTTAACAACAGCAACTTTTGGATCCGGGAGATAAGTTGTTCTGAAGAGTAAATAAACTAATGTAAGTCCTGAAGTGGCACTGTGGGTTAAAGCACTGGACCACGAGGGCGGTGGTTCAAACTCACCAGGTGCTCCTAGGAAACCCTATATAGGGTCGTTGTGCATTGGAACCAACTTGACGGCACTTAACAACAGCAGTGTGATAGTAATATAAGAGCTTCTGAATTCTCAGTTGCTGCAAAAATGTAGACTACAAACTGCAGAGGAAAATCACTTTTAATATATGAACTGCTCTAGTTTTTGAAAAATATGTTGCTTTATTTAAAGGAGATTTTAAATATGCTTCTCCAAAGTGAAATTTTAGCAAAAAATTTGATATGATTTCTTTATATACATAGCTTATTAAATTTAGCCTAAGAGAATTTTAAATTAAAAATGTGTAACCATTTTAAACTTATTAGAAATGTCAAGTTGGTTTGATTAGGTAGGCTAATTGGGAGGCTTTGTAAGTTCCTTTAACTGATCACTTCACTTGTCCTTTGTCTTCCAAATCACAAAAGTACATCATCATTTATTACCTGCCTTTAATTCATTTAAAGAAAGAGGGTGGTGGCAACATATACGGTATTTTATATATTGAAATATAATAGCTAGCCTCAGGAGGCTTAGCTAACAGATGGACTGTCAGCTGAGTACAAGCAAAGAAATTAAGGTAATGAACACAATCTTTAATCAGCACAAAGACAATGGGTTTGAAAGCCCAATCTTTAGATTTGATGGTTCCAAAACTAGGAAAGTGAATTAGTGAGAATAATTGAATCATCACTTTAAATGTGAAATATTAAAAGAAGCAAATCTGACTAATTTAACTCTCAACTTTAGAGCTTCTAAAATGAGAAACAGCAGACCACTCTGTCACGTAACCATTAGACATTTTGAAGACTTAAGTATTAGAGTATAGTTTTAGTTGTAGCAGTAGTGTTGTCTTTGTTACTCCAAGAAAATCATAATTTGCCAAGAAACTAGAGTCTACTGGGGGGCGGGGTGGAATCATAGAAGGAAGTCATTAATAGTTTTCTTACTGTCTACAATCTGGAGTCCTGGTGTGGCACTGTGGGATAAGCACTGGACTGCTAACGACAAAGTTAGTGGTTCAAAACCACCAGCTGCTCCTAGGAAACCCTATACAGGGTCACTATGAGTTGGAACCAACTAGACTGCACTTAACAACAGCAACACAATCTAAGCCTCTCTGTTTTTACCCCCACATCAGCACATGCAAAAGAACAAAAGGAACAGCTCTTAAAGTTTGTGGTCCATATTAACAGGTGTATTAAAATGATTTTGTAATGTTACTTAATTAGTAATGTGGTCACCATGAAATGTATTTGTCCATTTGTTTTGTGCTTTATTTTATACTTCTTCAGAGATTACCATCCTCCAACCTCAGGAATGCATTTTTTTCTTCTTTTTTTTAATTCTAGCACTTAAAATAATAAGAACTAATAGGTACGGTTTTAGAAAAGTATACTCTTGCAAATCATAAAGATGTTCATAGGGACTAAATGACTTGTCTGTGGCCACGTAGTAAGCGATAGGAAAGGAAACTGAAATCCAGGTCTCTTAATTTTCAATTCAGTACTGTTCTTACTACTTATCCATAATGCTACTGGTAAAGATTTTCTTCTGTAGAGATCTGGTTGTCCCACCATGTTTGTTGAGAAGACTATTCTTTCCCCATGGATTGACTTGGCACGCTTGTTGAAAATCAGTTGACTGAAGGTGTATAAATTTATTTCTGGAATTTCAGTTCCATTCCATTGATCTGTATACTTAAAGAGCCCTGATTGCACAGTGGTTAGTGCTTGGCTTAACCAAAAGGACAGTGGTTCAAACCCACCAGCCTCTGCGTGAGAAAGAGATATGGGATGGCCATTTGCTTCTGTAAAGATTAAAGCCTCGGAAACTATGCGCAGTTCTGCTCTGTTCTGTAGGGTTATTAGAATTCATAATCAGCTTGATAGCAGCTAACAACAATAGTGTACAAATAATATCTTATCTGTTGTAAACTTGATGGCAACAGATTTGGTTTGGAATTTTTATGTCTATCCTTATACTTGGTACCCTACTATTTTGGCTATTGTAACTTTGTTGTATGTTTTGAAATTAGGAAGTGTGGGTCCTCTTGACTGGTAAGATTTAAAATAATGTTTTTAGAATAGATAGTCGACCAACACAAAACATACAAAGATATAATGCCGTACATTTTAAGAGTTCTGACAATGAAACTAAAAGAGATCTGTGTGTGGTAATAAATGTGATACATAGTTTGTCAGATGAAATCATTAGTTTCACACTTATCTTTAAATGGGAATAATGTATAAGATTGTTAAAATGATTATATGAGATTATGTATATATAGAACTTAAATTGTCTTCCCTTAAATAAGCACTCAATAATTGATACCTGTTATTATTATCCTGATATACTAAGCCAGCAGATGTACTATATATAGCAATCTATAGCCCAGCAGGTCCAATCCTGCATTTGAATGGCTAATGACATAAGAATGTATTGCACTGTCGTAAAAGTTTGTGCAGAAAGGATTGCTGATTTCTGTATTTAACTAGAACTGTTCTCCATAGGTTTCAGTGACTAATTCTCTGAAAGTAGATTCCCAGGACTTGGCTTCTGAGGCATCTCTGGGTGGACTCAAACCTTCAATCTTTTCGTTAGCAGCCAAGAGCATTAACCATTTGCGCCACCCAAGGATGCCACCCCCATAATCTACTGATGGATTTTATGGGTGCAATGATGTAATGATAAAAATTTATTCTTTCTGACTCTGTTCATATACTCAAAAAATTGACTGATCAGTCTACTGTCCTTTAAGTGATATTAAAAATATTTTACAATAGCAATAACATTATCGAGATATGAAAAGTATATGTGACTTACACCTACAAATATGAATGACCATTTTGCTATTATCTTAATTCCTTAACTTGTATTTTCTTCAAAATGAATCCCTTATTGTTTTCTGAGTGATTTTGATCATTTGGTTCATATCTTTGCCCTTTGTGATTTGTCAGTTTTACAAATGAAATTGCCTTATTTACGTTCCTGTGCTGTTCAATAGTAATTTCAAGAAAGCAAGAGTGGTTAATGGTTTTAAGGATAGAATAAATATCATTCTTTGGAGAATCCCATATTCTGCTCTGTGTGTACTAGTTGTACTACTTTTTACTTACATTTTCGTGTACAAAGCAACTTAGTTGTGTTTCCTTAAAATGTTTGTTCTTGCTTTTGTTTTATCCTTCTAGTCGTCATACTTTGAGAACTTTGACATCCCTTTTACTTTTTTTTAATATTCACAGGTAGTTGAACTAAAATTTGGTGGAAAAGATATTCCTGTTACGAGTGCTAACCGGATTGCATATATTCATCTAGTAGCCGACTACAGACTAAACAAACAAATTCGCCAGCATTGTCTGGCTTTCAGACAGGGTCTGGCCAATGTTGTTAATCTTGAATGGCTCCGAATGTTTGATCAGCAAGAAATTCAGGTATACACTTACTGACACTTTTGGAGAAGCAGTTATTTTGCAGAAATGAAAAAGCTTTCTTAAAATGGACCTCAATTTTATTAAATGAATTCTTTTTTCCCCAGGTGTTAATTTCTGGAGCACAAGTTCCCATAAGTCTAGAAGACTTAAAATCCTTTACAAACTATTCAGGTATGTTACCACTTCGCTGTGGCGGTTAGTGGCTGTTGAGCCTGCTCTGACTCATGCCAACGATTTATTTACTTCTGAAAATATTGCAGATGTCAAAATGTTAGATTTATAAAACCATTTTGATTTTTTTTTTTATAATTCATTTACATACTCCAAAAATCAGAATGTATTCTGACATATTCATATTCCCATTTGCCCCATTCTTAGTTCTTTATATAACTTTCCAAAATGTCTTTATATATTTATAAGGAAATACTAATTTGATTTGTATTTTCACCATTTTTACATAACCTTGTGTACATCGTGGGCATTTGTTTTTGTTGTTTTTCTTTTCACAATATCTCTTAGAGATTTTTCCACATCAGTATACAAAGCTGCTTGTTGTTTTTATTTACAGGTGCCTGGTGCCATATTTAACTGTTTTTTAGTATTTTGCTTTCTTTTTTTTTTTTTTTTTCTAAAAGCAATGCTAGCAAAACAAAGAAAAAAATAATGCTAGGCAAAAAAGTGGTAACAATAAAAGAAAAAGTAAGACTGAAAAAACAAGCCATTGTTGTTGTTAAGTGCAGTTGAGTCGGTTCTGACCCATAGTGACCCTGCATATAGGGTTTCCGAGAAGCTTGAATTACCAACCGTGTGGTTCAAACTGACCTTGCAGTCCAGCGTGTTAGCCCACAGCACCACACCAGGACTCCAAAGTAAAAAGAAAAAAAATAGTGCTAGGCAAAAAAGGTACTAGCAATAAAAGAAAAAGGAAAACTGAAAAGGCAAGCATGGATGTGGGGAAAAATATATTAAGAGTATACATCCTCTCTCCCTACCATTTGTCTGTCAGTTTGTGATGCTGGAAGCTATGTCACTAGTATTTTCAGTGCATGCCGTGTCACCCGCAATGGACAGGTTTCAACCAAAGCTTCCAGGCTAAGATAGACTAAAAAGGAAGAGAAGTGGACTACTTCTGAATGGCTAGACACTGAAAACCTTATGAACAGCAGCGGAACATTGTTAGATATAGTGCCAGAAGATAAGCCTCTCTGGTTGGAAAGCACTCAAAATACCACTGGGGAAGAGCTACCTCCTCAACCATAATGATGTGAATGGAACAAAGTTTTCGGGACCTTCATTTGATGATGGAGAAACAGCTGTAAACATCCATTAATAATCAGAACATGGATTGTTTCCAAGAACAAATTATGATTCTAGGAAAATTGAAAACTGTCAAAAATGAAATGGGACAAATAAAGACCAATATCCTAGATGTTGTTGTTAAGTGCCGTCGAGTCGGTTCAGTCTCGTAGCGACCCTGTATAGGATTTCAAAGGAGCTGGTGAGCTTGAACTGCCAACTTTGCTGTTCAAACTGACCTTGCAGTCCAGCGCATTAACCCACAACGCCACACCAGGACATTAGTGAATTAAACGGACTGGTATTGGCCAATTTGAATCTGATAGTCGTATGGTTTACTATACCGGGAGCTTGAAATTGAAGAGGATTGTCATTGTATTCATTGTCAATAAGAACATTTCAAGATCTTTCTATGATGGAATGATATAAATATGCCTACAAGAAGGACCAGTTAATGACACTATTATTCAAATTTACACACCAACCACTAAAGTCACTGATTGATGAAACTGAAGAATTCTACTTCTTCAGTCTGAAATTGATCAAACATACAGTCAAGATGCATTGAATATTACTAGTGATTGGAATGTGAACATTGGAAACAAAAAGGAAGGATCATCAGTGGTTGGAAAATATGACACTGGTGATAGAAATGATGCTGGAGACTACATGATACAATTTTGCAAGACCAATGACATACTCATTAAAAATGCCTTTTTTAAACAACAAAAGGTGACTACATAAATGTGTCTCACCAAATGTAGTACACATAAATCAAATTGACAGTATCTGGAGGAAGAGGCAGTGGAGAATCTCAGTATCATCAGCCAAAACAAGACCAGGGCAGACTGTGGAACAAATTCTCAATTGCTCATATGCAAGTTCAGGCTGAAACTGGAAAAAATGAAAAGTTCCTGGGAGCCAAAATATGACTTTGAATATATCCCACCTGTATATAGAGACCATCTCAAGAATAGATTTGATGCATTAAGCAATAATGACCAAAGACCAGAATAACTATGGGATGACATCAAAAATGTCATATATAAAGAAAGCAAAAGGTTATTAAAAAGACAAGAAAAAGAATAGATGAGAGTGGGTGTCAGAAAAGACTCTGAAACTTGCTCTTGAGTGAAGAGAAGCTAAAGCAATTAGAAGAAATGATGAAGTAAAAAAGCTGAATAGAAAATTTCAAAGGGCAGCTCAGAAAGACAGTCATATATTATAATAAAATGTGCAAAAGACCTGGAGTCAGAAAACCAAAAGGCAAGAACATACTCAGCATTTCTCACGCTGAAAGAACTAAACAAACTCAAGCTTTGGCTTGCAATATTAAAGATTTCTATAGGCAAAATATTGAATGATACAGAAAAATCAAAAGAAGTGTAAAGAGTACACGGTCATTGTACCAAAAAGAAATGGTAGCTATTAAACTATTTCAAGAGGTAGCATATAATCAAGAACTGATTGATGCTGGAGGAAGAAGTCCAAGCTGCACTGAAAGCATTGGTGAAAAGCAAGCCTCATAAGAATTGACAGAATACAAATTGAAATCTTTAAATAAACTGATGCAGCACTGGAGGCGCTTACTCACCTATGCCAAGAAATTTGAGAGACAGCTGCCTGACCAATAGATTAGAAGAGGTCTATATTTGTGCCCATCCCAAAGAGAGGTAACTCAATTGAAAAGAGAAGTCATCAAACAATATCATTAATATCATGTGCAAGTAAAATTTTGGTGAAAACAATTAAAAAATGGCTACAATAGTACATTGACAGGTTGTTGTTGTTGTTAAGTGCCATCAAGTGAGTACTGAGTCATAGCGACCCTATATAGGGTTTCCGAGGAGACTGCCAGAAATTGAAACTGGATTCAGAAAGAGAC
>NW_006408684.1:633042-661517 GCF_000296735.1 Chrysochloris asiatica | reverse complement strand
AGAACCTCAATGCAATGGATTGACACAGTGGCAGTGACAATGAGCTCAAAAGCACCTATTGTGAGGATGCTGCAGGTCTAGGTAGTGTTCCCCTGTGCTGTGCATGTTATGGTTGCCTTGACTGGGTGGCATGTAACAAGAACATGCTCTCTCTAGAGAGCTGAGGTTCAGAATACAATGATGGAAAACCTCATTGATTAAGGATAGAATTGTAGCTAATTAATGTAATTGCTGTTAATAAGTTGTTAAGTGCTGTCAAGAAGTGGCTGGTGAGCTTGAACTGCCAACCTTGTGGTTCAAACGTCCTTTGAAGTCCAGCACATTAACCCAGAGCACTACATCATACCTATAAAAAGTTGAATTGGCAAAAATTGTTATATCGATATTTACAATAGAAAAGGAGTGACTGCTAAGGCTGCTTATGGGATTGATTCCTTGATTTGGAGGTTCTGGACCCATGATTTTTTTTATAGGACATCCCAGTTGACTGCCCTAAAACCTGTTTAGTGATTCTCTTCTACCATTGTATAGTTCATTATGTAGTCTCTGATCTTAAGTATATAAGGGGCCATCAAAGACACAACAATTGGGCTTTGTTCACATGAAACAAAAAGAAGAAGAAGGAGAACCAGGAATAGAACAAGAATGTGGAATGTGGCTAATTGCCTTCATTAGCAACTGCTCCCTTTGTCATGAGGCTAGAACTGGATGGTGCCCATCTACCACTACTCAGTATTTTGATCAGATGTTAGAGAAGATTCCTGATCAAAAGGACACAATTGCAGATCAGACTTTCAAATTCTTCCGGACTCAAGCCTTTCTGGGGCCATGGAAGTTGGATACCACCCTCCTCCCCACCCCTAAAACCCCACCCCTAAAGCAGAACAAAAAATGATCTTAAACCAAAAATAACCCCTGAAGTCTTCTTAAACAAACAAACATAGTTTCTTAAACAAACATAGTTTAACTTAAGTAATAAAAAATGTCTACCTCGAGTATTAGATTCTTTTAAGATCTATCTATAATATCACATTTGAATAAAATTTTGCCGAAGAGAATTTTTAAAATATTGCAGTGGTACATCGACAGGGAGCTGCTAGAAATTCAAACCAGATCAAGAAAAGGGTGTGAAACAAGGAGATACCAATATTGACATCAGATGGATGTCGGCTGAAAGAAGAGAAAGAATATCAGAAAGCTGTTTTACTTGTGTTTTATTGACTATGCAAAGGTTTTTGACTGTGGATCATAGCAAATTATGAATAACATTGCTAAGATGGGAATTCCAGGACACCTCATTGTACTCAGTATGAACCTGTACATAGACCAAGAAGCAGCCGTTTGAACAGAACAAGGAGGAACTAAATGGTTTTAAATCAGTAAAGGCGTGTGTCAGGTATCCTTTCACCTTGTTTATGTATCTTTATGCTGAGAAAATAATTCAAGGAGCTGGGTTATGTGAAGAAGAAGGTGGCATCAAGATTACCACAAAGACTCATCAACAACGATGTGCAAATGATACCACCTTACTTGTTGAAAGCGAAGAGGACTTGAAGTATTTAACTCATAAAGATTGCATTTATTTGCCATCAGTATAGATTGCATTTCAATATAAAGAAAACTGAAATCTTCAAAATTAACCCAGTAGATAACATCATGACAAATGGAGAAAAGATTGAAGTTGCTGAAGACATCATTTTGCTAGGATCCATAATCAGTGCTCATGGAACTTAGACATTGGCTACCTAAAATGAGGGGGTGATAAAGGCATGAAGTGACTGACTGGCTTACAATGTTCAAGAGCAAGTTTAGTTTAAGAGTATGGGGGGACGAAAGAGTCCCCACTGAATAGTTTTCATCTTGTCTAGATGAGTCTGGTGAAAAGAGATGGGGATAAGATTCATATGACTCAATAGTGGATAATTGTTATCATGACTAATTGCAACTGTGACAATTGTAAAGATACAAGTTTTGTAACAAAAATAGGGGAGTGGTTAATCTTACAGTCCAGAAACCGAGGACCCTAGGACCATCAAAGTAGAAGAGCACAAGCAGAATGCTGGACCTTATCCAGAGAAGCAGCGACACCAGAGACAGAAGCAGAGATGGGGGCATGGAGAGGGGGAGCAGCTGAGGACTCTAGATTCATGGGAAGAGAGGGACTAAGAGCTGGTGGCCAGGAGACAGACTTGCAGAATGTGCCCTTTGGAGATGTAAATTATTATTTACACCTGAGTGGGTTTTTGTTTTAAAATCTAAAGTGAGTAGAGAGAAATACTGTTAACTGATGGTACTTGGAGGGGATTATAATCATTGTAACGAAACAAGGTGTATGAGTTGTTGAATGTAAAACTGATTATCTGCCCTGTAAAATTTCACTCAATCCACAATAAAAACCTTTAAAAAAAAAGAAATCAAACAATGTATTGCATTAGGCAAACCTGCAGAACACTAAGGCGCAACCACCCTAAGCCATGACATTTTCAGTTGCCTCATACGTGAAAGCTGGACAATGAATAAGAAAGACCATAGAAGAATCCATGCATTTGAATTTTGGTGTTGACGAGGAATGTTGACTATACCATGGACTGCCAGAAAGATAAACAAGAGTGTTTTGGAAGAAGTGCGGCTGATGGCTCCTTGGAAGTGAAGATGGCAAGACTTCTGCCTTTATACTTTGCACATGTTGTCAGGAAGAACCAGACCCTGGAGAAAGATACTATTCTTGGTAAAGTGGGGAGTCAGCAAAAAACATGCAGCCCCTGAAGGAGATAAATTAGCACACTGACAACAACAGTGAGCCCAAGCAAACAATGGTGACGAAGGCACAGGACTGAGCAACGTTTAATTCTATTGTACTTAGGGTCACTATGTGTTGAAACCAACTTGAAGTACCTAACAACAGCACAATATGGGATCAAACTGACAACTGTTTTTTAAATTCTTACAAAAAGAAATTTAAAAGCTTTTGTGCATCAAAAGACATTGAAAAAATGAAAGCGTAAGCCACAGATTGGTATAAATATTTTCAAGTCATATGTAGAACAATGGATTTCCCCACAATATAGATACTGTGTATGTTGTTGTTGTTAAGTGCCGTCGAGTTGATTCTGACCCATAACAACCCTGTATAGAGTTTCCAAGAAGAGGCTGGTGAGCTTGAATAGCTGACCTTGTAGTTCAAACAACCTTGCAGTCCAGCTTATTAGCCCACAGCGCCACACCAGGACTCGATATGTGTGTATGTCTGTGTGTATGTATGGATTCCTGGTGTGACAACAGGGGCTAATGCACTGGATTGCAAAGTCAGTTTGAACCACAAATTCAGCAGTTCAAGCTCACCAACCACTTCTTGGAAACCCTATACAGGGTCGCTATTGGTTGGAACCAACGCAATAGCACTTAACAACAACATATATAGTACATGTTGTTGTTGTTTAGTGCCGTCGAGTCGGTTCCGACCCATAGCGACCCTGTACAGGGTTTCCAAGGGTGTAAATCTTTACGGGAGTAGAAAGCCTCATCTTTCTCCCACGGAGCAGCTAGTAGTTTCGAACCGCTGACCTTAAGGTTCGCAGCCCGATTCGTAACCACTACGCTACCAGAGCTCCTTTATATGTCTATATGTACTATATATATTGTTATTGTTGTTATGTGCCATCGAGTCAGTTCTGACCAATAGTGACCCTGTGTAGGGTATAATAGGACTCCTGGTGTGGTGCTGTAGATCAGCATTGGACTATAAATCCCAAGATCCGCAGTTCAAACCCACCAGCTGCTCTATGGAAACTCTATACAGAGTTGCTATGAGTTGGAAACAACTCGACGGCACTTAACAACAACATATATATAATAAGATAAACTATCCAGTTAAAGAAACATGAACAAAACAAAAAGATACTTTAATTGCCAAAAGACCAATGAGCACATGAAGAGATACTCATTGGTCTTTTCCATAAGTCCTTAGGGAAATGTAAATAAATCTAAATGAAATACCATGACACACCCACTAGATGAACAGTGCTAAGTGGTAGGGAGGATGTGGCGAGACTAGGACACTCACGAGTGCTGGGTATGTGAAATGGTAGAGCCACTTTGAATTTTTTTTTTTTTTTTACTTAATTTTAAAAAATTAAACAACAGCATTTTCACCCCAAGACAAATGAAAGCATATATTCACACAAAGAGATGTATGTAAACTTTCATAGAAGCATTAGCTATAATAGCCAACAACTGAGAACAGCCCAGATGTCTATCAGCTAGTCATAGAGTAAATAAATAACATTGGGGTACAGCCATACAATGGAATACTGTTCAGCAGTTGTAATAAATGATCTATTGATACAGAAACATGGGAAGGAGAAGAAGCCAGACACAAAGGACTCCGTGTTACGTAATTCTACTTATATGAAACCTCTGTGTAAGCAGATCAGTCTTCATAAATTGGACTCTGGTGATTTTGTCCAACCGTCAATTAGCTAAAAATAGTTTACACACATAAAACATGTATATTTACAGTGTGTGTGTATGTATCTTCCCTTTCTGTAATTCCGTTATATTGCTCTAAATTTGGATCTAATCTTTATGCAAAGGCAAATAATGCCTAAGGTCACATTGTCCCCACTATCAAGTCAAAAGTTTAAAAAATTAAATCAGTCTAACCTTTTCTTTGCCAAGAAATTGTCTTGGGTTGTTTGCATTGCCCTATCTGTGCTGAAAGCTTATACCTTTAATGATTTTATCTATTCCAGTAAATAGGTTTAAAATATTATCATATTCATTTTGGTGCCAATTAATGCACTTAAGGTTTCTTTATTGATGTTATTTCCGTAGTATATTAACAATATATAGCAATTATTTTAGTTTTAGGAAGCACTTAAGTCGATTAGGAACTGTAAGTAGCACTATCTTTTGCTGCCAGTGTTCATCTTGTAACTACAGAGTGTTCCCTCCTCTTCTGGCCTTTGTCTACTTTGATCCTTCATTTGATCCTCCGTCTTGTAGTTTGCCCATGATATATGGGGTATGTTTCTTTAGAATTGGCATTCAATCATGAGCTGTTCTTCATTGCTGTGGCAAGCATGAGAACTCTGAATGAGACCCTTTTCCAAGTTGGTTATTTTAGTGCTTTTAGGAAACTTTTGCTTTTACAGTTACCTTGTTTTTAATAAAATATTGTTCATTTTTTCATAGGAGGCTACTCTGCAGACCACCCTGTAATTAAAATATTTTGGAGAGTTGTAGAAGGTTTCACTGATGAAGAAAAGCGCAAATTGCTCAAGTTTGTAACAAGTTGCTCACGACCCCCTCTCTTGGGATTTAAGGTATGTGACTTTAATGCCATTTACTTTACAAAACTAAGTGACATCATGTCCCTTTATCCCCATCTCAGCACATCTTCCACATTTCCTAAAAATAAAATCCTTCTCTTTGCATCAGCATGATTTGTGGTGGTGGTTATGTTGCTGACTGAAAGGCTGGCAGATGGAACCTACCAGCTGCTCCCCAGGAGAACTATGTGCTTCTGTAAGGATCACATACTTGGAAACCCTATAGGGCAGCACTCCTCTGTCCTATGGAGTCAATGTGAGTCGGAATTGGCTTTGGTTTTGTTGTTGTTTTGTACACTATCCTTGGTCAAATAACAAGGCCACATAAAATAGGCCTTAATCAAGATGAATGAATATTTTTAAAGTGCTGCTGTTGTTGTTGTTGTTAAGTGCCGTCGAGTCGGTTCCGACCCATAGCGACCCTGTACAGGGTTTCTGAGGGTGTAAATCTTTACGGGAGTAGAAAGCCTCATCTTTCTCCTGCGAAGCGGCTGGTAGTTTCGAACCGCTGACCTTAAGGTTTGCAGCCCGATTTGTAACCACTACGCTACCAGAGCTCTTTATTAAAGTGCTAGCATGGGACTATGAAGAAACATGCAAGAAAATTACCAGAGAAGAGCAAATTAAAACTATTGTAGAACTTAATGATGTTAGAAGTAGAAGCCATGAAGAATAAAATTAACACTGTAGAAAATCATATGAATGAGATATGATGGACAGTCTTGAAAAAAAAAATCACAAAAATACAGAAGAAAAAGATTGAGATCAAAGTATTCAGAGAAAAATAATAGACATATTGTAGACAAAACAAACTGCAGATAATCCATATTCCTGAAGAAAAGAACAAAATGGAACAAAAATTATTCAAATTCAGAAGGCATTCCTGAAAGAAAGAAAAATTTCAACCTTCAGATTGAAAGAACTAACTATATTCTAGAAAAAATTAATAGAGAATGAACAATATCAGTTACTGAACTTTTGACATGCAAAATAGGGCAGCAAGATTGGAGGAAGGCTCATTAAACACCTACTATATGCAGATGATACAACCTTGCTTGCTGAAAGTAAAGAGGACTTCAAATTCTTACTGATGAAGATGAAAGATCACAGCCTTTGATATGGTTTGCACCTCAGTGTAAAGAAAACAACAATCTAGGCATAAATAGTAGTTCACCTACAAAGCATCTAGGCAGAAACAATAATTTAACCACAAAGAAAAAAGACTTTAAGCTAGCCTTAGATTTATATTTACAACACTGGAAACCAGAAAGCATTAGGACAGCTTTTCACCCTCAGCACTGTGGACGTTTTTAATCAATAGATTGGGGAGGCTGTCTTGTGCATTGTAGGACGTTTAGCAGCAACTCTAGGCTGTACCCACTAGATGCTAGGCTTACCTCACTTTCTAGTGTGACAATCAGAAATGTCCTTCTTCTTGTTGATAGCTGCTGTCGATTCAGTAGGGTTTCTGAGACTAAGTCTTTACAGGAGCAGAAAGCCTCTTCTTTCTACCACAGTGTTTTTAGACATTGTCTAATGTCCCCATCCTGGTTGAGAATCGCTGCACTAGAGCATTGTCTACAGAGCATTGATTTTTTAAAGGCTGTGTTGTTGTTGTTAAGTGTTGTCAGGTGGGTTTTGACTCATAGCCACCCTGTATAGTGCTGATCCTATAGCGCCTCACCCGGTATCATGGAGGACATAAAGGAGGTACATATGGAGGGTGATTAGGTGCTTTATTTCCTGAGTTTCTATACACTTGAGGCTGATATTTTGTTACTTTTGCAAATTACCATTAATGTGCCTGATGAAAGAATTATTGGGTCATACACAGCCTTTCTCTGGGCAAATTATTGAATGATGCAGAATGCATCAAGAAAAGATGGAAGGATTACACAGAGTCATTGTACCAAAAGGAAATGGTTAAAGTTCAGTCATTTCCAGAGGTGCCATATGATCAAGAGCCAGTGATACTCAGGGAGGAAGTCCAAAGTGCATTGAAGGAATTGGCAAAGAACAAGGCACCAGGAATTGATGGAATAAAAACTGAAATCTTTCAAGAAAGTGAGGCAGCACAAGAGGCACTCTCTCATCTCTGCCAAGAAATTTGGAAGACAACTATCTGGCCAACTGATTGGAAGAGATCCATATTTGTGCCCAATCCAAAGAGAGGTGACCCAATAGAATGCGGAAGTCATTGGACAATCTCTTTGATATCTCAAGCGAGTAAAGTTTTGCTAAAGGTAATACAGAAACGGCTACAATCATACATTGACAGAGAACTTCCAGAGGTTCAAGCTGGATTCAGAAGAGGCCGTGGAACGAGAGATATCATTGCTGATGTCCAATGGATCTTGGCTGAAAGCAGAGAATATGAGAAAGATGTTTACCTATGCTTTATTGACTACATAAAGGCTTTCGATTGTGTGGATCATGACAAGCTATGGACAACATTGCGAAGTATGAGTATTCCAGAACACCTAATTGTACTTCTGAGGAATCTGTACCTGGACCAAGAAGCAGTTGTTAGAACAGAGCATGGGAACACTGCATGTTTTAAAATTGGGAAAGGTGTACAACAAGGTTGTGTTCTTTCACCATACTTATTCAACCTATATGTTGACCAGAAAATACGAGAAGCTGGATTCTATGAAGAAAAATATGGTATCAGGATTGGAGGAAGACTCATTAACAACCTGCGATATGCAGATGATACAACCTTGATTGCTGAAAGTGAAGAGGACTTGAAACCATTTACTGATGAAGATCAAAGAACACAGCCTTCAGTATGGATTGCATCTCAATGTCAAGAAAATAAAAATCCTCACCACTGGAACCAATAAACAACAAGAGAAAAGACTGAAGTTGTCAAGGACTTCATTTTTCTTGGATCAACTATCAACAGTCACAAAAGCAGCAGTCAAGAGATCAGATGACGTAGTGCATTAGGCAAATCTGCTGCACAGGAACTTTTTAAAGTGTTGAAGAGCAAAGATGTCAGCTTGAGGACTAAGGTGAGCCTGACCCAAGCCATGGTATTTTCAATAACCTCACATGGATGCGAAAGCTGTACAATGAATAAGGAAGATCGTAGAAGAATTGATGCCTTTGAATTGTGGTGTTGGAGGAGAATACTAAAAGTGCCACGGGCTACCAAAAGAACCAATAGATCTGTTATGGAAGAAGTGCAGCCAGAGTGCTCTTTGGAGGCCAAGATGGCTAAACTTCGTCTTTCATACTTTGGACATATTGTCAGAAGGGAACAATCACTGGGGAAGGATATCATGCTTGGTAAGATGGAGGATCAGAGAAGAAGAGGAAGACCCCCAACGAGACAGATCGGCCAGGTGGCATCATTGATGGCATCAAGTGTGGCAGTGGTCGTGAGGTTGGCCCAGGATCGGACATTGTTTTTCCTTCTGCTCTGCATGGGGTCGCTATGAGTTGGTTCTGACTCAATGGCACCTGACAACAACAACAGCACAGTCTTTTAGAGTCCTGTAGGATAAGCATTGGCCTACTAACCACAAGGTTGGCAGTTCAAGCCCACCACCAGCTATTGCTCGAAAATCCTATACAGGGTCGCTGTGAGTCTGAACCAACAGGACAGCATTTAACATCATAACCTCCATATAGTCCTGGTAATACAATGGTTAAGCGTTTGGCTCTAACTGGAAGGTTGACAGTTCTAACCCACCAGCAACTCCGTGGGAGGATGAGCTGGCAATCTGCTCCGATAAAGATTACATCCTAGAAACGCTGCAGGGCAGTGCTGCCTTCACAGGGGATTGTGTCCGTCAGATACACCCCGTTGTAAATCTACTTGAAGATAAACAGCCAACCAAAGAGTCATTCAAAGGGAATTACTTAATAAAATGACAGTTTTTAAACAAGTCTTGATACCTTGCCTCTGCATTTTAGCAAGCAGAAATCATAACCACAGAAGAAAAATTTTTTAAATATTGATTTAAAACTTTCAAAACAAACAGGCATCTAGGAGAAAATGTTCATGCCCTTGGGTTGGATGAAGAGTTCTTAGGTTTCACACGAAAGAATGATCTATAAAGTTAAAGTTGAGAACTTCCACTTCATCAGAATTTAGAAATTTTCTACATCAAAAGACACCGTTAAGAGAATAAACACACAAGCCACAGATCGGAGTGAAATAACTTGAAGTAACATATGTGATCATTGACTTGTATCCATAATATATATAAGAACTCTTATAACTCATTCATAGGACAAGCAATCTAGTTATAAAAACGGACAAAAGATTTGAATAGACAGTTTTCCAAAGAAGATAGACAGATGGCAAATAAACACAAGAAAAGATTCTCAGCCTCATTCAAAACAATCCACTGCCATTAAGTTGACTCAGATTCATAGCAATCCTGTGGGGCTGTAGGATCAGCACTGGACTGCGAACCACAAGGTCAGCAGTTGAAACCCACCAGCTGCTTCTCGGAAACCCTGTACAGGGTCACTCTGAGTTGGAAGTGACTTGATGGCACTTAACAACAACATAGCAACCCTAGAGGATAGAGTACAACTGCCACACATTGTTTCCAAACCTGTAAATATTTAACGGAAGTGGAGAGCCACATTTCTCTCCAGTGGAATGGCTGAGGGATTTGAACTGCTGACATGGTTGTTAGTCAAGCACTTTAACCACTGTGCCATGAGAACGCCTCTCCCTAGTCAGTAGGAAAATTCTTTTTAGTCCCCATTACACACCATTCTATAGGCAGTAGAATGACTGCAGTCAGTAGAGGAATGAGAAGATGGAGAAGCTGGAAAAGTTTGACAGTAAAGCCTGCCATTGTTGTTGCTGCAAACTCATAGCCACCCTGTATAGGGTTTCCAGAGCTGCACATCTTTGCGGGAGCAGAAAGCCTTGTCTTTGTCTAGTGGAACTGCTAGTAGGCTTGAACCACTGACCTTGTTTTTCGCAGTCCAGAGTTTATAGCCATTGCATTCCTGAATTGCTACATAGATGAATTCAAAAACATTAAGCTAAGTGAACATTTTGTTGTTGTTGTGAAGTGCCGTCGAGTTGGTTCCGCCCCATAGCAATGCTATGTAAGGTTTCCAAGGAGCAGCTGGTGAGTTTGAACCACTGACCTTGCAGTTCAAACAACTTTGCAGTCTGACACATTAGCCCACAGCGCCACACCAGGACTTTCAAGTAAACATAAAAGGACAAACATTGTGTGATCCCACGTTTATGAAATGTCTTTCAGAGGCAAATTTACCGAAATAGAGCCTAGAGCTGGAGGCAGTAACAGGTAACTTTGGGGAAAATATACTAAAACTGACTTGTGGTGGTAATGGCTGCCCGGCTCACTACATTTACAAAGTCATTGAGTTATACATCTAAATGGGTAAATATTACAGTGTATTATATATATACCTCAGCAGTTTTTTAAATTGCTATCAATAGATTAATACACAAATCCCAATAAATACCGTCAGAACTAGAGCAGTAAAGTCGAGCGATGGGAAAGAGGTGGGATATAAATGCTAGATAAATCATTGGCAGTTAGGTTTTGGAAGTAGTGAGCAGTGCTATTGAACCATACTAGTGAACCCAGAGCCATGGCGTATATTCCGACTCATAGTGGCCCTTTAGGACGGAGTAGAACTGCTCCCTAGAGTTCCCAGGACTGTAAATATTAATGGAAGCAGATAACCTCACCTTTCTCCCATGGAGTAGCTGGTGGGTCTGAACTGCTGACCTTGTAGTCAATACCCCCCAAGGCTTAGACCACTGGACCACCAGGGTTCCTATTAAATATTGTTGTGAACCTACTCATAGCATCTTTTTATAGGGTTTCTGAGAAACAACTAGTAGGTTTGAACCACCAACTTTGCAGTTAGCTGTCCATGCTTATCCTTTAACATATCAGGACTCCATTGAGTTTTTAGTAGAAAACTCTTCTTAACAGCAACAACTACTAATATTGAATATTAGTCAAGTCAGTTCTGACTCATAGCTATCCTGTGTGGGGTTTCCGAGTGGCTAGTGGGTTTGAACTGCTGGCTTTTCAGTTCAAACTGACCTTGCAGTCTGGTACTTATCCTACAGCACCACACCAGGGCTCCATATTAAATTTTAGTAGAATTAAAATCACTAACTTCAAAAATATTGTTGTTCTGTGCTGTTGAGTCAGTTCCAATTCATAATGGCACTTACAGAGTTTTTAAGGAGCTGATAGTAGGTGTGAACTGCCACCTTGGGGTTAACGGTAACAGTGCTTATCCTATAGTGACATACCTGGACTCATCAAAATTATTAGAAGGATTAAATAATGACAAAAAATAAGACAGAGTAACAAATATATAGAAAACAAAGATAGCATTAAGAATCATAAAATCGAATCTGTAGAAATGAAAAGGGCTGAACTGTTAAAACAATGAATGTTCATCTGTTAAAAGGAAAAGAATTTCAGACTGGATTTTAATCACTAGCCCACATAACCAGATATAAAAATTGGCCTCTGTGAGTCAGAATTAAATCCAGCAACAGTCTTGAAAGAAATGGCTTTGCTTTGTGATTCTTCTTGGACTTAAAATGAAATCATGACATTTTGCTGTGTTACACATCTAAAATGCAGGGAAAATGCAAATTTATGTGGGACTAACACTAAAAAATGGAGCAAATAAAGTGCTATTTATCCAAACTTTTTTTTTTTTAGCATCTAATGATTACTTTAAAAGTCATAAATTAAGTAGGTTCTTGTATATTAAGATTTTAACCCACTTAGGTAGGTAATTGTATTAAGAATATATAGTATGAGAAGCATGGTATCTTCTAGTATCTTCCAGTTAAAAGAAAACAAAACAAAAAAATAAACCTAGAAAAAGAACGCTAAACTTCTAGTGTTAGGAAAAGAACTGTGGAGGTGGACCCACTGCCAGCAAAACCGAGAAAGACCCAGAGGTTTTTGCCAGCTACTGGTTAATTAATACCAGTGATGTTGGCAAAGCCTTGCTGGAAGGGAGGACTAGGTATTAGACATCCTGGTAGACAGTGAGGTGTCTGTGGTAATTGGCCTCCTAGAAAGACTGAGAACCATCAGTCTTTACCTTTACAGTACTCTAAGACTCATGTCTTGATGGCATCACTACATTCTATTTCAACTCCTAAATAGAATTATAGTGAAAATTATCTTACTTCCTGATAGTGATAACTTAGTGGTTGTTTTGCAGTGAATAATACTTTATTGGAAACCATGAGACAATCCTTCTATTTTGGACTTTTTTCAGTGGTTCAGCATATACTAAATGTGAAGTTTGATTAAGAGTTTTCCATAATAAGTGTTTTTGCAGTTGTCAGAAGTTAGACACCAAGTTTGGAAAAATCACCTTAATATTCAGGTCTTCCTGTTAGCCCAGTGTGCCTGATGACAGGCTGCCAGAATTAATTCCTTCTTTAAGAGGAGAAGAATGCCTTTCAGTGGAATGTGGTGGTATAAATGGAAGAGGCAGGGATGCATAATTTAGAAGTTATGAAACTCTTTAGTGCCAGATTATTGGAGAAGAATAACATTTACTAAAGCTAATTAAAGTTTAATATGTTTAATAAATGTGATTGTTACAGACAAAAAAATCATTAAAGTGCTGTAGAAATTGTTAAGTTGCCATCAGGTCACATAATAAATTGATGGTTTTCTCATTCTGAATTAATGCAAATTCCCGTTGTACTGTATTTAATTATGCACGAAATGGTGCCCTTGACTCAGATTTCAATGAAGAACTTCATTTTTTTTTACTTTTAAGACTCAAAGTAGAAAATTCAATTAGCATTATGAGAGGAACACTAAAATGTGGCATTTAACTACGAAATATGTTTCAAGCTTTCCACTTACCCAGTAACGTTACCAGTAACTTATTACCACTCACTGACCTCCACCTTCAAAGGGCCTTTCCTTTCTGTTTCAAACATTCAATGCTGTTATTGTAGTTTATGTAAGCATTTGAGAAAATTATTACCCTCCTGTACTCAAAATGCTTATTAATAAAAGCATTTGAATGTTCTTTTTGGTTCTCTTTTGTTTCCTGTTCTAGCAGTTCTATTAGTGATTTAAATCACATATAAACTGTAATTAGGAAAGAAGCGTTTCTTTCTGCACGTATTACAGATAGTATGTATATTTTTTCTGAATGTTGGTATTGGACTTCATTAGGAAAACTTAGGTTAGAAATAGGACAAATTGGTCTCTTTAGAGCATTTTGTGAGGGCTGATCTGTGTTTTTCCTTCATAGCAAATGTATTGTAAATTCAACATGTTGATGAAACCGATGGAGCTGATTGCAGGTTAGGTCAGGTGGCTGGGTGCTGGTCAGAGTTTGTGAGGCAGCTCAGATCTTGGACCCAGCGCTTTGTTCCAGTTTTGTTCATCCCTTCCCACTGCCATGGTTGGAGGGTAGTAATTCTTTTTTATACTATTTGTACCCATTTTATTATAATTATTATTATTAATTGCTTGGATGCTGATACAAACAAGTCAGTGCCCATGCATTGCATTTGGTAGATACATGTTTATTTTTTAAATCTCTAATCTCTTCTTATCCATAGGTTCTACCTCCCTCTTTTATTTTTCCTTGTAATTTATTTGATGAAAAAAATGTTTTTTAAAAGCTCAGTAGCTTCTTTGTATAGTGTATATGATGCTAGTTTTCTAGGTTTATTCAAATTATAGCTTTGAATTGTCCTGTTTATAATATGATAATGTGAGCTTTGCATTTCTTCCCATCAGCTGTGGGAGACACACTGTTTCTGAGTTACCTCTTTGAGACGTTGAGGTCCATCTGTGGATTCAGATGTTGTCAGCCTGATGCATCTATTATAAAAGTCCTCCTCATCCTTTTACCTAATGATGTTAGCAGTCACTTAGGAATATTGCCTAGGTCCATTATTGTTGTTGTTGTTAAGTGCCATCGAGTTGATTCCCACCCATAGCGACCCTGTATAGGGTTTCTAAGGAGCAGCTGGTGAGCTTGAACCGCCGACCTTGCAGTTCAGACAGCTTTGCAGTCTGGCATATTAACCCACAGTGCCTCACCAGGACTCCAGGCCCATTATTAGATGTTATAAAACAGCTACACCCTGATTATATCATTCCTTATTTATTACCTGTTATTTGCTACAGAACAGAATTTTCCCATATCAGCTATTTGGTTACCCTGAAGATTAGTTTATACTCAGAGGTAGAATAAATTTTCATTCTTTTCTTCATTAATCAGTTTTCAGAATAATGAGTTGGTTACCTAGCACCATTCAAAGGTTACAGTGAGTTTTTGTTTTTTAATTATTATGAACTCCTTGGGCTTTAACATCTGATGTGTTTCAGTCTAGTACAGTTATTCTTTTTGATATTCAAACTTTGGATAAGTGGTGTTCCTTCAGATTGGCTCCTGACTCTTTTTAACACAACCCAAGGAGTTTTGATAGCTCTCTTGCTTTCTTGTATGATGAAATACTAACATTTGTACTTTGTCCTGCACACTTCCTGGCCCACACTTGGAATGAGATTTTTTCCTAGTAGACTTGTTTCCTCTTACTGGGAAAGGAAATAAGCTGGGCACTTGTTCTGCTCATTGCTGCTGTGTTGATCATTGTTTCCAGACCTTTTCAGTGGACAGACTAGGACATTGTTGTTGTTATTGTTAGGTGCCATCGAGTTGGTACTGACTCATAGCAACCCTATGCACAGCAGAATGAAACACTGCCCGATCCTGGGCCAACCTCATCACTGTTGCCGTGCTTGAGTCCATTGATGCTGTCACTTGGCCAGTCCATCTCATTGGGGATCTTCCTCTTTCTCTGACCCTCCCACCTTACCAAACATGATATCCTATTTCTTTAATTTCATATTTCAATTTTTTTATAAATGATAGTCTCCAATCATTTTAGTTCATTATATGTATTTGATCCTAAAATATAATATTGTGAAGTTACAGTTATATACTGTATAATAGTTAACTATGAGAGTAAGTCAAGCTATTAAGGTTAAGTGCATACATGCAAGGGCTTATTCCAGACAAAATGTGTTTAACAAGGACTCTCAGCAATACATTTTGTCTTAGTCTTATTAGGTAGCCTTCAAGAAAAGGGATATTTTTTGTGCTGTGTTGGGTGGATTTTGTTCCTATGGTCTAATATCAAACTTTTAACAAAACTCAAGTGGACATCTTCCTAAATCATTGAAGCTTTGTAACAAGTTTACAGGAATGCTGCTCATAAAACAGTAATTTTTAGATGGATCCGTGTTTTAAGGAAGGTAGGGACAACGTCAAAGATGAACCAAGAGAGGAAAGACCATCAACTTCAAGCAATGAAGATACTGTGGCTAAAGTCTAGAAACTGATGGAAGGAGGAGACTGTAGAATTACACGATGTAGAATTACTGAGGTTAGGATCTCACATGGTTCTACATTTTCAGTTTTAAGGGAACATGCTGGCCTTACCACACTTTCAGTTTGATGGCTGCCAAAAGTGTTGCACAAAGATCAGCAAGATCGAAGCTAATGAAGATGATTTTATGGAATGAACTGTAACCAGGGACATCTTGGATTTGCCAGTCCAATCCAGACAGCAAGGACCAATCAGAGCAGTGACTTCCGAGAAGATCTGCTGGGTTCGTTAAATTTGAGGCAGAGAAGTCACCTCAGAAGGTTATGGCAGCTGTTTTGGGGGGTTCTTAAGGCGTAATCTTGATACGTTTTCTCAAAGGACATACGATAATCATGGGAGCTCGTTATGAAGAAGCTTTTTTAAAAAAAAGAAACAACTGACAACAGCATTGTGGGAAAAGGGCCAGGAAAGTTGTGCTGGGGTGTTTTATTCTTTTGGTTTTTTTCATTATAACAATGTACCAAGGGTTTCAAGGACTGTCCTATAAGAATTTCATTGGAAAACCTTACTCTGTCCATCATACAGCCATCCTGATCTTGCCCCTTCAAATTTCTTTTTGTTCCCCAAACAAAAAAATAAGAATAAATAAAAGAAAGACAAATTACATTCCCTCAAGGATGCCAAAACTGCGGTTTTGATGAGGTACAAATTGAAGAGCTCAGAATTCTTTGGGTAAAGGTTAGAAAGTGTACAGTAGAGAAATATATAGACATAGATGAAGAATATGCCAAGAAACACTAGTTTTAACATTTTGATATTTTTGTTTAATAAAGGTGTCTCCTGTTTTGACTTTTTGACTACCCCATATAACATGGTAGTTTTAGAACAATAATACCAAGAATTTGCTGTGGCAACATTTCTGAAAGCAGTTGTCTTTGCAATTGTAAAACACTTTAAGTATGTCCTTTTTCTGTGATTAAGCTAGTAACTCATACATAGGTTCATTTGTTTCATTTTGCTTGTATCATTTTTATTACATGCGTCCTCATGCTTCCAAAGTCAGGTTTGCACAACTAGAATCCTTTGGAGAGTCTAGCTTTCTGCGCTGCCCTTTCCACTCTGTTGTTTTGTCTTTTCCATTTTTTAAAATATAAGCAAATGTGTATAAACATTCCACCTTTTTACATTTTAAACTAATTTTGTAAAGACAAAAAATAAAAACCTTTAGGTCCCTAATCACTGAAAAGATTGTGCCCCGTGACTGAGTGTTTTTGTCAACACACTTTTTATGCATGAAGCATGTTGCTAGTGGCCGTGGAGTTCGCTCCAACTCACGGTGACCATGTGCCATCTGCATAATCATTGATATGTTGTAGCCACAAAGCACACTGAGTTCCACCCAGCCCAGGGTGCTCATCTTGCAGCGCTGTAACCACGGGGTTTTCATTGGCTACATTTTGGAAATACAGCTCTAAGCCTTTATTCCTAGTCTTAGTCTGGAAGCGCCGCTAAAACTGGTCCCCATAGATGACCCTTCTGGTATCTGAAAAACTGTTGGCATACACATAAGCCACCACAGTGTGACAAGCTGATACGGACGGAGAGTGCATAGTATTCATTGTAATTTAGCATGAAGTCTTACCACCAAGTAAACAAGTAAAAGTCAATATTTTCTTGAGAAAAGCAAGAATAATAATTTACAACTAACTGAGGCAAGCTAGTTTCAATATGCTGATTTTTGTTATGTTTTTTTATTGAAGGCTGTGCTTTTAAAAACAGGATGCTGTTTCTCAATTGTTTTTCAGGAATTGTATCCTGCATTTTGCATTCACAATGGAGGGTCTGACCTCGAGCGTCTCCCCACTGCCAGCACCTGCATGAACCTGCTAAAGCTTCCAGAATTTTATGATGAGACACTTTTACGAAGTAAACTTCTCTACGCCATTGAATGTGCTGCTGGGTTTGAATTGAGCTGAGCTGAAACTGATGTTGGACCTGACCCTCTCACAGAGAAACTACCAGTGCCTCTGACGTCAGCAGCACCCCCAGCAGACCAACAGGCCTCTCGCTGCATTTCCTAAGTTCCCATCTCCCTTCCTTCTTTCTAGCATTTCTTCCTTCCTTCATTTTAAAAATGACTTTTATTAAGCCATGGTCATTTATTTAGATGGACACTGCTTTTCAAATCAGTTAACATACAAAATATTATGGGCCCCGTTGGCCAATTTAGTCATTTTGCCAAGAAGAGCACAGTTTTCAAACTAGAGACAACTCAGTAAAATTCACCAAAGATGAAGCGTTGGCTTTGTGCTGATCAACTGTGAACACCTTCCTGAGCTGGCAGGACACCTGTAAAACGCCACATGTTGCTGGCTGTGTGGAGACGGGGCTACACTAGTTACAGAGACAATACTTGTTGAGGCACAGGGTCAAAGGGGTGGAGAATGCTTACTTTCAGGGGGCCCCAGTGCTTCTCATACGGTGGAATTGTTTACAAGGCTACTTGTTCAAACTAAAGGCATTTTTTTTTTTTTCTTTCCTGCAACCTCTTCCCAAAGTGATTAGGTTTGGAAAATAGGAAACTGGGAATATATTGTTTGTGTGTTTTAAGCCATTTCCCACCCATGGGACTAGCATGCGAATTTTAAATATAACAATGCCTTGCATCATGGTGATTTAGATATTACTTCATGTGGCTGTGAGACATGTACTTCACTCTGTGCTAGTCTTCTGTCTCCACTTCATGCCTGGAGAGCTTTGGGGGGAAGTAGGGTGGCTCTCTGTCTGGTTCCTACAGTAGGTATGCTACCTTCAGTAAATAATAATGTGGAGGAGATAGACGCTCTCACATCTATTAAAAGTCATTGGAACCAAAGTAGTGGGCTTTATCCTTTATGTCTGAAGCCTCCGACCAGATAAAGCTTGCCAGGGTTTCACTCACCTTCCTTCTCATTCGGGCTGTACAAACCAATCCTCAGCATGATTTGGTTCCCGTGCTTTTGCGCCCTTCTGCGTCTTAGAATGGTGCTGCTTTGACAAAGTGATGGAGGAGTTACTGAACATATTTCCAGGGAAAAAAGAAGATTTGATCATTCTCTATTAATAAGGCACTTTATCAGGACCTGATTTGTGTTGCTGTGGTTTCTCTTGTTCCCAAATGGAAAGCATTTCAAGATACCAGATAAGAAAGCAGAGCGATCCTTCACTAATGTTGTGGGTAGGAATCTAAACTCTATTCATCTCTTCCATGTCGACTGTTTGACTCTCACTGGAGGCTCTGTTGGATGTCTATTTAATTGACCACAATTAGCAATATATTGTACTTTTAAATGCAGGAAAACTGAATGACACTTTTAAGACAATGACCATTATCAGAACAAAATGTATATTTCTTAATTTGAATAATAAATTAAGTGTTTAAATGCTATTTGTAGTCTTGATATACAGAAATAAAATAATGAGGGTTTTGTCTTTGGTTTTGTTTTTATCATAGGTTTTGAGTGTTCTAAATCTTATTAGTTATTTTATATGTTTTATTATGAGTATTTGAAAATATTTGGGACTGAAGAAAATTTGGCAATTACATTTGAGTTTCTCAGTTATTCTGAGTTTATTTATTTGTATATTCCAATGGTTAAATATTTGCATTAAATTTTTTTTTTCTAAGATTGTGTTGGAGTCATACCCCAAATGATCATGATTAATTTTATTCTTCATGGAAACCACAACTTTTAAGTACTAACTAGTTTTACCACTCACTCAAAAAGATTCACTACCATCAAATTGCTTCTGGCTCATAGCCACCCTGTATAGATAGGATTTCTGAGGCTGTATATCTTCACCAAAGCAGAAAGCCTCATCTTTCTCCCACGGAGTAGCAGTTGGCTTTGAAACCATTAACTCTGTGATTAGCAGCCCAGTGCTTATTCTACAGAAGCCACCAAGGTTCTTTAGTTTTATCACGGGTGTTTAAAATCCCATCAACAAAATAATAATATCCAGAATTATATAATACCGTAGCTTAGTGCCTATCAGAAAGAAACGAGGGAGAGAGAGCTGCTTCATAAGGTTATCTGTACAGTGAGTGATTCCAGCCTGTGCTGCTGTGTAGTCTCCTGTCGTGGTTGCCTGAGGAGCCAGCCTCCACTATTAATAAATACCATCTTTTTAGATCTCATTAAGTAGTTGAGAGAAACTCTTCCTAAAGAAGAATCTCCTTTTTGTCAATATTTTGCTTGTATTTTTCCAGCTTTTATTCTTTCTGCCTTGTGCTCATTGCTGGTAGTTTTGTGCCAAACCTAAATGTATCTTTGCCTTCACGTCCTTTGTAAGTTCAGTCAGGCAGCATTATTGGACCATGGTGTTCAAACCACTTTCGTGCTGGTAAGACACTGGCGAATGGTTTATTCGAAAGTTATATGTGTACTTCTGCAGAGCACTGCTCAGGGTACTGAAAACAAGCGACAGTTTACTCAGACCTTGTATGTGTCCGATGTAAGTGTCAAACGTATATAAATACCCATGAGATAGGGAGTACAGGGCGGACTAAAGTGGAATTAATATTCAAGTTGCCTTGTGTGTTAGAAAAAGCCAGACACCTGGGAAGGCATATAGATAGTAATGCAAATAAAATAGAAATTCTGGCCCTAGGAAAGTAGTCTAAAATAAGCTAACCAAAGCTGCTATTTATTTGATTTCTTACAGTTAAGACAAAAGGCAAACAAAAATTTGAATCACTCAGTTCTTTCAAGGTACAATTCAGAAAGTAGTTCCACCAGCATAAGAATCTGTGTGTAAAACAGCAGCACAACCATCCAGCAGCCGTTTTCCTGTGGGTTATTGTAGTGGGAACTCTCTGTACAACCAGAACAAAGGGTGAGTAGGTAAGCGGCTTTTTATTTTAACAGCCTGGCCTAGCTGCTTCAGTGGTGGGTGAAGATGACCTCAGGAGCGTTGGTAACCAACAGGCTCAGGTGGGGAAAATGGAACCCAGGTGATGGGTGAGGCTAGCAATGGAGCCTCCTCTCTTCTCCCCAAGTCCTCTCCTTCCAGAAAAGACCCAACAGCAAATGCTTCGGCATAAGTACCTTGTACCTCACATAATATTTCTAGGAAATGGGGGTAATCTGTTTCACAGGAGTGGTCTGATGGTAAGATGAGAATTATAAAAATGCTACTGACTTGGACATATTATAAAGGCAGTAGAACCTTTTCTAACGTGTCACCTTTAAAGTTGTTTGGTATCACAAGCTTAGATGTAGCAACTGTCATATCTACAGACTACAAAGTGGTGTTCATTGTGATCAGTACCTTACTAATAAAAGTGTTACCTTGTGCAAGATAACATCACTTGTTTTCTCTGCAGTGCTAGTCAGACAACTATCCTACGTGAATTTCTCATGTGCTTTCGTCTTCCTTTCACACTTGATTTGAAGGATACGTAACTCTTCACAGATTATTTCCTGTGGTTGGGACGAGTCATTGTTTACCTACTTGCAGATGACAAAAGGATCATTATGTTACAAGTAAATGATCAACAAGTGACTTTTTCATTTATAGCATTTGTAAAAATGTTATCCTGTCAATAAGTTACTGTTAAGTACTGTCAAGTTGGTTCCGACTCACAGCGACTGTGTATACTATATCTGAGGAATGACTGCTGAATCTGAACCTTGTGGTTAGCAGTCCAGAGTTTATCCTACAGCATCACACCAGGACTCCCACAGTAAGATGTTCAGTACCATTGTATTGGTTCCAACTCATAGCGACCCTGTGCAAGGTTTCTGAGGGGAGGCTAGTGAGTTTGAACCACGGTTCACACGGACCTTTTGGGCCAGCGCTTATCCTACAGCGTCACACCAGAAATAGCAATTGAAATGAAGAGCTTCCACCACCTGCCTACTAATCTGTGATCCTACACTGGTGTGGACTGGTAGAGCAAGGGTGGAGACTCGGCAGATTTCTTTCCCATCCAAGAAAAAAGATGGGTCTTTCATAACTGGCCCCCAAAAATGATTATTTGTCTGAGTGATCTTAAATATAACATAGATAATTCGATTGGGTTTTTGAGAATCTAAATTTAAGATTTGTTGATAATGTGAGATCTGCACATCTTCTTGGACTAAATTGAACTCCCATAATTGCATAGAAAAGTAATACCTCTGTTATGATCGCATCAGACCTTCAAGGCATTAAGGACCAGTGTGTAACCTGTGAGCATCATTACCAGACCTTCAATTTAGATACAATACTATGCAATGGAGTGACACTTTGCTAAAGAATTTGAAGTAGTATAAAACGTGAATGTCATATGTTGTAGTTGTCAGGTGCCATCGAGTCAGAACCGACTCATAGCGACCCCATGCACAGCAGAACAAAACAATGTCCGATCCTGGGCCAACCTCACTACCGCTGCCACACTTGACACCATCAATGATGCCACCTGGCCAATCCATCTCATTGGGGGTCTTGCTCTTTTTCTCTGACCCTCCATCTTACCCAGCATGACATGCTTCTCCAACGACTGTTCCTTCCTGACAACGTGTCTAAAGTATGAGAGGCGAAGTTTAGCCATCTTGGCCTCCAAGGAGCACTCTGGCTGCACTTCTTCCAAAACAGATCTTGGTTCTTTTGGGCAGTCCATGGCACTTTCAGTATTCTCCAACACCACAATTCAAAGACATCAATTCTTCTACGATCTTCCTTATTCGTTGTTCAGCTTTCACATCCATATGAGGTTACTGAAAATACCATGGCTTGGGTCAGGCGCACCTTAGTCCTCAAGCTGACATCTTTGCTCTTCAACACTTTAAAAAGTTCCTGTGCAGCAGATTTGCCTAATGCAATACGTCGTCTGATCTCTTGACTGCTGCTTCCACAAATGTTGATAGTTGATCCAAGAAGAATGAAGTCCTTGACAACTTCAATCTTTTCTCCGTTAATAAGTATGTTGTTTATTTGGTCCAGTGGTGAGGATTTTTGTGTTCTTGACATTGAGATGCAATCCATACGTAAGACTGTGCTCTTTGATCTTCATCAGTAAATATTTTAAGTCCTCTTCACTTTCAGCAAGCAAGGTTGTATCATTGGCATATCACAGGTTGTTAATGAGTCTTCCTCCAATCCTGATGCCACGTTTTTCTTCATAGAACCCAGCTTCTCGCATTATTTGCTCAGCATACAGGTTGAGTAAGTATGGTGAAAGAATACAACCCTGTCTCATACCTTTCCCAATTTTAAAACATTCAGTGTTCCCATGCTCCGTTCAAACAACTGCTTCTTGGTCCAGGTACAGATTTTTCAGAAGTACAATTAAGTGTTCCGGAATACTCATACTTCTCAATGTTGTCCATAGCTTGTCATGATCCACACAATCAAAAACCTTTGCATAGTCAATAAAGCATAAGTAAACATCCTTGTGATATTCTCTGCTTTCAGCCAAGATCCATCGGACATCAGCAATGATATCTCTCATTCCACAGCCTCTTCTGAGTCCAGCTTGAACCTCTGTCAGTTCTCTGTCAATGTATGATTGTAACCGTTTCTGTATTACCTTTAGCAAAACTTTACTCGCTTGAGATATCAAAGAGATTGTCAGATAATTTCTGCATTCCATTGGGTCACCTCTCTGGAATGGGCGCAAATATGGATCTCTGCCAATCAGTTGGCCAGATAGTTGTCTTCCAAATTTCTTGGCAGAGTGCCTCTTGTGCCATCTCACTTTCTTGAAAGATTTCAATTTTGATTTCATCAAGAAATACGAAAAAGCCCAATTTGCAGTACTCTCGTTTTTATGGTGACCTAAATTGTTGAATCATAGAGGACATTTTTGGTGTTTTTAGCTACAAGTTCTCCAGGGCTGCCATAGCAACTTACTGCAAGCTTAAAAAGTTTATTCTCACATTTTTGGAGACCAGAAATCTAAAATCAGGTTGTCCACCAGGGCCACATTCCCTCTGGAGATCATAGAGGAGAGTCTACTCAGTCTGCCTCCAGTGTCACTTCCAAGGAGACTTGTCACTGGATTCAAGGTGATTTCTTTAAAGATCAGCTTCTTTACATCCTCGAAGACCCTATTTCCAAATAAGCTAACAGGTCCTGTGGATTAGGATGTAGACGTATCTTTTGGGGGCCACCATTCAACCCACTATATGGTTTTGTTTGCTTGTTTTAAGAAACAAGGTTTACTACATCTGAAAACCAAATCAAACCGCTTAACTGTGAATTTGTAAGGTTTTAAATTGTAGCTTGTCCATTGCACATTTGACATGGAGCAAGTTTGACGTGTAAAATGCGGGTATTACAGTAAATCACTATATATTCCAAGCTTTACTAAGAATAATTGATTCTTTAGGGGTGGAGTCCTTGCATCTATTTTTAACAGGTGTTCCAGACAATTCGTTTGAGGTACATTGGTGGGGGCAGGGGGGCGGAATTAGATAACATCAAAAAGTCTACTTCAATACTAAGAAACTCGAGGGCAGCTGTTACAGCACATCACAAGTAATAAATGGCCCAGGGTACCTCATGTGTACTGAATACCACCAGTCCCTATGGTGGGGCAGGGCGGAGCCAGCTGGAGCCCATAAGCCACTTACCTCCAGCTATCAGCTGTCTTAGATGTACCTCCCGTAGACCCCACTGGGGGACAGCACCTGCTTCAATGGTACATCCGAGTACCATCAGGAGGTGTCCTGCCATCTGACTTGTACTTCACACATTAACTGCAGCCCAAACTATCAGCCTGGAAAACTGCCATACATCCAAGGAGCACTGACAACTCCCAGTTCTACAACTCCAGCCTAGAACTTCATCCCAGCCCCCAAGTATATGGTCAGCTACCTGCTAAATAGTCCAGTTGGATTAAGCACCTCAAGTCTTTTCCACTTGATCACGTAGCAGTTCCATGATTCAAAATATCTAGACCCAAATCCTCAATCATCCTTGACTTTTCTTTCCATCGCACTCCATACCCTCTGATTGCAAGTTCTATCGGCCCTAATTTCAAACCACCTGAAATCTGACCATTTTTTGCCATTTCTCTTGTTACTACCTACCTATCCCAAGCCATCATCTCTCTCTTTTTTAACTTTTTGTTGTGAATTCAGTGAAGCTCACAGAGCAGATCATCAGTTTTACATTTAACAAACATATAATTCATTACAATGGTTGCAATCCCCTCTACGTACCACCAGTTGGCAGTATTCACCACTAGTCACTTCACACTCCTTCCTGTGTCCCTCACTACCTTCATCTTTCCTCTGCCAGCCTCCCTCTTGTATATTGCAAGCCCCATCACCCATGCTAACCTATGTCTGCCTGCTAGTCTATGAATTTCCCCTTCCCTCCTATTCCTGATAACAACCATCATAGAATGTTTGTTTTATCAAGAAAATCATTTCTTAATTTCTTACAGCATTGGTCTCATACAATATGTGTCCTTCTGGGATTCACAAATTTTTTTCAGCCTAATGTTGACCACGTCTATCTGTACTGTGGGGTGTTTCACAGATTCATTGTTATTCAACATTGCAGTAGTGTTTCATTGTGAGTATGTACCAAAATTTGTTTAACCATTCTTCCATTGACGGGCAGTTAGCCTGTCTCCATCTTTATGCTATTGTGGATAATGCTATAATGAACATGGGTGTGCATTTATCTTTGTCATAGATCTTATTACTTGAGGCTATATACCAAGTAGAGGGATTACTGGGTCATATGGAATTTCTACTTCAAACTTTTTGAGACAACACTGTAGTTTTTTCCACAGTGACTGTACCATTTTACAATCTCATCAGCAGTGTAGGAGGGTCCCAGTCTCTCCACACTTTCACCAGCATTTGTTGTTTTCTATTCTTTTTTCAACTTTTATTGTTGGGGTAGGATGATGCCTCACTGTTTTGATTTGCATCTCTTTAATGGACTAATGATTGCTAGCATTCCTTCATATGTTTGTTGGCTGCCTGAATCTTCAGTAAAGTTCATGTCCTCTGCCCATTTAAAAATTGGATTATTTGTCTTCTTGTTGAAGTGTTTATCCCCTATGTGATACATCATTGCCAAAAATGTTCCCAGTCTCTGGGTTCTCGTTTACTCTTTTTGGTGAAATCTTTAGACACATATAAGTGTCTACTGTTTAGGAGGTTCCAGTCATCAATTTTGTCTTCTGTTTGTATGTTTTCAGTTACATTTGATTTTTTTTTATACCGTGTATCAGAGCCCATTTTTTCACTGATGATCTTTATAGATTTCTTTATGTCTTTAATCCATATTGAGTTCATTTTTGTATATAATGTGACACATAGGTCTTGTTTTATTCCTCTGCAAATGGATTTCCAGTTTTGCCAGCATCATTTGTTGAAGAGACTCTCTCTTCCCGATTTAATGCATTTTGACTCTTTATCAAAGATCAGCTGACCGCAGGTTCGATGGGTTGTCAGTTCTCTTCCACACAAAGATGTATGTGTCTTTCATTGTACCAGTACCAGGTGGTTTTGAGTACTGTGGCTGTGTAGACTTTTGAGTTTGGAAACGTGAGAAACCTCCTACTTTTTCTTCTTTCTTTAGTAATTCTTTGCTTATCTGGGGTCTCTTTTCTTTCCATGTAAAGTTGTTGTTGGTGGTGGTGTGCTGTGGAGTTGGTTCCAACTCATAGTGACCCTGTATAGGGTTTTCAAGGCTGTAAATCTTTACAGGAACAGAAAGCCTCATCTTTCTCCTGTGGAATGGCAGTAGTTTCAAACTGCTGACCTTGAGGTTAGCAGCCTGACTCGTAACCATTACACTACCAGAGCCTCTAGCAAAGTTAGTGATTAATGTTTCCATCTCTTTAAAGAATGATGTTGAGACTTCCAGCAAGAGAGTGGACTGGTAGACCCTCTGTACAGACCACTGTAACAAAGACTGAATCTGCTTCTTTGTCCTTTCAATATATTATCCAGATCTGATATTTTAGTACTAACTTTCTGGCTTTTGATTTTCAGGCTTTGTATTGTTTCAAATTTTGCTATCATTTTATCTGTTTATTCTTATAGTGTTTTCCTGAAATTTTCTCAATTTTTTCTATGTTCTTCTTGGTTTCCTCAATCTGTCAATCCGTTAAAGCATCTTTCTTTTGAATTCCTTCTAAGTTTCATTACGTTTTCTTCCACAGAAATGCTTTCTGGCTCTGCATCTGAGTCGTTTGTTGTATCCACTCTCTCTGCTAGCTTTGTGTAAGTTGAAATTGTGTGTTGTCTCTGGGACATTGTGGTGTTGTTGTATTTGTATTTTATTGGTGATCAGATGTTGGTGCATTTTTAGGTTCTCACCAACTCACTCCTATGGGAATAGTTAGAGAATGGAAGTGAGTGTACCATTCTCCACCTGACATTCATGCAGCTCAATTTAGCGTGTGTTTGGCTATTATTGATCAAACGGAATTCTTTCCTGCCCATTGGGTGAAGCTGTAGAGGTTACTGTTGTGGCTGGATGTGTGACATGTATATGGGCATGGTTACTGTTTCCTGTCAGGTGGGAAACAGGAGAAATGCCTCCCCATAAACCCAAGAAATCAAAATGGAGTAAATAAACAACCAACCAACAATGAAAAAACAAAATAAATAAAAACATGTAGCAACCTGAAAATATATATGTATATGTATACAATAACTGAAAAGAGAAAAGAGGGATGGGGGAAATGGAGCTATAAGAAAGAAAAATAAGAAAATAAAGGGAAGTCATTTTTTAAAAATCACTTTAAAATGGAGAGGGAAGATGGATAGAGAAAGAGTTGAGCATAGTAAAGATCAAAAGGGGAAAAGCAAAGGAAAAATGAGAAACAGAAGAAAAGAAAAAGAAAAGTGGAGATAAAAAGGATAAAATTCAAGGGAATGAGAAGAAAAGAAGAAAGAATAAGAAAACAATGAAAGGGAAAAACTCTTGAACCCAAAATGACAAAACTCTGAGGGGCTCCTGCCGGCCAAGGAGTTCACAAGGCGCAGGAATTTGACAGTGCGGTTCTGACCTGAGAGTTCCTATAGGCCTAGCTGCTGTCTATGTTCAGGGCACTCAAGCTGATAGTAGTTTGTGGAGGCCCTTGATGGGTCTGTTAGGACCACAGGGCAGTGACTAGTTGTGAGGGTTTCTGCCAGACTACTGATGGCCTAGTGGCTCTGCGGGTGCTGTAGGTCTGGCGCTTAGCTCACCTGGATCCAGGTACCAATGTGGTGCAGCCGGTACCCATCTCACACAGGCTGGTATCCATCTCACATGTGGTTCATGGCTCCAAACTTCCTTGCATTGGGAGTGGAGGAGGGCAAGGGCCAGCCACGCTTCTAGTGGGGGGTGGGGGGAGGGATTGTGGAGAAAAAGAAGGAATTGCAACTTTCCTGTTGCCTGTATAAATCTGCTCCACTTTTTGTCTCTACAGCTGTTCCAAAAAGTTCAAGATGGCTGTAGTGTGTTTGGCCAGCCAACTGCTCACCAGTCTCCTTTTGTTGCCCATGCTCTGCTTCTCCTCCCCTAGTAAGTATTCAGTCCACTTCTCTAACCTTTCCTCCTAAACTCAGGGTTCCAGGATTGTCCTCTGTGTTTGTTTCATTCAGTCTCCCATGTCTTTGTTGTAGAGAGCCTGTGTCCCATGTCTGCCCAGTCCACCATCTTACCGACAGTCTTCAAGACATCATCTCTTGCCAGGAGTTTTTAAAACCGTTCTAGTCCCTTAAACAATCAATAAATAAGGAGGACTCAGATGCAGACAGCACAGACCCGGTCAGGAGGCCAAGCCCCTGTGGGCCCAAGCGTTGTTG
>NW_006408684.1:631998-632597 GCF_000296735.1 Chrysochloris asiatica | reverse complement strand
AAAAAAACCGTTCTAAGTGTTCTCCCTTCTTTTGGTCAAACTCATCAGCCGCTCTGCGGAAGACAGATGAGGCTGTCTGCTCCAGTAAAGATTTACAGCCTCAGAAACCCTAGGTTGAGTTACTATGAGTTGGAATGGAATTGATGGCACTGATTAAATGTCTTTGCAGATTGTCCCCCAAGTCTTCTAGCTACCATAAAGAAGAGTGGGAGATGGCTTAGAGCAAATCCATTCCCCAATGCATGATTTCTCTTTTCTTTTTCTTTTAATGGTCTGATTTCTTCACGCTACTCATTCATTGCAGCTAGAGAGGATTCTTGCTTCCCCTCCTTCTAACTCAATTGTTCTGTAGCCTGCATTTCAACCGTGCTGTATGTGATGAGCAGGCACCACCTAGTGGTCAGAAGTGAGTACTGGCAGCTTGTAAATAGAAATGTTAATACTATGAAAAGCAAGGCCTCCTTACTTGCCCTTGTACTGTTCACTAAGAGCTTGTTTTCCTTTTTCTCGTACTGACAGCACACTACCCGACTACTAGCAATTTGTCATGAAATATTCATCTTCACAGGATCAATTGTTGTTGTTGTTGTTGTTGTTGT
>NW_006408684.1:597460-623204 GCF_000296735.1 Chrysochloris asiatica | reverse complement strand
TTTTGTTTTCTTGACATTGAGTTGCAATCCAAATCGATAGGATTATCCTATTCTGTCCCTTCTTCAGAAATATAAGGCAAGACTTTATTTAAAACTTAGTTGTTGTTAGTTGATCCTAAATTGATTCCAACTCATGGGGACCCCGTGTGTGCAGAATACAACTGTGAGTCACAGAATTTTAAGGCCTTGATCTTCTGAAAACAGATTGCCAGACCGGTCCTCCAATGTACCTCTGGGTAGGTTCAAACCACCAACCATTCAAGCTATGTTGTTGTTGTTGTTATGTGCCATGGAGTCGGTTCCAACTCATAGCAACCCTGCACAGGGTTTCTGAGGCTGTTTACAGGAGTAGAAAGCCTCACCTTTCTCCCGCGGAACAGCTGGTAGTTTCGAAATGGTGACCCTGAGATTAACAGCCCAATTCGTAATGACATGGATGAGTCTTAAAACATTATGCTAAGTCAGAGAAGACAGAAAATTGTAGGATCTCCTTCCCAGGGAAATGTCCAATGCACAGAGACGGGAAAAAGGTAAGTGATTGCTAGGGTGTGGGGAGCATGGGGAGAAGTTGGTGATGGGGAGGGCTTTTTTTTGCAGTGGTGATCAAAAATATTGTATAATTACATAGTGATGATGGTGGCACAATCATATGAATATACTAAAAACCAGAGTTGTGCATTTTAATGGGTGATTTTTATAGTATATGAATTGTATTTTCATAATGCTATTTTTTCCAAAAATCTTTGCAATTGTATTTATGAGATTTGCATCATCAAAAGATGTGAAGTGGAAGTGTCTTCAAAGAGAGGTGAGGGACTGAGAAAACAAACATAAGTCTGTGGAGGGACCACAGCAACGCTGCCCCTTAAATGAAAATATGTGTGTGTGTGTGTGTGTGTGTTCCTCTTCTGAATTCAGGTTTTCCAAAATGTGATATATTTAAAAAGGTGAAGTACAAAGACACAGATCGAACACTCATGTACTCTTGGGATTTCTTGTAAATAACAATACAGGAGTTTGGGGTGTCTTTGTTTCTTTTAATGGGTGTGAACCCACAGAGAGAAGGAAGCATGTGAAAGAAGGGACTACCTCGTCAATATGTTGGAAGTTAAAAAGAGATGGATGATTGGTGAATGGCAGCAATCCAAGAAGGCAGAATACTAACCTGAAGAGGAGGAACTGCTGAGGACCAACCGGCCTTACACCACCGAATTCACAGAAGGCTGACGGGTTGGGAGGACCAGGTACTCCTTCTGGAAGGGAAAGGGGGCGGAGGTCTCAGCTGGCTTTAAACTTGAAGGATCTGTTGAAAATCTGGACGCAGATTCCTAGACCCCTTGGCAAGACTCTGTGGAGCCCCACAACTGTCCGTACTCTCACCCTAAGATACTGGAGGTCTGTTGTGTCTCTTAACAGGAATGCTGGAGAAGGAGTGACAGCAACAGGAACAACTAACTACACAGCAAAACTGTGATGGTAGGAAACGATCACAGTAGCCAGAAAACAAAGGAAAGGACCAGATAGTGCACCCATAGAACTAAATTAAGATACTAAGGAACATCCCAAGAACTAAAATTGTTTTCAAAAAACTGGAACCAAGTTTCAGTAATTCTTACAAATCAGCCATTGTTGCTTTGCTGGCCAACACTCAGTTTGGGAAGGGATTTCTCCTCTGAACCTCTGGCAGATCTGGAGCTACCATCACAGTTTTAGTAGTTAATTGTTCCTCTTGCCTTCACTCCTTCTCCAGCAATCCTATTAGGAGACACTCTGCTTTATTTTCTGCAGGGAACAGACTTCCAGTCTGAAGGGGCAAGACCAAAGCTGGAGGTTGGATAGGGTAAGATTTCCTAACAAAATATTCATATGACAGCCCTTGCTACCCTCAAAGAATGAGCAGGTACATTGATAGTTATGATGGGAAAAAAAATTCCTTGGCACAACTGAGACTGTCTTTCAGCAAAATACAGAGCAGCACACAAAAGAAAAAGATATTACTCATGAGTATGGTGCTGTACTTTAAAAAAAAAAAAAAATCTATATGAGACCAAAAATAAAAATGAGAAGATAAGGCGGAAGGGAAACTAGAGGGACAGAAATGGAACAACCAGAATGCATTAGAAGGGAATACTGACTTCGTGTGAACAATGTGACCGTCACTGAAAAAATTGTATAGTTATTATCATGTGGGACCCTGATTTACTGTGTAATCTTTCACCAGAAACACAATAAATATTAATTAATTTTTTTAAAGAAAAGAAAACCCTGTGAGCACAGGTCTATTCAGACACACATGAGGGTGCCATGTGTCAGAGTCCACTGGACACTGACTGATATGGTGTTTTGGGTTTTTATGGTGGTGTTAGTGTGCCATGGAGTCAGTTCCAACTCATAGAGACCCTGTATAGGGTTTCCGAGGCTGTAAATCTTTTATGGGAACAGGAAGCCTCATCTTTCTCCTGTGGAATGGCAGGCAGTTTCGAACAGCTGACCTTGAGATTGGCAGCCCAATTCGTAACGACTATGCTACCAGACCTCCTTTGGGATTTTATTATACACAGAATACACAGCCTATAGTAGATAATCAGGGTTGTATTCTTTCCCCATACTTATGCTGTATGCTGAGCAAATAATCCGAGAAGCTGGGTTATATGAAGAAGAACGTGACATCAAGATTGGAGGAAGACTCATTAACAACCTAAGATATACATATGATACAACCTTGCTTGCTGAGTGTGAAGAGGACTTAAATATTTACTGAAGAAAATCGAAGACCACATACTTCAGTATGAATTTTACCTTAATGTAAAGAAAACAAAAACTCTCACTCCTGGATGAATAAATAACATCAAGATAAACAGAGAAAAGATTGACGATATCAAAGACTTCGTTTTGTTTGATTCCACCATCAACATTCATAGGAGCAGCAATCGAGAAATCAAATGATGTGTCTCATTAGGCAATATGCTTCATAAGACCTCTTTAAAGTGTTGAAGAGCAAAGATGTCAGTTTGAGGACTGAAGTGTGCCTGACCCAAGCCATGGTATTTTCTGTAATCTCATATGTATGTGAAAACTGGCCAGTGAATAAGGAAGACCATAGAAGAATTGGTGCATTTGAGCTATGGTGTTGGAGGAGAATATTAAAAGTACCAGGATTGCCAGAAGAACTGATTGATTTGTGTTGAAAGCACAGCCAGAATGCTCTTTGGAAGAAGCCCAGATGGCCAGACTTTGTCTCTTATACTTCGGGTGTATTATCAGGAGGGACCAATCCATGGAGAAGGACATCATGTTTGGTAAAGTGGAGGATCGGAGAGAACGAGGAAGACCCCCAACTAGATGGCATAGTGGTAGCAGCAATGGTAGAGATGATTGTGAGGTTGGCGCAGGACCGGGCAGTGTTTCGTTCTGTTGTGCTTAGGGGCTCTATGAGTCGGTACTGACTCGATGTCAACTGACACCACCACCAACAAAGACAATCAAAACTAGTTGTGCCTACAGCAACGTTGTTCTTACCCTTCATTTTCCTTTTTGTACCTCAGCCCCAACCTCAACTGTACAGCTCCTGCTGCCCTTTGGAAAGCCTGCCCTGCTTTCCAGCTCCAAAATTACTCCCACCACCACTACTTCACCCCACCATGACTCTTCAGTAGAGCTAACACCAGTGAGTTACGAGAAAATATGACCCAGACAAATCCATGTTCAAGGAGACGCTTTACAATTTGCCCTTAAGATTCCAAAGAATATATTGTAAAGGAATACTACGCGCATGTTTTGGCTGATGGCCTTTCAGATGGAGTAAAGATTTGGAGAAACCGGGTCTTCCCAGTAACCCTTCAACTGAGCCACTTTTTGTGAGGCAGGTCAGGGTAGAATGAGGGTGTGATGCAGCGTGGGGCTAGGGTTCACAGCCCCTGGGAAATAGCAGGAAACAGAGCGCTGGGAGTAAGAGTCCAAGCAACAGGACCGCAAAACTGTCACAATTTTATATGGAAAAAAAATGAAAACCTAATCTTTTGTTTGGGCTTATGTAGATAAAACATCTGGGAAATTGATTTGTTCACTTTGTACTTGGTCTTCTCATCCTTGGAACACTCTCTTCACTCCCTTCCCAACACCACATTCTCTTGATTTTTTCCCACGTCTCTGCTGCCCATTCTTGTGCCAGCTTCTCCATGGGCCCAGACTCTAACCCTTACAGCGCCCCTGACTTTGTCCTCATTCCTCACTTCTCGTCTGTGTCCTAGCGACTTTCTCTTCCTAAATGGTGGTTTCACCTGGTCTTAGGGTTTCAGACACCTTCTAAATACTGACTTCCAAATCACAGCTCCCCTCTGCCCTGAACCCCAAAGACATACATCCTGCTGCCCGTAGGTGTCTTACGGGTGATGTAAACTAAACAGCCCCAAACCAACATGACCTCCACTGTCCAAGCCTGTTCTCACCCTGCTGTGCCCATCTCAGTAGGTGACAACTCCGTCCTTACAGTTTGTCACAAACCTTTAAGTTTCCCTCCACTGCTTTTTCTCACACACCCATTCAGCCCCTCAATAAGTCCTGTCAGCTCTACCTGAAAAATATATTCCGAATCCTACCACTTTTCCTGTCAGTTATCCAGAAGTCCTGGTGCTAAACAGCAAGGCTGAAGACTGCCTTGATTGCTCTTTTATGAAAGTAAGATTTGACTGTGGGAACTGCCCTAAGTGAATTAAGATACCTAACTGGACTGCTAACCACAAGGTTAGTGATTCAAACCCACCAGCCACTTCTTAGAAGCCCTACACAGGGTTGCTATGAATCAGAATGGACTCAATGATACACAACCACATCTTGGTTCAAGGTACCATCCTCTCTCACCTTGATGATTATTACACAGCCTTGGAACTGGTGTCTCAGCTTCCACCATTTTCCTCTCTTCAGCCTACTCTATCTACTGTCAGGCAGGTCTTCTGAAAACTAAAGTCAGATGGTGCCATTCCTCCATTCAGACCTTGCAGTGACTTTGTTCAGAATAATAGCTAAGTCCTTACCATGCCTATGAGGCCCCATAGTCCCCACTCCTTGCTCGCTCTGCTTCCACACTGGCCTCTCTGCCTTTCCTTGAACTTGAGAGCAGCACATCTGCCTTTGTGTCCTTGTGCCGGACACTTCTGCTGCCCAGACACTTTACCCAGAGAGGGATGGCGCTTTCCCTCACCACCTTCCGGTTGATACCAAAATGCTGCCTTCCCTACATGTTGAATTGACAAGTGCTGTGTTACAGATAGTCTTACCACAATAAAAAAGAAGAAAGAAAAAAGAGAGAAGAAAGAAAATTAAAGAGACGTAACCATTTTTGTTAGGAAACCCTATAATCTACTAAAAATAAATCTAAAAACATTGGTAACATTGTTGTTGTTGTTGTGAAGTGCCGTCGAGTCGGTTCCGACCCATAGCGACCTTGTATAGGGTTTTCCAGGAGCAGCTGGTAAACTTGAACTGCAGATCATGCAGTTCAAACGGCTTTGCAGCCTGGTGCATTAACCCACAGCATCACACAAGGACTCCATTGGTAACGTACTAACTGATAAAATACAATAGCATGATTTATTGTGCTGCGTATCATGGTCCACAGAGTGTGTATGTGTGCTTGTATTTTAATTGGATTTGGGTATGAGATTCCCAAGTAAAAACAGACGCACACGTACGTTCACTCGTAGTGCTTGGTAAACTGTGAAGTCCAAGTCGTAAAGTGTCGTAAAGATTTCATTCCTGTTCTTTTGATTTAAAACAATATTGTAACAAGAAAAAGTAGATAAGTAAATGCTGCCTCCTCTCTTGACCAAACCGAAAAACAAACCTGCTGCTATTAAGTCCATTTTGACTCAGGTGACCCCGTGTGTTACAGAGTACTATGGTGCTCTGTAGGATTTTCTTGGCTGTGATCTTTACAGGAGCAGATGGCCAAACTTTTCCTCTGTGGCACAGCTGGGTGGTTTAAATTGCCAACCTCTAGGTTAGTAGTTGAGCCAAATCTTTTGTATCACCCAGAACCTCTGTCTCCTGACCACTCTGAAGTGGCACACCTGTAACACTCCAGTAGCCTTTTCTGCTTGCATCTTGGTGTCTGTCGTCTTCTTCCCAACTGGACTTTGAGCTCTGCTCACACAGAGGCCTTTGTCACTCTGGATCACTGTTCCGTCCCCAGTCCCCAAGAGTGTGTGCTAAAAGGAGCCCTTGGATGATGGGACAGTAAAGCATCAGGCTGCTAACTCCAAGGTTTGTCAGACCAAATCGACCCACAGGCATCTCAGAAGGAAGGCTTGGTGATCTGCTTCCAGAACGTCCACACACAGGTTTGCTCTCAGCAAGCGCCTGCTGAGTGGATCTGTGGTCACACTGCCAACGAACGGAGACTGAGGAAGGGCAAGACAGCCTTCGGCAGTATGTTTCAGTGGGGACACACAGGCCCTGCAGGGGTAGCGTGGCAGAGGGCAGACTCAACACTTGATTTCAATTGGTCTTCCAGGCACCTGAACGAAAGCTCCTGCCCAATACAACCAAATCCACTGTCATCAAATGGACTCAGATTCAGCGTGACCCCACAGGACGGAGTAGAACGACTCCCTAGGGTTTCTGAGTCACGTCTTCCTCCGGAGGAATGGCAGGCCGGTGGGTTTGAACCATCTACCTTGTGGTTTGCAACCTAACACTTAATCCCCTGTGCCACCAGGGATCCTTTTCATTACTTGTAAGTCGTTAGTTTTCTGTTTAAACTCTAGCTTTGGTCTCTAGCTGGACTATGGAGACAGAAACCAGGACACACAAAGTCTTTGCAGCTGGGGAGCAAGGGAAGAGAAGCGGTCTTGAGCACGTGGTTCTTTCCAGATCAAGATGGCAGGGTAACAACTGGGAGCCTGTAAGACGGGCAGGTAAGAAAACCCTTTCTCTCCACCTCACCACCTCAGGTCTGAAGCTAGAAATGGCTGGGACAGCTCTTTCCATTGCCTGCTCTCTAGCCCGATCCTACAGGCACCTAGGGAATGTGGAGAGAGGTGCTTTTTGCTCACACGCCAATTGGCATGAATGCAGATATATGTGTTTGTGTGCGTGCACACCCACATGTGTGTGCAGTTGTGTATCTGTGCATATGTGTGTGGGTTTATGTTCGGAGCAAAGAGCCTCCAAAAATGGTTCTGTGGGCATTTATCTTGGCCTTCAGAGAGCTATTCGATTAGTGGGTACCTCGGTGCCTTAACTCTTTCTGGTCCTAAAAGTGTGACTTTGGTTTCCCGTCAGTCGCTGGCTGTCACTGGAAGGAAGTTGTCCTCTTTGGTCACATTTCATAGTAACAGAAACCTGAATGTGGGAGACCATTGGAGCAAGGATCAGGGCCATCTCCCAGTACCAATGGATCTAGTTGGCTGGGGTTCTTGAGAAGGGCGGGCATCTGAGGAGAGGAAGGGGCACACCCCATTGCTGGGCTGTCAGGGGAACATATGCCATGCCATCTGTCTGGACCCACAACAGCTGTTTCCCACGCCACACAGCCAGCTGGATGGAAGCCCAGGCAGAGCTGGTGGTAGCCACAGCTGGGTGAGCATGCACAGAGGGCACTGGAGGTGAGGTGGGCCTCTATACAGGCGCAGGGGCCCAGGCCTGACCAACCAGTGAAGCATAAGCAACTAGCAGGCTCATGGGAAGCACTCAGAGTTATTCTAGTCCTGCTAAGCTGGGTGGTTGGAGGCAAGTGACTTAACTTCTCTGAACCTCAGAGAAGTTCTTCATCTGCACAGCGAAGGGCTTCATCTGCACAGCGAAGGGCTTGAACTATGTCAGCATTTCCATGAGGGTTGTTTTGAATCCCAGGGGTCATGAGGCAAGCCAGGCTATTCATTCAATTAAAGAAGTAAAGATATGAATGCTAATTCTCATTTTGTCTTCAGCAACAACACACATGTGAGTGGCATCAGACGGTTGTACCCCATAGGGTTGTCGTTGTTTGATGGTCTTTCCTCCCAGTCTGTTTTAGTCCCCAAATCTGTTCAGTATCACAGGGCACACAGGCCTCCCCCCGACAGTTGTGTGGTGGCTAACTGCACATGAGGCGCAGGTACAGAATCAAACCCAGGCCTCCCGCGTGGAAGGCAAGAATGTTATGGTTAACCTACCACTCCTGCCCCTGTGCACACATACACCAACACGCACACTCCCACTCACACACACGTTTTGTTTTAAAATGTGACTAGGTGCCTGGGGTAGAAGCTGGCAGTGTCTAAGAGATCCTGATACTCATTAAGCAAACTTCCACACTGGAACTCTAAATTGTTTTCTTCTGATCAAACTTTTTCTATGGCTACAACTTCCAAACCAGCGTTCATGTGAGAAAACTTGGTGGTGATTACATCTATTTAGGTTTTCACTTGGTGGGAATAAAGATCATCCTCATCTAAAGTGTGTCATGTGGAAAGGATTGTGTACAAAAAAGCAGCTTGAAATTCCCCTTGCTCATCGTTTGAAAACAACACAAGGATTATAAAACTAAAAGTTGGGTTTGTTTTTTTGTTTTTTTTTAAGTACTAAGTGTATGAATTCTAAACATCCGTCCACGAATGCAATTTTTGTCTATGCTAAGCTATATTCACTCCCAAAATATGAGGGGTCTTCAAAAAGTTTGTGGAAAAGTGGAATTGAAAGATAATGTAATTTTTTCCAGGAACTTTTTTTTTTAAGTCCCCTCATATAACATATGGTCATTTTACTAGTTTTTAGGGAAATCATGCTTTTTTTCTTTAGTAGTTAATTAAAAGTAAATAAGATAGCATATGTTCCTTGTTAAAGAAAAACAGAAGATCTTTGTTTCTACGGACTATTACTTGTTAAACGTTATATATGTTGTTGTTGTTATGTGCCGTGGAGTTGATTCTGACTCATCGCGATCCTGTACAGGGTTCCCGAGGCTGTAAATCTTTAAGGAAGCAGAAAGCCTCATCTTTCTCCCGCAGAACAGCTGGTAGTTTTGAACTGTTGACCCTGAGGTTGGCAGCCCGATTCGTAACCACTACACTACCAGAGCTCCTTAAACATTATATATAGTCTTTAATAATTGCTGTTGTTTGTTGTTAAGTGCTGTCGAGTTTGTTTCGACTCATAGTGACCCTTTATAGGGTTTCCAAGAAGCAGCTGGTGAGTTTGAACCACTGACCTTGTGGTTCAAACTGGCCTTGTGGTCCAGTGCTTTATCCCACAGCACCACAATAATCGACAAATTTAAAACAAAGTACTTACTGTATAAAATATTGTATAAAGTACAAAAATGAAAACTACTTTAACACCCAAAGGGGATTTCACGATTATATATTACAGGGTTGAGATGAGTCGAAACCGACTTGACTATACTTAACAACAACAACATCAACAACAAAAGATTACATATTACTTATAAAAGATTATGTATCAAGATTATATATAACTGTGACAGAGGTGGGTTCTAGTGTCCTAGAGCTACTGTAACAGAAATATCATAAGCGGGTGACTTTAAAGAACAGAAATTGTCTGACATTTCTGGAGGGCAACAGTCCAAATTGAATCTCTCTTGTCACTACCTTCCTGTGTTGTCCTGAGTGTTGTTTCTTGGCTCCTATGACACGTGTCTTGCCCTCAGTGTATGTGTGAGTGTGTGTGTCTGCCTGTGTCTATGCATCTGCGTCTATGCCTCACTTAATATCACTCAGGAGCGGTTATGGTGAGGACACACCCTACACTAATATAGCCTCATTAGTTTAATAAAGAAAACATGATTTCCAAACAGGATCCTATCCACAGGGATAGAGATTGCGATTCCAACACAGATATTTTCAGGGGACACAATTCAATTGGTAGCAGGTGTTCAGAGCAAAAGGTTTGAACAGGCAGAGTTACCAGATGCTGTTTCCAGTCACTCCTGAGGCTGAGTGGAAGATAGTCTCTGTCCATTAGAGATATGGTTAGACCTCAGTCCCCTAAACAGCTAAAAGGTTCCTTCCTCATTGATCTTTGTTTTGTTTGTTGATTTTTTTTTTCTAACTTTTTACTGTGGATTGAGTGAAGGCTTACAGAGCAGATCATCAGTTTTACATTCAGGAAATCATATATTTTGCTTCATTACAATAATTTCAATTCCCTCCGTGTACCATCAGTTAACAGTATTTACCTCTATTCACTTTCTTGCACTCTTCCCTGCATCTCCTGCTACCTTCATCTTTCCTCTGTCAACCTCCCTCTTGTTGTATATTGACCCATCCTAGTTTTTTCAGTGATTGCCCAATATCTCATCCCAGAGAACCATCCTCAATTACATCACTGCCCCACATCCTCTCCAGTTCACCAAAGCCTGACTCACACATTTTATCTCCCTCCCAAGCCTTCCATCATCTGGGAAACTTTGGTGCCAGTGTGTTCACTGACAGCATCCGGAACTCCCAGTTTCATGTTCTCCCTACTCTTTACTCTTTATTGTTGCTAGGTTCTGACCCTATGCACAACAGAACGAAACACTGCCCCATTCTGCACCCATTGCTGATGATGCCACTGTGTCAATCCATCTTGTTGGGGTCTTCCTCTTTTTCACTGACTCCACTTTACCAAGCATGATATCCTTCTCCAGGAACTGGTCTTTCCTGATAGCATGTCTGAAGTATGAAAGCCAAAGTCTCGCCATCCTTGCTTCTAAAGAGCATTCTGGTTGTACTTCTTCAAACACATATTTGTTTGTTCTTCTGACAGTCCATGGTACTTTCAATATTTTTCTCCAACATCAGAACTCAAATGCATTAATTCTTCTGTGGTCTTCCTTATTCACTGTCTAACTTTCATCTGCATATGAGGCAATTGAATATACAATGGCTTTGTCTGGCACACCTTAGTCCTCAAACTGGTATCTTTGTTCTTGCTAAAAAGGTCTTGTGCAACAGATTTGCCTAATGCAATATGCCATTTGATTTCTTGACTGCTGCTTACATGAGTGTTGTTTGTATATCCAAACAAAATGACAATTTTGATCTTTTCTCCATTTATCATGATGTCATTTACTGGTCCAGTTGTGAAGATTTTTGTTTATTTACATTGAGGTGCACACTGAGCGATGTAGTCTTTCATCTTTATTAGCAAGCAAGGTTGTAATCATCTGAATATCACAGGTTGTTAATGAGTGTTCCTACAATCCTGATGCCAAATTCTTCTTCACATAATCCACTTCCTCGGATTATTTGCTCTGCATACGTATTGTAAAACTATGGTGAAAGAATACAACCCTAGTGCACAGCTTTCCAGATTTAAACCATTCAGTATCCCCTTGTTCTGCTGAAACAACTGCCTCTTGGTCTGTGTACAGGTTCCTCATGAGCATAATTAATTGTTCTGGAATACCCATTCTTCATAATGTTATACGTAGTTTGTCATGATCCAAGCAATCAAAAACCTTTGCATTATCAACAAAGTACAGTTAAACATTCCTATCCCAAACACGCTTACCTACACCCATGCCCACCTTGAAGGTCCTAACTTGGATCTTGCATGTTAAGCAACTTTTCACCTCCAAATTTTACTCTTTTTTGTGTTCTTTCTAGTCACAATCTCTTTCTGTTTGCGTGTTCAACTGCCCCTTCCATGACAGTGACCTGACCTGGTGGAGATTTGAGTGAGATCGTTTCTCCCAATTCATCAGACCCTCTCTTTCTTCACTTTCCTGAGCAAACTTAGAGTCCACAGTTTCGTCTTTTCAATAACATGTTTGTAAACATCTGAAACTCCCTTGTTCCTCCATATTTTGGGTTGCATCCCTACTTGTCAGAACGCCAGCCTGTGGAGTTTACATTAAGTTTGGTGCTATTGTTCGTTGCTGTTGAGTTGATTCAGCCTCACAATGATGCCGTGTGTGAAGAGTAGAATTGTTCCACAGAATTTTCAAGACGATGACCTTTGGAAAGTAAATTGCCAGGTCTGCCTTCCATGATGCCTTTGGGTGGGTTTGAACTGCCACACCAACCTTGCTAGCAGTTCACTACTTAACACTTTGAGTCACTCAGAGCTTCTTATCCGAAGTAATTGTCACCGGTTTCTGAAATCTAACTCTTAACTATTGGAATTTCCTGAGAAACTGAGTTGCCTTTGTTATCTGTAAGGAGCCCTGGTGGTGCAGTGGTTAAGTATTCAGGTGCTAACTAAAGCATCAGCATTTCAAGCCTACCATTCACTCTGTGAGAGGAAGATAGGGCAGGTGGTTTCCATAAAGAATACAGCCTAGAAAACCCTATGGAGCAGATCTACTCTGTCCTATAGGATCTCTAGGAACTCTGGTAGCGTAGTGGTTACGAGTTGGGCTGCAAACCTCAAGATCAGCTGTTTGAAACTACCAGCTGTTCCGCGGGAGAAAGATGAGGCTTTCTGCTCCCGTAAAGATTTGCAGCCTCAGAAATCCTGTACAGTTGGAACTGACTCCACGGCACATAACCACCAGGAGTTAGACGATGGTGTTTTTGGCAATGGTTTTGTTATCTATAGACCTCCAGGCCACACCTGAGAGTTTATGCTAATGAGGTGACTCACATAGGGGCTGATTAGGTCAGAAAGACCACTACGTGGTATCAGCTGACCTCAAGGAAAGGGGGCGTTGATTCAATCAATCATGACTATGTAATGAGGTTCCAATAAAAGCTCTGGACCCAGAAGCTCCATGGGCTTCCTGGTTGGTAAAATGCGTCGGTGCACATGGGAGGGTACTGTGACCCTTTTGGGACATAGGAACTTCAGAATGGGACTTCTCCCAGACCTCACTTCCTGTGTCTCTTCATTTGTATCTTTTTATTTTCACTGAAATGAAACTGTAATCGTAAATGTAACACTTTATGTGAGTTCTATGAGTTATTCCAATGAGTTATCAGACCCCAGGGAGAGTGGAAGGCAGCAGGTCAGATGTGAGTGGGGCCCTGGGGACTCCTAGCTTGCAGCTGGCTTTTGAAGTCTAGACCAACTTAGCCATCTGGAGAACTGGGCCCTTTAACTTGTGAGGTCTGACCGACTAAGCTCCAGGTGGTTGGAATCACAGGAAGAAGTACTGCGTGTTGCAGCTAGTGTCGGGACAGAAGTGTCCGAGAAATGAAAAGTGGGGATTTTGTTTTGTGAGAATTGTTTTTCCACACATCATCTGTGAAGAATCAGCCCAGTTCTGCGATGTCCCTGCCCTTACACCTGAGCAGCTAAGTACTGCTAGATAAACCTCCAGAATAAGGCAGGCTGAGTCCCCTGTTGTAGTTGCTAAGTGCCACGAAGTCAGTTCTGACTCATAACGACCCTGTATACGGTTTCCAAGGAGCAGCTGGTGAGTTTGAACCACTGACCTTGTGGTTCAAACTGACCTTGCAGTCCAGTGCTTTATCTCACAGTACTACACCAGGACTCTCCTAGTTCCTCATTAATAAACATCAACCTCAAAGTCTTAATATTGCCTCGCAATCCCAAACAACACAAATAATTTTAAATGTGTCTTCTCTCCCTCTCATTTTTACGTGTAATGTTCTCATCCTCCCACAATAAGGCACAAAAATCTACCATGTATGTACACCTTGTCCCCTTCCCTCCGAATATCACAAGATTCTGTCCTACTCCAAAGCTTAACTCTGATACCACTAATTATTTTTAAATATTATTAAAATAGTTTATTGTATTTTCAATAAAAGTTTACACAGCAAATCAAGTTCCCATTTAACAAGTTCTACAGAATTTGTTCAGTAACATTGGTTGTATTTTTTCAATGTGCTAACTTTCTCATGATTTCCCTTCTGGTTGTTTTGTTTCCAGTACTTGAGTTTTCCTGTCCCATCGCTTCCTTATCTTTGCTTTTGAGTAAAGGTTGACCATTTGGTCTCGTGCGCAATAGATTTTTTTTTTACTCACAAATGATATTGCACTCACAAATGATTATTGTTTACATTCTAGGCCAGTCTGTTACTTAGCTAAAAGCGGTCTCAGAGTTGATAGTCTTGGGGAATCCTCCACTCTCAATCAGTCCAGTAAGTCAGGACTTTTAAAAAAGTTTAGTTATGTTTCACATTTTGCCCTGTCAATCCATATATTGCATTCCTGATCAGAACGGTTGGTAGTGGTAGCTGGCCACCATCTGATTGTTCTGGTCTCCGGATAGATGATATTATGGTTCATGTAGACTTTTTGTCCTAGTTTCTTTGAGTGGTTGGTTTCCTTGTCTTTTACTCCATACTCAGGAAGACCAAAACACCTACTCCTAACTTATCTGCATGATTAGAGTTCAAAGTCTAGGTTGTTAGGTGAAAATCAGGGTTGTGGAAAGTTGAGGATGACCACATCAGACTACAGAACGGAAGTGTATTATCTAAATCTTTACATAACTGCCAAATTGCATCATTATTTATCAGGACTGATTGTGAGGGTTGGAAATGTAAAGGTAAACATTTTGTAGCAAGGAGGGGAGTGATTAACTTTTCTGTCTAGGAGCGGAGGTCCCTGGGACCATCTAGGGAGAAGAGAGGAGAGCAGAGCCCTACCCAGAGAAGCAGTGATGCCTGAGATGGAGGCAGAGACAATGACGTGGAGAGATGGAGCAGCTGGGGACTTTAGACACAGAGAGGGAGAGGGGCTCTGTGCTGAAGACCAGGGGGCAGGCTTGCAGGGTATACCCTTTGGTTGGTTGATGATGCATGGAGGGAATTCTAACCATGATAATGAAACGATATACGATAGGATGAATGTAAAACTAATGTTCTCCCATGTAAACTATCACATAATTCACAATAAAACATTAAAAAAAAAATTACATCATTACATGCCTGCCAAACCACTGAGAATCAATGCCCAACCAGCTGACACATAATGTCACCAATGATTAGGAGACCCTTTGGGACTTTCTAGTTTCATATAGTCAGACACACCTTTTAATGAAAACCTGTCACTTTTAACTATACTCAACTTGCCCATTTTAAATGAACTCCCTCTGGTCACATCCTCTTTCAGTTACCTCCCTGTCTTCTTCCTCCCCTTACTAACAAACTTATTGAAAATATGATCTTTTCTCATGATCTTTGCAACCTTCATCCTACTTACTCCTGCAGACATTCCAATCTGGTTCTGGCCCATCACCCCAATAATACAGCACTTGCTAAGGTCACCACCCATGGCTGCTGTGTCACCAAAGCTAAAGGGCATCTATCGGTCTTCATCTTTCATGACAGCTGGTCAACATGCTCAGTTTCTTGGCTTCCATGACATCATAGGATCTTTCAGTCAATTCTCAAGGTCCTCAACTGCCTTTATATGTTAGGCTTCCACCTGGGATTTCTTCCTTTCCCTCTTTGCACTTCCCTTCCCTCTCTTTTCGGCTCACTCAGCCTTGTCCTGGTGGTTATACCAGATGATACACAAATTTATATATTCAGCTCAGACCTCTCCTTTGAGCCTTGCCTTTCTATTTGCATATTGACATTTCATTGAGTATCTCAGAAGTGATATAAAGTCAACGTTTCCAAAACCAGATTCAAGATCACACCCCACAGACCTAGTCTCCATCTTATCCACACTCAGGTGAATACCTCCATCACCCAATCAGATGCGCAGGCTGGAAACCTGGTTGTCATCCTTGGCATCAGTTCTGGAATCAGTGTGTTCTCTCTGTGGCCACTGACAGCTCCCTACCCAAAGCCCCCACCATCTCTCACTGTGACTAAGAAAACAGCCTGCTTACTGGAGTCTCCCCAATCAGAGCGATAATTTCAAAATGTGAATCTAATCGACACCACACACTGTCTTCCCTAGTGCTCTAGAATACAGTAGGAATTCTTTAAGTAGCTCAAAGGCCTTACGGTGGCAGCTCCATGACATGGCTTCTGATATTGTTGCAATGTATTTCTTATCAGAGCCATCATGGCCCCTGCCATTCTTCATTATTCTTCAATGTTTGGTAGTATTCCATTGTGTGTATGTACCAAAGTTTGGTTAACCATTCTTCTGTTGATGGGCATTTAGGCTGCCTCCATCTTTTTGGTGTCTCTTGTAGACAGCATATTGAAGACAGCATTTTCTTATCCATTCTGCTTTCTATGTCTCTTGACTGATGCATTTAATTTATTTACATTCAGGTATGAATTGATTTCTGACATTTTTCTGGGTGTGTGTTGTTGTTTTTTTTTTATGGTGCTCCTGGTTTCTTTGTTTCATATAATTTTCTATGCTGATTTAACTTTTGTCTGTGAGTTTTCTTTATATATTTCTGTTGTGTTAATGTTTACTAAATCTTTCTAATTTTCCTCTTTATTTATTTTGATGAGCAAGTGTATTATTTTTCTTTGAAGTTACCCTAAAATTTACTCATTTTCCCCCTAGTTAAAACAGTCTATTTTATCTTGAAATCTACTTGACTTCCTTACCATTTGAAAGTTCTGTATCTATACTATTCCCTTTTTTTGCTTTGTAGTTGACTTCATGATACATTGATATCTCTGGTTCCCTATTTTCAGTCTTATAGGTTTGTTTTTTACTTTAAATAATTCTATATCTGGCTCAAGGAGCTCTGGTAGAGTAGTGGTTATAAGTCAGGTTGCTAACCTCAAGGTCAGAAGTTCAAAACTACCAGCCGTTCTGCAGGAGAAAGATGAGGCTTTCTGCTCCCATAAAGATTTACAACCTCAGAAACCCTATACAGAGTCGCTATGAATCTGAACCAATTCTACGGCACACCACCACCACCAAACCTAGCTCAAACCCACCAGCTGTTCCATGGAAACCTTACACAGGGTTGGTATGAGACAGAACCAACTCAATGACACTTAACAACAACAACTACTACAATAAGTACAGTGGGACTGATTTAACCTGTGATACCAGAGGCCAAGTATCAGCCCTTCATCTCCAAAAATAATGTGGGCCTGGCTACCATAATGGACAGCAGAGTCAAAGCAGTAATCAGAACAGTCTGACTGATATGACTTAGTCATGGTGTCCTTAGAAGTGCAATAGATGGGAAATCTACTAAATACTTGACCTGTAAAAGCAGAAGAATTCTAGGTTAAATGAATGGCAGCTTAACTCGAATAGCCAGAATAGAGAGTTGAGGCTCCTCAATCAATTACTGGAGTTGAACCAATTTGTAGACCCAATGAATGAAGGGGAGGTCAAGTCCCCTTGAGGAAGAACCCCACTACACTACCAAAAATGTATACTGTCAATATTTCTCCTCACCTTCCCTAAAGGAATGTATGTCCTTTTATGAGAGTGGCCATCAATGGGAAAAATGAAATAATCAGATATATTATAGATGAATAGATACTAGCTCTGAACTTACACCAATTCCAAAATGTCACTGTGGCCCATCAGTCAGAATAAGGGCATATGGAGTCCAAGTTATTAATGGAATTTTAGCTCAGGTCTGTCTTCTAGTGGGTCCAGTAAGTCCCCAAACTCATCCTATAGTGATTTCTGCAGTTCCAGGATGAATAATTGGAATATGAGATACTCAGCAACTAGCAGAACCCCTATATTGAATCCCTGACATGTAGAGTTAGGGCTATTATAGTTGGGAAAGCTATTAGGACTCCCCTATCTAGGAAAATAGTAAATCAAAAATAATGCAGAGATTCATGTCACCATCAAGGACTTGGAGGCAGGGGTGGTGATTGAACATTTGCAGAATTAAAACCATTTAACACAGTCTTTTCTTGAAAATAGAAGGGGAAGGAACATCTCCCAACCTATTTTATGAGAACAGTATTATGTTGATGGAGTCCTGGTGTGGCACTGTGAGTTAATGTGCTGGACTGCAAAATTGCTTTGAACCACAAAGTCAGCAGTTCAAGCTCACCAGCTACTCTTTGGAAACCCTATACAGGGTTGATATGGGTCAGAACTAACTTGACAGTACTTAACAAGAACAAAAACAAAATTATGTTGATATCAAGAGGTCGCTATGGGTGGGAACCAACTTGATGGCACTTAACAACAACAATGGCTAATGATCACAAACATTTCTTCATAAGTTTGTTGGTTGCCTAATGTCTTCTTTGGTGAGGTGTCTGTTCATGTCCTGTGCCCATTTTTTAATTTGCTTATTTGCATTTTTCTTGTGGAACTGTGTAGCTTTCTATAAATTTTAGAGATTAGTCCCTTAGCTGATATGTCATTGGAAAAAAAAAAAAAAAAATCCCAGTCTGTGGGTTCTGTTTTTACTCATTTTGGTGCAATCTTTTGATGCGTATTTATCTAACTTTTAGGAGGTTCCACTCATCTATTTTGTTTTCTACTATTTGTTTTAGTTATATTTGATGGTATATTTATGCCATGTATTGAGACCCCAAGTTTGTACCTACTTTTTCATTGATAATCTTTATAGTTCTAGGTTTAACATTTAGGCTTTTTCATTGATAATCTTTATAGTTCTAGGTTTAACATTTAGGCTTTTAATCCATACTGAGTTTTGTTTTTTGTTTTGTTTTGTTTTTAAAAGATATGAGATATGGGTCTTGTTTCACCTTTCTGCAAAGGGATCTCCAGTTTTGCCAGCATCATTTGTTGAAGAGAGTATCTTGTCAAAGATCTCTATGTGGATGGATTTACTTCTGGGTTCTCAATTCTGTTTCATTGATCTATGTATCTATCATTGTACCTTACCAAACAATTTTGATTACTGTGGCTGTGTAGTTAATTTTGACATCAGGAATTGAGAGGCCTCCAACTTTATTTATCTGAGGTCTCTTTCCTGTTCATATAAAGTTGTTGTTGTTATGTACTGTGGAGTCAGTTCTGGCTCATAGCAACCCTGTACAGGGTTTCCAAGGCTGTAAATCTTTATGGGAACAGAAAGCCTCATCTTTCTCCCACAGAACAGCTGGCAGTTTTGAACTGCTGACCTTAAGGTTTGCAACCCAATTCGTAACCGCTATGCTACCAGAGCTCCTTAGAAAGAGGTAAGAGGTAGCCTCTAAACTGGTTTGTTATGATTTCTGTCTCCTGGTATTTATGTTGTTGATGATAGCTGCATCTAGTCTATTCCAACTCATGGTTAGTGATTAGTTTTTTCATCTCTTTAAAGAACGATGTTGGGACTTCCAGTAAGATAGTGGACTAGGCAGCCACACTATATGGACCCTCTACAACGAAGAGAGGTCAAATAAAATGGACACCAGTGAAAATCTTGGAACCGTGAACTTCAGAGGAAAGGTTAGAGGAGTGAATTGAGTGCTTTCTGGGAGGAGAAACTGAGCATGGATGGGGAGAGAGGGAGACTGATGAGTGAATGGCTGGCCAGACCATCTTGAACATTTGTGAGTCATTTTGGCAACAGGAAATGGGCTGGTAGAGCAGAGTCACACAGGCGACTGGAAAGGTATGATTCCTTCTTTTTTCCACACTCTCCTGATAACCAGAGGTGTGGCCAGCTTCCACCCTCATGTGTACCTAGCTCTGCCACTGCTCTCCAGGAGTTTGGAGTCACATGGTTGGGAGTCAGACCAGTATGAGGCAGAGTAAGCTGTGCTACTTTGGTGTACTGTTTTTGTGCCTGGATTCAGGCGGGTTTGGCGTAGAACCTAGTGCAGTGGATTATGAAAGGTCAGCATTTGGAATCATGGTTACTCCATGGAAGAAAGATGAGGCTTTCTGCTCCCATAAAGATTTACAGCCTCCAAAAACTTATACAAGGTCACTAAAGCACATCACCATCACCACAGTACCATCACCACAGTCTAGGATTTACAGAATCTGCAGAGCCACCAGCCCAGTAATTTACCAGTTCCTGTGGAATCCTGGTGAGGCACTGCAGGCTAATGTGCCAGACTGCAAAGCCATTTGAACAGCAAGGTTGGCGCTTCAAGCTCACCAGCTGCTCCTTGGAAACCCTACTTAGGGTCACTCTGGGTTGGAACTGGCTCTACGGCATTTCACAATAACAACATGGAGTCCTGGTGGCACTGTGTGTAAATGCGCTGGACTGCAAGGTCGTTTGAACCACAAGATCAGTAGTTCAAGCTTAACAGTCACTCCTCAGAAACCCTATACAGGGTCGCTATGAGTTGGAATGGACTCAACAGTACTTAAAAACAGCAACATGCTGCCACCTGCCCTGTGGTCCTAACTGACACAAACTAACTTCATCAATGGCCTCCATTAACTACTTCCAGACTGAGTGCCCTGAACATAGAAAATACTGAAGCCTGTAGGAACTCCATCTAGGGTCAGGCATTTTGCTGTCCAATCCCTCATTCACACACCTCATGAGATTCTTGACTTGAAGGAGTCCCTCAGAATTTTCTCTCCAGGCCCGACTGCTGCACTGTTTTGTTTTCATTTGGGGTTTGATTTTCTCCTTTCTCCTTTTGTTGTTTAATTGTTTTCATTGGTTTATTCTTTCTCCACCTTCTCTTTCCATTCCCTTGAATTTTATCCTTCCTATCACCACTTTGTTTTTCCTTCTTTTCTTCAATCTCTCATTTCCCCTCTTTCTTTGGGTCTTTTTTTAATACTGTTTTCTCTTTTCATCTTACCTTTCCTGGGTTTTTCTAAAAGTTTTAATTTTTTATTTCTTTCTATTATTTTCTCTTCTATAGTTCTTTTTCCTGTCCCTCTTCTTAGTTATTCTTTTTTTCAGGTTCCTATCTGTTTAAACATTTTTTTCTCCTTTATTATTTTCTCTTTTCATTGTTGGTTGCTTGCTTGTTTATTCTGTTTTGCTTCCTGGTGTGTGTATGGGGATGGGGGGCGGGATGGAGTGTCCTCCCCTTTCTCACCCAACAAGAGATAGCAAGAGTGTCCATCCATACATCTCAGCCATATCCATACCCTCTGCAGCTCTGGTATCTGATAACTGGACAAGAACCAATATCAGCTCCTATACTACCTGATCAATGATAGAGTGCAGCCAATACCAGTCAAACCCACCCTAAACTGAGGTGTCTAACGGGCAAATGAGAACAGTGCACACATTTCCATTCTCTAACTACAGCCGCTGGAGGCTGTGGTGAGAGCCTAAGAACCCTCAACATACAACCATAAATTAAATACAACACAATGCCCCAGAGACTACAGATCATTTTAGTTTACCCAAAGAAACCAGAGAGAATGGCACAGTAAAATTCAGATTAAAAAAAATGTTTTTGAGGAAAAAAAGGTAATAGAACTAAGTGAAAAATAATTCAAAAGGATAATATTTAGATACCTTCAAAGGATTGACAGAAAGATTGAGGAAATCAAAGAGAACACAATAAAAACTTGAGAAGAATTCAGGAAAACACTACTAGAACAAACAGACAAAATAAATGCAAATTTTTAAATAAAACAAAACCTGAAATTAGAAATATAGAAGATTTCAGAAAGGGCAAAGGAGTATATTTGAAGCAATGGAAACCCCAATTAGTGAACTTGAAGTTAAATCTGTCAATACTAGTATGCTAGAAAAACAATGAGAAAAAAATATATAAAAATCCAAAGAAAGTCTAAGAGTTATGTGGGACATCATGAAGAGGAGCAATATATGGGTGACTGGAATTCTGGAACAGCAAGAGACAATAAAAAGAACAGAAAAAATTGTCAAAGAGTTGTTGAAAGGAAACTTCTCTAGTATTAAAAACAAGAAGATAAGCATGTAAGAAACTGAATGAACCCCAAACAGGATAGATCCCAAAAGAAAATCACCAAGATAATAAAACTTTCTAAAACCAAAGACAAGGAAAGAATCCTGAGAGCAGCTCTGAAAAAATGAAAAACCTATAAAGAGAACCAATAAGACTAAGCTCTGATTTCTTCAGCAAAAACCATGAAGGCAAGAAGGTAATGGTATGGCAGATACTATAAATGAAGAATGTTGTAATCTGGATTGGAATTGCATTATATCTGTAGATTACTTTGGGTAGTTGTCTTTGGCTGGGTTTTCTAGTGAAGCAAAACCAGTGAAACATATGCATGTGTATATTTATGTATAAATAGAAGTTTATATCAATGAAATGGCTTGCAATTGTAGAGTCCCAGGTCCCCAGTGGGAGAGAGAGAGTCTTTTCCATGTGTCCATTATATTGGGAGCAGGCCACACCCTCAAGGAAGTATTCCTTCAGTTGATTGACGGCTCATAGCCAGTCATTATAGAGTTAGCTATGCCTGTATTACGCGTCATTACCAGGGGGATAATCACATCTTAACTGCTAAGTCCCTGGAAATTCTGGCCAAGTCAAGTTGATACAGAACCTTAACTATTACAGTTGTTGTTGTGAAGTGCCATCGAGTCGGTTCTGACCCATAGCGACCCTGTACAGGGGTTCCAAGGGTGTAAATCCTTACGGGAGTAGAAAGCCTCATCTTTCTCCCGCGGAGCGGCTGGTAGTTTCGAACTGCTGACCTTACGGTTCGCAGCCCGATTCGTAACCACTACGCTACCAGAGCTCCCTTTAACTATTACAGTAGTGTTGACATTTTCACAGTGTAATATCTTACTACCCATGAGGATGGTATAGTCTTCCATTTGTGTAAGTCTCTTTTGGTTTCTTGTAACAGTGTTTTGCACTTTTCTTTGTTCGTATCTTTTGTATCTCTGGTTAGATTCATATCAAAGTATTATGTCTTTTTGGGGGGAGCACAGTGGTTCTAGAGGATAAGCACTGGACTGCAAACCACAAAATCAGCAGTTTGAGCCCACCAGCAACTCTGCAGGAGAAAGATGAACCTTTGCTCCCACAAAGATTATCAGCCTTAGAAACCCCACACAGAGTTACTCTGAGTCAGAAGCAACTCAATGGCCCTTAGCAACAACAACAATTTCATCTTTTGGATTGCTATTGTAAATGGTATTGTTTTCCTGATTTCCTTTTCAGAACTCTATTAGTATAAAGGAATCCGACTGAATTTTGTACGTTGATCTTATATCCTGTCACTTTGCTGAATCTTTCAAGGAATTCCAATGCTTTTCTTGCTGAGTCTTTGGGATTTTGTATGTGTAGAATCATATCATCTGTAAATCGAAAGAGTTTTACTTTCTTTTTGCCAATTTTGATGCCTTTAATTTCTCTCTTTTGCCTTATAGCTATGGTTAAGACTTCCAGCGCAATATTGAATAGGAGTGGTGATGCTTCCAGTTTCTTTCCACTGAGAGTAATATTGGATGTTGGTTTTATTTGTTGTTGTTAGGTGCCATCGAGTTGGTTCCAACTCATATCGACCCTGTATATGGTTTCTGAGAAGAAACTAGTGAGTTTGAACTGCTGATCTTGTGATTTTATATGGTGGTGATGGTGGTGGTTATGTGCCTTGGAGTCAGTTCTGACTCATAGTGACCCTGCATAGGGTTTCTGAGAAGAAGCTGGCGGGTTTAATCTGCTGACCTTGTGATTTTATATGGTGGTGGTGGTGGTTATGTGCCTTAGAGTCAGTTCTGACTCATAGTGACCCTGCAGAGGGTTCCGGAGGCTGTATATATTTATGGGAGCAAAAAGCCTCTTCTTTCTCCTGCAAAACAGCTAACCTTGTGGTTCACAGTCTGACTCATAACCACTGTGCTACCAAAGCTCCTTGTGATTTTATATATGTCCTTGATTAGGTTGAGGAATTTCCCTTCTATTCCCATTTTGTTGAGTATTTTTTGTTTTTACCAAGAATGGGTGTTGGATTTTGTCAAATGCCTTTTCTGTATTGATCAGTATAATCATGTTTCTTTTCATTTATTTTACTTATGGTAGATTATATTGATTGATTTTCTAATATTCAACTATCCTTACATCCCTGGTATAAATCCCACTGGGTTCTGCTGTGACACCACCCATATTATTTTTTATTAGTGTTATTTGCATCTTCTCATTCTTTTGTTAGATTTGCCAGTGGTTTGTTGATTTTATTAATCTTTTCAAAGAACCAACTTGTTGTCTCATTGATTATTTCTATTGTTTTTTTATTTTCTGTCTCATTCTTTTTTGCCCTAATCCTTTTAATTTCTGGTTTTTCTGCTCTTTTTCTAATTGTTGGAGATGTTGCATTAATGTGTTGATTTGGATTCTTTTTTTAATATGAACCACTAACCTTGTGGTTAGCAGCCCAATGTTATCCTACAATACACCCATGCTCCTTATATACCCAGCAACTGAATTCATTGGGATTTATTCCAAGGGAAATGGAAATTTATATCACACAACATCTTATACACAAACATTCATAAAAGCTTTATTCATAATAGCCCAAATCAGTGACTGGTTAAACAAACTGTGGTATATCCTTATTTCCACTAAGTGTGGAAGGAGAATCTACAAGGACCCTTGTGGAAATGGAACTGTTCTGTGTCTAGATGGTGGTGGTGGATACAGTGACCTACAAATTGCATAATACACATGAGTGCAAATAAAACTGGAAAAATCTGGACACAATCAGTGGATCACAGTAATGCCAATATTCAGCTATAATATCAAGCCATGGTATTTTCAATCACCTCACATACTTGTAAAAGTTGGACAATGAATAAGAAAGACTGGTACCTTGAATTGACTTGATATGGCTTTTCTCTCCAAAGTCTTCTTAATGCCCACCAAGTGATTGTGTGGGACCGTGCAAATAAGGTATACCGGACTATGAGGCTGGGATTGGTAAATTTTGCCCTCCAACTAAGTTTAAAAGGAGTCATCTCAGAAGTATTAACAGAAGATCCTAGGACCATCAAGAAGGAAGAGCATGAGTGAAGCATGAGCTCCCTACCTAGGGAACCAGTGATGCCAGAGGCAACTGCAACGCAGAGGCAACGTGGACAGACAAAACAGCTTTGGGCTCTAGGCCCATGAACTAATTAAAGCTGAGTGCCTATGGGCAGGAAACTAGCTTGAAGAATGGGCCCTTTGAGCATTCAGAGACTGGCTAAAATAACTTTGTAACATGTGCTTGGGCGGGGCAGAGGCCAAGGAACCACATGACTGAGAGGCTGAAAAGAGCGAGGCTTGCCTGCAGTATGGCAGACAAGAGACATTCCTGACTGGAGAACTGCTGTGTCCTGAGCTGGTTTTGATCCTGAAATTTCTTTAATTAACTGTTCATTTTTAATACCCTGTTCATTTCTTTAATACCCTGTTCATTTCTTTAATTAACTCCATAATCGTGAGTATTGTTATGAGTTCTGTGTGGCCATTACAATGGATTGTTGAACCCAGATGTGAAGCAGAGAGTGCTGTGGGAGGGATGGTTGGTGTCAGAATTGTAGGAATTGGTCTTGGGCTGATTTTGAGTTTGATTCTCTTTCCCCATTCTGAAGTCAGGGGAAGTCAGACATGGCTCCCATGTGGTTTTTGCAAAGATGGTAGAAGAATTGATAAATTTGAGTTATGGTATTGGAGAAGAATATTAGAAAGTACCATAGACTGCCAGAAGAACAGATAAATCTGTGTTGGAAGAAGTTCAGCCAGAATGCTCCTTAAAAGCAAAAAGTATTTGTCACGCATATTGTCAGAAGGAACCAGTCCCTGGAGAAGGACATCATGCTTGGTAAAGTGGAAGGCAAGTGGAAAAGTGGAAGAGCCCCGATGAGATGGATAGGCACAGTGGTAGCTGTAATCGTGAGGATGGCACAGGGCCAGGCAACATTTTGTTCTGTTGTACATAGGCTCTGAGTCAATTCAATGGGAACAAACAATAACAACAATGAATACCATTACTGATATATACTGTCTCAGGTTGTTCTCTAGTAGTTCAAGAGTCTCCAAATTGTCTGAGAGCAGAAACCAAGCCACCCTCATCTCTGCAAACCCCC
>NW_006408684.1:594379-597360 GCF_000296735.1 Chrysochloris asiatica | reverse complement strand
ACCCCACCCCCGCAGTGGCAGAACAGAGCTGGACCATGCCTGCAGGCACAAGAAAGCTGAGTGTGGCACATTCTGGATGTGACCAGAAGGGGCCGCTGTAACTGCACACAGTTCTCCCCACTCCGTCTACTAGGGCATCACAGAGCAAGGGAAGTCAATTTCAGATTTATATGTAAAAAAATTAGTGAAGTTCAAGAAGGATGTGTAAATATCCTTCAATGAATACAGGAGGTGTTGGCTCACTGCCCTGACCCCTTACCGCACCTTAGTTCCAGGTAAGGAAAGAAAACAAGGAAGGCATTTCTGGGCACAGCTGTGTGGGCAGAGTGCCTGGCAGTGAAAGGGAATTTCCCCCCTGCCCCCCCCAATGCCCCAGTTACCCTACCTCCTGGAGCTCAACATTCTCACTTGCCCTATTGGGAAAGAGGCATTGTCTATATTTGTGTGTGTGATTTTTTTTTTATTTTAATTTGCTTTATATTTATTTATTTTTGTCTTTTATTTTGACTGAGGCTTTGAGTTCCAAAAGACTCATCCTAACAACATAGTCCACAAAGATAATGTTCTACATAATAATTTGGTGAGTAGTGTTGTTGTGGTTATGTGCCGTGGAGTCGGTTCCGACTCATAGTGACCCTATATAGGGTTTCCGAGGCTGTAAATCTTTACGGGAACAGAAAGCCTATTCAGTTTCGAACTGCTGACCTTAAGGTTCGCAGCCTGATTCATAACCACGACGCTTACCAGAGCTCTTTGTGAGTGGGATTTTAATAGCTCATGAGCAGTCATCTCAGGCCTTCCCCCTGTCTGGAGGAAAGAAGGGTGATGAAAATTGAAGACACTTGGAGCACATGAACATCAGTCTCCATAATCCTGAGACTACAAAAGCTAGATGGTGTTAGGCTATCACTGACCAATGCTCTGAAAAGAATCACATTAGAAGGCCTTGGATAGAGTGGAAGACAATGCGAAAACTCAAAATCATAAAAAAAAAAAGTTGAACATAGAGTTATTATGCTGTTAAGTGCTGTCCAGTAGGCTCTGACTCACAGCAACTCTGTATAGAGTTTCCAAGGACAGGCTAGTGAGCTTGAATCACTGACCTTGGAGTTCAAATTGATCTTGCAGTCCAGCGCATTAGCCCGCAGCACCGTATGACACAGCAATTGCAATCCTAGTGTTACCAAACCAAAACGAGTGTTTGCCGCCTGTCACTGTAGTCAATCACAGAGGTGGGGAGAGATCCAATCCAAGTATTATTAGCAGAAAGCCAGCAGTCTGGAGGACAGAGAGAATAGCTTCTCAAAATTGTCCTGCTCATTGTAAAGTGCAGGCACATTATATAGGACAAGCTACATTTGGATGTACAGGTAATCTATGTTAACATCAAGATAGCATCATTCAGGGGGAAAAGGAACAATCAGACAATGTCTTCAAACACTCCATCTTTCAGGGAAAAAGAAACAATCAAGCAATGATCCTTCCCAAACATTCTACCTTTAGGGTCTCTGCTTAATTTCTGAGATAACTCTCTGGGTGGGTTTGTTGTTGTTATGTGCCCTGAAGTCGGTTCTGACTCATAGTGACCCTGTACAGGGTTTCCTAGGCTGTAAATCTTTACGGGAGCAGAAAGCCTCCTCTTTCTCCCGCAGAACAGCTGGTAGTTTCGAACGGCTGACCTTCCGGTTTGCAGCCCGATTCATAACCACTCCCTATTCTCCCTGTCCTGTCCTCCTTCTAGAACCACAAGGTCATCCCAGCCAATGTGTAAACTTCCTCCTTTGCAGGGTCCTCACTTGAGACTTAATGACTAAACTGATTGCATTTTGTTTAAGTGAGTAGATCCATGCTATTACTAGTGAGGCAGGAATGCAAGCAGGAATCTGTATAATAATGTTCATTGCAGCACTCTTAACAACAGCTTAAAGGTAGGAATAACCGAGTGCCTATCAACAGATGAATGGATAAACAAAATGCACATACATACAATGTACTATCACTAAACCATAAAGAGTAATTAAATCTTGACACATGTGTTGAAAAGGAAAATTAATAACATCTTACACTGATTTTAAGCCTTTTCTAATTCATGAAACCAAATATTAATCATAAAAAGCTTGACCCAAACTGCCTTAGCCTGCCAGAAACTGCTCTATAGCAATGCAAATTTGTCTAATTCTGCTAGAGAAGAATAGCCAGCAAACCTTTTCATTTAAATCTCAAAAAGTCTCTTTGTTGCAGGTGGGTGAAGGGTCAAATTGTTATCTGACAGGCCAGAAGTAAACTGATACCAGTTGATCACAGTTCAGGGATAAGGCTGGGCTGAATCAATCCTGTTGGTTGATTTTCTCCCTCTTCTCTTAATAAGCCTCACTGTGCCTAGCTTCTTTGAACCATTTGCTTTTGTGTGTTGTGTGCCTTCAAGTTCCAACTGATAGTTCGACTGATAGTGACCCTCTATAGGGATTCTGAATGGCTGGTGGGTTTGAACTGCCAACCTTGCTGTTAGCAGTCCAGTGCTTATCCTACAGCATCACACTGTCCAATTTTCAGTTCTTTTTTTTTTTCTTTACCCCCACACTCTTAAACTAAATTGCCTCTTGAAACCTTGTAAGCCAGTCACTTCATGCCTTTATTGCCCCCTCATTTTAGGTAGCCAGTGTCTACGTTGCCCGTCTCTATCTTCCCTGTGAACAGAGGGGATAGCATTGATACTTGATGTGAAGACTCTTTCCCTCTCTGTTGGTATTTAGAGTAACTACCGCTTAGAGTATAGGTCAGGTTCATCAAATTGAAGCAATTTACTCTTGTTTCCTTTATCCAAAAACAAAAAGAATTTTTTTTTTTTCCATCTTCCTCTAGTCGAGTTCTGATTATCGGTATGCAAGTTTGGGTGTTCTTGTGCATCTCCCCTCACTTCATATCAGCTGGATGCTTCACTCTCAGCTCTAGCCCTCTGTGGCTATGTCCTTGTCCATGGG
>NW_006408684.1:588829-593755 GCF_000296735.1 Chrysochloris asiatica | reverse complement strand
TGTTGTTCCAAGGTTGAGTATGCATCACTATTTATCACTGTCCCATTAGGCCATGCAAACCTGCCTCAGTGTTCCCCTCTCTATCTTGTTCTTCAGCCTCCTCCCCACTTCTTGTATTGCCCTCCCCAACACCCAAACTAGACCCCCACCCCAACCCCAAGGTGGTTACCTTATGTTCCATTAGTTGTACCCTCCATTTAAGATAGTCTAATTTATCCAGTAATCGACCTGAGCTTCCCACCACCTGGATCTCTGTTCTTCTGTGTTTACCTTTTTTCACACTGTAATTGTTTTGATCATAAACTGACCTCCCAGATCCCCCATTCTTATAATTTTATTGTGTTCTTGACTCTTCCATTTGTCAATTGAGTTCAGGGTGATGCTGCCACGTATGTCATTCTATAGTTGTTGCATGTTCTTGTTGGTTCTCAGTCCACAGAACTTCCTTTAGGATGTTTTTCATAGCAAGGTTGGCTTTGGCAAAATCCCTTAGCTTCTGTTTATCCTGGAATGTTTTGATTACGCCATCATATTTGATTGACAGCTTTGCTGGATAGAGATTTCTTGGGTGGCAGTTTTTTTTCTTTCAGGGTTTTATATATGTCTCCCCATTGCCTTCTTGCCTGCATGGTTTCTGTTGAGAAATCTGAGCATAATCTGATTTGCTTGCCTTTGTATGTTATATTTCTCTTTTCCCTGGCTGCTTTCAAGATCCTGTCTTTATCTCTGATTTTGGAGAGCTTGATTATTATATGTCTTGGTGATTGTCTTTTAGTGTCTATCCATCCTAGGGTTCGTTGTGTTTCTTGAATGCTTATCTTTTCACTTTTCAGGATGTTAGGAATTTTTCTTCCAGAAGCTCTTCAACTATCTCCTCTGTGGGCTTGTGTGATTGTTCCTGTTCTGGAATGCCAATAATTCTTAAGTTATTCCTCTTCATGTTGTCCAACATGAATCTTATGCTTTCTTCAGGTTTTTTAAAATCCTTTTTTGGGTTTGCTCTTCTATCTTAGTAGTGTTGAGAGACTTATCTTCTAGCTCACTAGTTCTGGCTTCTATCTCTTCAATTCTACTTCTTTGCCCTTTCAGTGTATTGTCTATTTCTGATATTCTATTATGAATCATTTGGACCTCTTTTTGTAGGTTTTGAATTGTTTCCAATGCTGTATCTATCTTATTTGATTGTTCCTGTAGTGTTTTCCTGACTTCTTCCTTATTTTTCTCAACTCCATTATATAGTGTTTTGATACATTTTATAATCATTTTTCTGAATTCTTTCTCAGGCATTTCCAGAGCCTTTCCATCTTCCAGTATGGAGTATAGGTCTACTTCCAGCTCATTTGCCTCAGTCACTTTATCTTGTTTCTGGACATGTGCAGCTATGGTTATCTGCTTCTGTTTTTTGGGCATATTCAGGGATTATCTGTGGCCTTAATACTTAGATGGTTGTGTATTTTGGTATTTTTTTATGCTTTCTGATTGTCTCCAGGTAAATGTGATCAGGAAATGGGCTTCTCTTTTTACTCTTCTTGAGAAATTTCAAGATGCCACTGTTGGTCGTTTTGATGTAACTTCAGATTTAATTTTTGGCCTATTTCCTTTTTTGTCTGCTTGTCCCACTCCACAATCCCCGTTCAGGCCTTTTTTCTAGTTAGAAACAATTCAGGGCCAGCTGTGGCCGTTTGGTTTTAAGTGGAAACTGTCTCTTTAAATTTCAAGGAGATCTGTGTGCATGCGTAGTAGGATCCTCCAAGGATGGGGCTGGGGTGTCCACTCGCTCAGGCACCCCTATAGTCACCAGAATGGAGGTGCTCAGACAACAAGGGACCAATGAACAGCTACCAAAAGAAAAGACCTTTATCTCCGCGGTTCTGTCAGGTGTCCGTGGCTGCGCTGATCCTTCCCCCACTTGGTGTCACTCAAGATGGTGGCTCCTGGAGCAGCTGAGCATCTTAAATTAGAAAGCAATGGATTTCTTGCTTCTGCTATAGATTCCTCTAGCTGTAAGTCTTCCAACCTTCTAAATATTCCTTTATATGTGGTTCAGAGTTCTGGGATCATTGCCTGAGCCTGCTTGGTCCACTATTCTGTGTTGTTGCTGACGGAGCTCCTTTACTGCACTTCCACCCGATCCGCCATGTTTTTTGTTCTCTTCTCAGTTCATTTTTCAAAAATTGTTTTTTAAATACATGCTACAACATGAATGAACCTTTGAAAACATGCTGAGTGAAATATGTCAGTTGTAAAAGGGCAAATATCGTATGACAACACTTACATGAAACATCTAGTGTAAGTAAGTGAATATAGACCAAAGGTTAGTATTGGTTACTAGGGACAGGAGAGGAGCTCTGGTAGCATAGAGGTTACGAATCGGACTGCGAACCTTAAGGTCAGCGGTTCGAAACTATCAGCCGCTCCGCAGGAGAAAGGTGAAGCTTTCTACTTCCATAAAGATTTACACCCTCGGAAACCCTGTACAGGGTCGCTATGGGTCGGAACCGACTCGACGGCACTTAACAACAGGGACAGGAGAAAGGGGAGTAATTATTTAAGGAGTATTCAGTTTCTTTTACGAAGCCCTGGTGGTACCGTGCATATGCACTGGGCTGCTTACTCTAAAGGTCGGTGGTTTCAGCTGTGAATGTAATCTTAAAATAACTGTGGAACTGACACACCTGAATTAAATGACTTAAAACCTAATTTAAAACTCCATTTTGAATGAAGCTAAGAGTTTCACTTCTACTTTTCTAAAGAAACTCTTCAATTTTTTTGGCAACGTTTCCTGTTACCAGGAGGGCCAATTACATCTAAGTCCTTCAAGAGTGTGGTCTCGCCTTCTACTGATCAGGAATTATCAGGTGAGGCAGGGTTTTCATAGGAGCAAAGGTTTATTTTAGGAAAGAGACTTGCGAAGTCCCCCCCTCCACTTATCTCCAAACAAAGGCTTTGCATCGATTTTTAAAGTTTGGGCTAGGAAAAAGGCAGCATGTTTATTCATAGAGATAGGTAGTGTTTTGTAGGAAATGCCTATTTAGAAGGGACCATGCTAATTGGGTGCATGTGTTACAGCAGTTTTAGATTCACAGTCGGAGAAACGGGGGCCACTTGGAGAGTGAAGCATAGTTTCAGATTTTATTAAGCCGGTTGACTCAGAGGAGCTAATTTCTCCAGATTCTGAGCCCCGAATGGAGGGCAACATGGGCCTGTATAGGGTCAGAGTTGGGGAGCAGCCAGGCTGCATACCTGTTTGAAGGCAGGGGAAAAACTAGGGGAATTAGTCCCATTTGGTGACCTGATTAGCATTTTAGCTTGCCTCCTGGGTGGGAGTGGGCAGTGAATGATTTTCACTTTTTCCTGTTCACATGTACACCATTTCTTCAAGGTGGATTCCACAGAAAAAACCTCTGGTAGGAACAAAACTTATTATGGGATGTTGTGCATTCGTGCTTCTTTGGGACCAGGATTCAAACCTTCCCTTAGGGACTGGCATTCTCTTTTGCCCCAGTAGAAAGTTTGTCCATTCAAGTTATGTCTAGGGCATGAATTAAACAAGTCTGACTATAAAATACCTCATAAGCAATTCTGTAAAAATACAGAATTTTTATGGGTGGTCTTCCTTAATGGCATGTCCCAAGATGTGGCTGCTCATCTATGCACCCTGGGCAAGGAGGGGTGCAGGATTCAGCATTCTTTAAGATTCATGTCGCAAGATTTCAGTCAATAAGTGGCTCATGTTTCATCCTGATTTCTGGGCTCCTCTTTCTTCTGTATCATTATTGTTAAAAAACAAAGAAGGCAAAAATCGGGATTTCCAACCTATATAAAGAATTGCTTAGTGCCTGTTAAGAATGTTTGTGGCCCAAAGAAGGAGCCTTGGTCAAAAGAATAAGAAATAGAACTAACAATGTTCAGTAAATTTAGAACCTGTAACCCTGGTAACACCAGGAGTACTTTATAGCTAGATACGTATATATCAAACCTTAGTTCACATCCTGACTCCCAATTACGTTTTCACTCACTGGGATTTTCTGCTGTGCTTCTACTTGTTGCTGTTGTTAAGTGCTGTCCAGTCAGTTCTGACTCAGCAACTCTGTATAGGGTTTTTGTGGAGCAGATGGTAGGTTTGAACTGTCAACCTTGCAGTTAACAGTTTGGTATTTATCCTATAGAGCCACACCAATACTCCATGTTTCTACTAGCCTTTTGTAAAATTGTAACTAAGAGAGACATTAAGTTTGTTGAGATAAAAAAGCAGGCTTCAAAAGTAACAGAAAATTTCCCCTGACAAAATGTTTTTGTTAAATAGCATTATGGGATGTAACAACCTCAAAATTTTTTTTAACATCAGTAAACTTATTTAAGCTTATATTTTAACAAATCCTTTGTGACTTTTACCATGTTTCCTCACCTTTCCTACTTGTCTAGACTTGAAGTAGAATGCTCTAATAGGCAGAAATGAAAGAAAGTTATTCCCAAAATCTTGGACTTTGAGTTCATTGGATTTTATACAAATCTCTATTGTTTTTGAAGTTGCTTTACCATGGAAAATGCGTTTAATCCAAAATTTAGGCTTTTGCTCTTCAGTGAGCATCTCACTGTGACAAGCGTTCTTGGTTGTTGAACTTTTTTCCTGATAATGTTCCGATATTGGCCCTTGAGAATTCCAGAAACTGTAAGCATCAATTTTGATGTTCCTGGTTGACTTTTGAAGTTTTTCTTGGTTGGCGTGTGAGGATGTTTCCATTCCATATTCTGCTGTTTACTCTCAGCCTTCCAGTGATGAATCCATGTCTCCTCACCAGGAACAATATTTAAAGGGACTTCTACCTTCCTTGTGTGTCAGTCCAAGTTTTGTTTGTAGATGTCCAAACGCTTCTGTTTATGCTCTTCTGTGAGTTGTATCTAGCACAAACTTTTTTTTTTTTT
>NW_006408684.1:559261-587134 GCF_000296735.1 Chrysochloris asiatica | reverse complement strand
CCCTCTCCCTACTTGTATATTGCCCCCTCCCTAGCACCCAAACTATCCTGTGTCTAATCCCTGCCATGTAGCACAAAGTTTTTGAAACCCAATTCTGTCATGGATTATTTCACAGGCAGAGCCATAGCTGATTTGCAAATAATCCGCCACATAATCAATCCACTGTCATTCGTCTAATCAACAGAATCATTTCAAGTGTACATTCAATGTTGTCCTCAGCTGTGGACGTGAACAGGTGTTTTAATATAACCAGAGTGCGGAGAATTTTTGACTCAGCATTGTATGTCTTTCTTCATTAGTATGTCTGTCCTGTTTAGCTAGATTAATAATGCTATTGCTATTAGAATTATAGAATTACAGTGCATAAAGTTCACTTATGTAATTTTTGCAAGAAGCAAATATGCTGCCCATGCAGAAACTATCACATGGCTAGTTACGTCATCTTCATAGAGAACAATGACATTTGTAAATTGCATTCTGATAATAGTACGTCTTGGCTGTCAGCATGCTTGGAGGGAAAGAAATGGCTCTGACCAAGGCAATTTGCATTTGGCTCTGCTCAGCTCTACAGTCAGCCTGATGGAGATGGCACTCTTGTTTGAAGCCCTGGTGAAGAATCAGATAGTATCTAGTGAAAGCTCGCCATGAGTTTTAAGGGCTTGCCATGAGCCACCATGGAAAAACCCAGCAAACATGGTTATAGGCATCAATGTGATTACCCTCAATCTCTGACTAAGAGGAAGGAATGTTGTAGAGCATAATAGCTCAAGACTCTTTGCCTGCAAACAACTCCAGCCAGTCAAAGCTTAATTCCACCTTGTGTCAAGGTCTGAGTGCCCTGATGCCAATTTTTCTTGAGTGCCTCATGCACCTCTGACAGATTAACTACCAGAGTTAGAAGCAGAATATAATTAAAAGTGGGTTTGGGGTAACTTCTTAGAGCTGATCCCAGTGAGTTCCTTTCCAGACCTGAAGGATTGAGAGCCATAGTCTCTCTCAGGTTCCTCCAGTCTCTTTCTGACCAGTAAGGCTGGTCTTTTTCTTTAATAATTTTGACTTTTGTTCCACATTTTCTCCCACTCTATCTGGGACCTTCTAATGTGATCTCTTTCAGGGCAATTGGTAATGGGAACCAGGCACCATCTAGTTCTTTTGGTCTCAGAGTCATGGAGACTGATGTTCACATGTTGTATTAGTTCATTGAAGTAATTGATTCTAAGCATCTCCAATTGTTATCACTCTTCTGTCTTCCATACATGGAGAGACCAATAATAGCTGCACCTTAGACAGCCACTCATAAGCTTTTAATATCCCAGATGCTATTCACCAAAGTAGGATGTAGAACATTATCTTTGTGGATTATGTTGTGCAGTTGACCATGTTGTCCCCTGAGACTATGGTTCTGAGCCCCCAGAGTCAGCTATTCATTGCCTTAAGATGTTTGATAATGTCTAAGTTTTCATCATTTTGCGTACTGTATGCTCTACCACATTCATAGTTGTGTTTGCAGGAAAGGTAAATATCCTCTCTCAAACTCTTATGTATTTGTGGTATATATATATATCCCACTCTGCATCCCATACCTGTTCAGCCATGTATCTACCTGTAAAACACTGCTGTTCCAAGGTTGATATACAACCTTAATATCGCTATTTACTTCTTTCCCCTTTAGCCCTTCCATATCTCCCTATGTCTTCATGACTTCATCACTCTTCTACCAACCTTCCTCTTCTTGTATAGTGCCCTTCCCCCTGTCACCTGAGTTAACATGTGTCTATGTAGTGGTTATGAATTGGGCTGCTAACCTCAAGGTCAGCAGTTCAAAACTACCAGCTGTTCCACAGGAGAAAGATGAGGCTTTCTGCTCCTATAAAGATTTACAGCCTCAGAAACCCTGAGGCTTTCTGCTCCTATAAAGATTTACAGCCTCAGAAACCCTGTACAGGGTCGCTATGAGTCGGAACCGACTCTATGGTACTTAACAACAACAACAACCTCTAGCCAGTGAATTACACTCCCTTCACTTGAATCCCTGGTAACCATGAAAGAATATTTCTTTTAGTAGGAAATCATTTTCTTGAGTTTCTACAATAGTGGTCTGATACAATATTTGTTTTTTTTGTGACTGACTAATTTCACTCAGCATACTGTCCTTCAGTTTCATCCATGTTATGAAGTGTTTTGAAGATTCATGCTTATTCTTTAATATTGCACAATATTCCATTATGTGTACGTAACAAAGTCTCTTTATCCATTCTTCCATTGATGGGCAGTTAGGCTGTCGCCATCTTTTGGCTAAGTGAATAAAGCTGTGATGAACATGAGTGTGCATATATCTACTCGTGTCCTGGCTCTTATTTCTTGTGGAGATATATGCATCAAATAGAGGGATTGCTGAGTCATACATACTATCTATTTTCAACTTTCTGAGGAAGCACCATACCATTTTCCACAGTGGTAGAACCATTTAACAATCCTACCAGCAATGTAGGAGGTTCCCAGTCTCTTCACACCCTAACCAGCATTTGTTGTTTTCTGTTTTTTTAATTTTGCTATTAATACTGGTGTTTGATATCTCATTGTTGCTTTGATTTGCATCTTTCTTGGTGTGGTGCTGTAGAATCAACACTGTACTGGGTACCACAAGGTCAGCAATTCAACCCATCAGCTGCTCCTCAGAAACTCCATACAGGGTCGCTATGAGTCAGAACTGACTCAATGGCAGTTAACAACAACATGGCTAATGACCATGAACATTTCTCCATATGTTTGCTGGATGCATGAATGTCTTCCTTGGTGAAGTCTCTATTCATGTTCTGTGCCCATTTTTCAATTGGATTGTTTTCTTCTTGTAGGGGTGTTATGTTGCTGTTGTTGTTAAGTGTGCACGAGTTGGTTCTGACACATAGTGATCCTATATAGGGTTTTCGAGGAGCAGCTGGTAAGCTTGAACCACCAACCTTGTGGTTCAAATTGACTTTGCAGTCCAGAGCATTAACCCATACCACCACAGTTTTCTATCAATGTTAGAGGTTAGTCCCTTGGCTGATACGCCGTTGCAAAAAATTTGTAACAAGCCCAGTTTGTGAGCTCCCTTTGTACTCTTTTGGCAAAATCTTTAGATGCACATGTTTCTAATGTTTAGGAAGTCCCAATCATCTATTTTGTCTTCTACTGTTAATGTTTGCTAGTGTATTTATGCCATGTATTAGAGCCCGTATGTTTGTCCCTGTTTTTTCACTGATGATCTTTATAGTTCTAGGTTTTACATTTAGATCTTTAATCCATGTTGGGTTTGTTTTTGTATGTGGTGTGAGACATGGGTCTTGTTTGTGATTTCTAATTTTAATCCCCATGAGCAATTCTATGGAAGATAGCCCACAGGCAAGTGTGGTGTGCTGTTAAACTACACAGACATTGAAAGTGATGCCTTGTCATATCTTTTGACATTTTGACAGAGTGATGTTATATCTTTTGAATCTCATAATAAAAAATTGGGGCCTCTATGTTTGTGTCCTTCTCCCAGGACACCAGGGAGGCTGTAAAACTCTAGACAGATACAGAGAACTGCTGCGTTCGGAGAAGCTTCTCTGTATGTCTCAGGTATCTAGTGCTCTTATCACAAAAATATAAAACATGAGTGACTTTAACAAATTTATTTTCTCACAGTTTCAGAGGCTAGGGGTTCAATTCAGGGTGATGGCTCTCCATCTTGGCTCTGAAGAAAGTCCTTGTTGCTAAACTTTTGCTCTTGGGAGATTTTCATGTGGCTTGGCATCTATCTCTCTTCCCCCATCTCTGCTTCTCTTGCTAGCTTGTTTAATCTCGTTTATATTTTATAAGAGATTGACCGAAGAAACACCCTACACTAATTCTGTCTCATATATAGAATAAAGACAATCCATTTACAAATGGGATTATAACCACAGGAATAGAGGTTAGGAATGACAACACATATTTGGGGGAAAATACAATTTGATCCATAACAATTATATGACCTGGCTCAGGGGAAAGTGTCACAGGGCTATACTGGGTGTAGCATAGAACACCTGTAGCTAGGACACACAGGGACACCATGGGCAGAAGTGACAGTTGCACATGCTGATGGCAAGACAGGAGACAGTCAGACTACATCCAGGAGCAGATAGGCACCTTTCCCTCAAGTTGACTCTACATTAGCCAGCCCTCTTCCAACTTCAACACAACTTCTAGAAGGAACAGGAAAACCACCATGAGCTGAGATTGAGTTCCCACTCCTTTAGAAATCAAAATTAAATTTATTGAGCGTTAAAGAAATTTCTTGTTTCGGCGATTCAAGCTCAAGTGTGCCTCCTTGGAAATCTTATATACAGGGTCGCTGTGGGTCAGCGCTGACTCGATGGCACTTAACAACAACAACAAAGGAAGTTCTAATTCTTGGTCAATGGAGTTTGAGGAGCTCTGTTACACATGTTTGAACTGAGGTGTGAAACTGAGGATAGGAGAGTGCTTAAGAGGAGGGACTCCCCAGACATTGCTTAATTTCCTAAGAGCAGCAATCAGACAGAGGCTGACCCAGTTCTGAAGAGCACATCTTCTGCAGGCCCATGCTCTGGCCAGGGTCAGATTCTACCCCAGGTTAGACTGGGATCAATTTCAGTCTTGGAGACCAGAGGAGCAGGTGAGTCAGGCTATGCAGCTGGCTCCATGGAAAGATTGGAAAACATTTGCACCTGCATGAATTGCTGCCTGGTTTCATTTCTGTTTTAAGTGAGAATCTCGGGTTTCTCACCTAACCCCTTATTTTACAATGTTGTTAGTGCCTCTGACTCATGTGTTGTAGAGAACTGCTCAACAGGGTGTTCTTGGATGTAATTTTAACTGAAGCACATGACCAAGCCTTTCTTCTGCACTATCACTGGGTGGATTCAAACCATCAACCTTTAGATTAATGTTGTTGTTGTTAAGTGTCATTCAGTCGATTCCAACCTATAGAGACCCTAGATAGGGTTTCCAAGGAGCAGCTGGTGAGCTTGAAGCACGGACCTTTCAATTCAAACAGCTTTGCAGTCTGGTGCTTTAACCCACAGCGCCACTGTAAACCTAGAGACCATTTATAGTATAAGTATGTCCCAAATATTGCATGTTGTTGTTATTGTTAAGTGTCAGCATGTCAATTCCAACTCATAGCAATCTGTCCAGGACTTCTGAGGAATGACTGGTGGGTTTGAACTGTCAACCTTGAGGTTCAAACTGACCTTATGGTCCACTGCTTTATCCTGCAGTACCTCACCAGGACTCTAAATATTGCATGTGACAAACTTAGAGTAAAAATTGAATCATTGTTTATCTGAAATTGTAACCAAACTAGAAGTGCTTTATTTTCTTTTGCTAAACTTCACATGTTTGCAAAGGAGTTCTCATAAAAAAACACTCCTTGGGCCTCCACCTACCACACCATTCTCCCTCACCCTTTCCTAGAAGCAACCACTTCCAAGTTGTTGTTATTAAGTGCTGTCGAATCAGTTCTTATTCATAGTGACCCTGTATGGGGTTTCCAAGGAGCAGTGGTAAGTTTGAAATGCCGACCTTGTGGTTCACAGTTCAGTGCTGATCTAAAAACACAGGACTCCCAGTAGTTTCTGAATTTCAGGTAAACAATGAATATTTTTTTAGGATAATTATGTCTCATGCAATTTGTGGACAATTTGTTGTTGTTAAGTGCCGTAGAGTCGGTTCTGACCCATAGTGGCCCTGTATAGGGTTTTCGAGGAGCAGCTGATGAACTTGAGCTGCCGTCCTTGCTGTTCAAAGAAAGGACTTTGCAGTCCCGCACATTAACTCACCATGCCACACTAGGGCTCCAATTGGACAGTACTTATGCTAATTAGCTTTGTAACTAACCAAGTTAGCTAACCTCTTTGGGATCCAGATGCCTCATCTGGAAAATATATTTCCAGGTAAAATATGGGAAACTACATTAGAATTTAATTAAATTAGAATTTTAGGTAAGCAACACATAAATTTTTTAGTACAAGTATTGTCCAGTACTTCCCTTACCCATGCAAGCAAGGCACGTGGAAGCCTTTGGAACCACTGGGTGAGCTTCCTTCTTGGCTCTCAGATTCTTCTAGGGCCCAAAACCCTGGGCCCACATTCATGCCCCACCTCCACCCGCTGGCCCCTTACATAAGTAGAATGAACTGGCTGTTTATACTGGCTGGCTGTGCATATACTTCAGTTCACCACAATGGGCAGTTTTATCTATATATTTACACAGTCACTCAATAAATGTTTACTGAGCACATATTCTGTGCCAGGCCCTGCTAAAGCTTCCTGGATGGGCTCAACAGACGTGGATCTCAAGCGCAGCAGTGATGGTGGGTGGTAAGAAGGAAGTAGGTGGCGGGTGGGAGCTGGAGAGAAAGCATAGTCAACTGTAGGACTTTTAGTCTCCTCTGAAGGGTCAGGAAAGCTTCCCTGAAGTGAACTCTGAGCTGAAACTTGAACTATGTCCAGGGAAAGGAAAGGAGCAGAGCACGTGCAAAGAGCTGAGGAGGCAAGAATGCCGGCCTGATGACTGGAGGGCCACACGGGTCTTTGGACTTCATCCTGAGGTCTCTGAGATTCACTGAAGGATATGAAGCAATGGGGAGTGCTTACACGAAAAAGTTTTCAGTTTGAGAGATGCACTCAGGATGCAGTGGAGAAAGCAAAGTGGGAAGGAAATGAGAAGAAATGCAGAGTAGCCAGTTAAGTGACTTTAACCACCACTCAGTGTTAGGGTGGGTGTGTTCCAGGTACTGCCCTCAGCACTTGAGGAGAACCAACACACTCTTTCTTTATATCAACCCGATGAGATTAGTACAATCACCATCATCAATATTTTACAGACCAGCAAACTAGGGTATAGAGAGCTGCTGAAGGCCACATAGCTTGTAGTCAGAGAAGTTCAACGCACCCACCACATGATAGTCTCTTAATGACAACACTCAACAAAACTGACCTGTTTAAAGCTGTCAACTCCTGCCTATTGTTAAGGGCTGTGCAGTCAGTTCTGACTCATAGCAACCCTGATAGTGTTTCCAAGTGGCTGGTGGGTTAGAATTGCCATACTTTGTGGTTAATAGTTCAGTGTTCATCCTGTTGTTGTTGTTGTCAGATGCCATCGACTTGGCTCCGACTCATAGTGACTGTAGAGTTTCTAAGGCTATAAATCTTTTATGGGACCAGAAAGCCTCATTGTTCTCCCTCAGAGTGGCTAGTGGACTCAAACCACAAACAGTGTGGTTCAAAGTCCTGTGCTTATCCTACAGAGCTGCCACACTCCATATATATATTTTGTTGTTTAATGCCATTGAGTCAGTTCTGACTCATAGCAACCCTGTATAGAGTTTCTTAGAAGTAGCTGGTGAGCTTGAACTGCCAACCTTGAGGTTTAAACCGACCTTCTTGCAGTCCAGCATATTAACCCACAGGGTCACACTAGGACACACACACACACTCACTCTCTCTCTCACATCTCTAAGGAGCTCTGGTAGCGTAGTGGTTACGAATCGGGCTGCGAACCTTAAGGTCAGCGGTTCGAAACTACCAGCCGCTCCACGGGAGAAAGATGAGGCTTTCTACTCCCGTAAAGATTTACACCCTCGGAAACCCTGTACAGGGTCGCTATGGGTCGGAACCGACTCAACAGCACTTAACACACCACACACACACACACACATATATATTTATATATTTTATATATATATATAAAATATGTTGTTAAGTACTGTCAAGTCAGTTCTGACTCATAGCACTCATAGTGACCCTGTATAGTTTCTGAGGAGCAGCTGGTGGGTTTGAATTGCCAATGTTATGGTTTGCAATCCAGTAAAACACCAGGGACATATATACATATATGGAGTCCTGGTGTGGCGCTGTGGGCTAATGCATCAGACTGCAAAGTTGTTTGAACTGCAAGTTTGGTGGTTCAAGCTTGGAAACCCTATACAGGGTCGCTGTGGGTCGGAATCGATTTGACAGCACTTAACAACAACAATATATATATATATGTATACATATACACACACACACACACACACACACATATATATATAGCTCTGGTAGCGTAGTGGTTACAAATCGGGCTGCGAACCTTAAGGTCAGCGGCTCGAAACTACCAGCCGCTCTGCGGGAGAAAAATGAGGCTTTCTACTCCCGTAAAGATTTACACCCTCGGAAACCCTGTACAGGGTTGCTATGGGTCGGAACCGACTCGACAGCACTTAACAACAACAACAACAACATATATATATATATATATTTACCACAATATATGATAAATATAAGCACTGGAGTGTTAACCACTAAGTTGGTAGTTCAAACCTACTGGCTGTTCTGTGGAAGAAAACTGAGGTTTTCTGCTTCTGTAAAGATTTACTGCCTCGGAAACCATATACATGGTCCATATGAGTCAGAATTGACTTGATGGTAAGAAGTAAAAGACATTTATTGACTGGATTACACCTAACAATAACAACCACAATAATTTATAAAGGGAAAGACGATTCCTCACTGAATAGTTTCCTTCTTTTTCAGGTGGATCTGGTGAAAGGGGATGGGGGGATAATGTTGATAGGGTTTTATGACTAAATTGTGAGTAAATGTTAGCAGGATTATTGCTATTGTCACAACTGTAATTGTAGAAGATGTGTAACTAATCTTCAGAAACAGATGATCCCAGGACCGTCAAGTAGGAAGAGCATGAGTGGAGCGTGAGATCCCTACCTAAAAAACCAGCAACAGCAGAGACGGTGGCTGTGTGCCTGCAGGCAGGAGACTGGCTGGAAGAATGTGCCCTTTGGACTTTTAAATGAATATATATGTTTTTGTTTTATAAGTATACATCAAATATTTTTGCCTTGTTCATTTGTGAAATATAAGATGTAAATGGAGAGCCACAGGGAGGAAGTGAGATAAATGTTGCAGGAAAGGATTGTAATCACTGAGATGAAACAAGATGTATGGTTTGCTGAATGTAAAGCTGATGGTCTTGTCTATAACCATCACCCAATTCACATTAAAAAGTTTAAAAAAAAAACAAAACAAAAAAGAGAAGAAGATTTGTATGACGTTCTAACGCTGTGAGCATGATGTTGTTTGGAAACAGAGTCTTTGGAAATGTTAACACAAGGTTAACAACAACAGTGTCTATACAAAGTGTCTATACAGGGGATTTCAAAAGTTCATGGCAAAATTCCATTATCTTCTAATTCCATTTTTCACCAAGTTTTTTTAAAGTCCCCTTGTAAAAGAGAAGAAGAGACACAGATACAGACACAAAAGGAAGGCAGCCATTTAAAAATGGAGGCAGAGATTGGAGTCATCTACTAGCCAAAGAACACCAAGAATTGTCGATCCGCACTATAGCTGTTGTTGTTAAGTGCTGTTGAGTCACTTCCAACTCACAGTGACCCTGTATTGGGTTTTCGAGGAGCAGCCGAAGGGTTTGAACTGTCAAACTGGTGGTTCACAGTCCAGTGCTGATCCACAGAGCCACATCCGAAGTCCGTATCACTAGAGCTAGGAGACAGGAAAAGATTCCAACTCAGAGCCTAAAGAAGGAATAAACATGGTCAACACCCTAATTTTGTACTTCAAGCTTCAAAAACTGCGAAACCATAAAGTTATATTCTTATCAGCACTTTGAGGTGCTTTGTTACAGCAGCCATCGTTGTTGGTGTTGTTAAGTGCCATCAAGTCCATCTGACTCATAGCAAGTCTGTATAGGGTTTCCGAGGAGTGGCTGATGGGTTTGAACTGCCAACCTTTAGGTTCAAACCAATGCTGTGGTCCAAACTGACATTGTGGTCCAGTGCATTGTCCCACGGCACCACACCAGGACTCCAGACAACAGTCATGGGACTACTGTACTGCCCTTGAGCATCTGCTTAAGGATCTTGAGGCCACACCTTTGCCAGGTCACAGGCGACTGTACCTCCTCCTCTGTTTTAGGAAATTGGTAACCAAAAAAAGTTTCCAACTTGGTTATTCCTTTTGAGGGAGGATGAAGGCGACTGGAACCAACTTACTCAGGTTCACCCAAAGACAAAGTAAGAGTCTATTAAGGATGATTACGCTAAAATATCTCAGCTTCTTTGAGAGTCTATGTGTCTTGGAGGAAGGACTCCAAGTGTCACATATGGGTGAAGGGCCCACCTCACCAGCTGTCTGACTAGCAACTCACTATTTCTCAAAACCTGAAGAAATGAGCCTCCTCCAAGCCCCAGGTTGGCTGTTGTTCCTCTCTGACCACCTTCTGGCTTAGTTTCTGTCTGCCTCAGGGATTTAGCCATTCATTCATTCTCTCTCCCACTAGACTAATGATCCTCAACTTGGGATGACTTCATCGCCAAAGAGACATTTGGCAATTGCTGGAGACATTTTTGGTTGTTGGGGATGCTGCTAAATACCTTATAATGCTCAGGATAGCCCCCATCACGAAGCCTCACTTGTTAAGTTGTCAGCAGGGCTTCTGTTGAGCAAACCTGCACTGGAAATCTCCCGAGACTCTCAAGAGCTGCACTCAATTCAACAGTTCAAAGAATGAGTGAATGAATGATGAATGGCTGCTCAGTAAATGTTTAATTGCAGTAACATTTCATCTTCCGTTTTCAACTCTCCATCTTTCCACGAGACATTTCCCTTACCTCTTCCCCTGAAGTCATTAACACTCAGATAACATTAATATTTAGTTTTTATGAACAGGCAGTCCAAGGTCAAGTTGTAGAGGATTGTGAAACACATTTAATCTTTTTAAGTAATTTAAGATGTAGTTTCAATTATTTACATCTTTAGCAAAGTCATCGGTCATATTAACAAATCTACTGTCCGTGAAAACAATCATATGAAAGAGAAGGACTCATGCAGCAATAGAAAAATGTTTCCTCCAGTCACAGGAGAAGAATGCTCATTCTCTGGGCTTTGCAGTGTGTTCCTTTTAAATGTTCTTTGAGTTTCATGAAAGACATTGCATCTCAGTTTGGAATGGAAATTTATCTCTACACAGCACTGATGCTGAAAAAAAGAATTCTTGCCTATCTTGGTTTGGTGCTGAGGGTTAATGTGCTGAACAGCAAAAGTCGATTTGAACTGCAAAGTCAGCAGTTGAACCTCATCATCTGATCCTTGGAAATCCTATACAGGTCGCTATGGGTCAGAACCAACTTGCTGGCATTTAACAACAACAACCCAAGAAAAAAAGCAGTCCAGGACTTTACCAGGATACTGCCGGCCCTGCTATGGCTCCAACAGGACTGGCTCTCCATTGTTAGTACATCTCGGTGCCCATGAGCTGGAAGCCCTGCAGATAGATGCACATAGGTTACATGGCAGGATTTGTAGACTTGGAGGTGAGATTTAGACCAGACTTTTATGATATTTTTGTCAATCTGGCAGACAGTGAGATCACCATCATGCAATTTATAGAAGAGGCAATGATGATGGGGAAGTTGCACAAAGAGATCAGTCAGCTGCTTGCACAGAAGACCCTGAGAAGTCAGACAGTCAACTTCTTAAGGACATTTCCCTATACACAAAGCAGCTCTTGACCAACCTCGCATCATTTGCAGAAGTTTCAGGTGATGGAGAAAAAGCAGCACTCCGTTTTGAAGCACAGAAGCAGAAACAGTTTCCACCAGCCACAAACGACTTCCTGTACCACCTTGCAGAGACTGAACACATGTCGATTAGCTGTGTGACCAAAAGTGTCACTAGTGGCAGATAGAAAGCTCCCCTCTGTCTCTGGCTAGTCACTGAATATGTCAAATACTGAAAATCACACCAAAAACATTCCATCTGATGGGTGATTTCTTTGAAAATATTGAAATTCGACCTGAAAAATCACTGAAACATATATGGAAATACATCAATTTCCTCCTCTCTGATTACTCCATGGCTGCTTTCAGTGCTGGACAAAGAGCTGTCACACCGAAGGTGCTATCACACAGCCCATGTCCTGGAGTAAGAGACTAGTTCGGTCACGTTCATGCATGTCACAGCAGAACCCTAGGCCTAAGCTAGTCTGAGTTCTACTCTGTCCCATTCTGGAGCCACAGACTAATGGTTTCTTTCTAGAAAGCTGCCTGAAATTTTGCTTCATATTCTCCTAAGAAGAACTTCAATTGCTCATGAGGAAATTCACTTTCTGAGCCAAACTATTAAGTTTCTGCAGAACTGTCTAGAAGATCATTTCAAAGGACACTGATGTTGCACTTTCTGGTAAAAGAAAAAACAGACAAACCTACGTCTCTCCACTCACCCCACCCCCGCCCCCATGCCTTTGAGGGTTTTGCATAGATTTTATACTTAAGTAGACGACTTTAATAATCCATATTTATACTGTCACAGAGGTAAAAGTGTGGTCAACATAAGTCATTAATACTCTTCAAGTAACCCTGTTACAGTATTCTTTTTAATAAGATGCTAGTCCTTCTATGGAAGTGTAAAATCAGAAGCTGGTTTTGAATACAACCATATGACTAAAACAGCGACTTTATGTGGTTGGTAAGAGAGTGGGAGAATTAATGCCTTCAGGAGCCAAGACTGGAGGAGGTCTTCAAACAACTTCAGTGAAAGTGAATTGACTATGCACGAAGGTACCTGTTCTTGTTCAGTACATACCCTTTTCATAACCTTAAAATGATCCAATAAGCATGGAGGTCTAAATTAGGGACTTATTCTTTCATTGGTTGTGGTAGTTCTGTGCTACTGACTCGGTTCCTACTCATAGTGACCCTGTATGTGGTTTCCAAGGTTGCTTTACAGGAGCAGAAAGTCTCATCTTTCCCCTGCAGAACAACTGGTAGATTCAAACTACTGACCTTGAGGTTAGCAGCCCAGTTTGTACTTGGTCTTTTATTATATGTGTTCGTCATCATGATCAAAGACTATTTTTCACTCCAATAACACTCATGTCCTTAGAAATCATACCCAGAGAAATGTTTGCAAAAGTAACTTGTCTGTATTGGATCTTCCCTTTATTCTTAGTGTTGGCCATTTAGTAAGCAAAAATTTTTTTAAAAAGAGCCTTTCCCCCTCCCTCCTTGGGTGGGGACCAGAGGAGATCTAAAACCAAAACAAGACACCCTATGGAGCCTTCTGTTCTGACACAGCTGGACTTTGCCATGAGTCAGAGTAGACTCAACAGGAACTGGTTTGGGGCAGGTTAACCAGCAAAGATTAACTGAGAAGCAACAAGCAGATGTTGGGTTCTCAGAGGCTCTGCAACATTGATAAGTTATGCCACTCTTAAGTCTGAAAAAGTAGGGCTGCCAGATAAAGGAATTTGAATTTCAAATAAACAATGAACTCTTTTTTTAGCATAAGTATGTCCCAAATGTTGGGCGCATGTTGACTCTGTAGGATAAGCACTGGACTGCTAACCACAAGGTCCAAGTCCACCAGCCCACCAGCCACTCCTTGAGAGAAAGATGAGGCTGTCTACTCCCACAAAGATTTACAGCCTTGTTGTCATTGTTAAGTGCCCTGAGTAGGTTCCAACACATAGTCACCCTGTATAGGGTTCCCAAGGAGCAGCTGGAGTTTGGATCTCCGACCTCATGATTCAACTGTTCTTGCGGTCCAGTGCATTGGCCTGCAGTGCCACACCAGGACTCCTTTACAGTCTTGGAAACCTTATATAAGGTCACTATGAATTTACCTGGGTGAACTGAATGTTCCCCAGTGTTATGGACTTAATTGTACCTTCCCAAACTATGTATTGAAATCCTAACCCCTATTTCTATGGATGTAATGCTGCTTGGAAAATAGGGTTTTTCTTTGTTATATTCATGAGAACAACTCATTGTGGATGTCTCCTCAACTGAATCATTTTTGGGTTAAGGAAAGGACAGATTAGAAACAGAGACAGATGTGGGGAAGATGGATATCATGTGAGGGTCATCAACAAGCCAATGAACCAAGGAACACCCTTCACTACCAATAAGGACCAAAGACCCTGATGTGGACTTCTAGCTTCAAGAACTGTGAGAAAATACATTTCAGTCCTTTAAAGTCATCCACTTGTGGTATTTCTGTTATAGTGATGGTGGTGAGTGGTCCTGGTGTTGGTTCCGACTCATAGCGACCCTGTACAGGGTTTCTGAGGCTGTAAATCTTTATGGGAGTAGAAAGCCTTATCTTTCTCCCACGGAACAGCTGGTAGTTTCCAACTACTGATCTTGAGGTTAGCAGCCCGAATCATAATCACTACGCTGCCAGAGCTCCTTCCCTTGGAAACAAACAAAGCTGGTAAGCCTATGTAGTTGTGGTCCATGTAGTTGTAGTTGTGGCCCATGATTACCGAGACAGGGAGGAAGTAGGAGTAAGATTGCCTGCTTCTCACCTTGCCTACTCTCCATCCTCCTGCAGGTCTTCCCATGGGTGAACCTAAGCAGATGCCCAAGAGAAATGAGACTGAAGGGTTGTCCACAAGGCCAGCCTCTAAATATGCAGAGCAACTCAGGAAAGAGCAAGAATGGAAGAGGGTAGGCTGGGGTGACAGCAAACAGATAGCCACCCTGGCGGGCTGTTGATTTTGTCTTTCTTTCTTTTTTTTTTTTTTTTTTAACATTTTATTGTGATTTGGGTGAAAGTTTACTGAACAAATTAATTTTCCATTAAATAGTTCATACATTTTTTTCATAACATTGGTTACAATCCCCTGATGTCTTTTAGGGTGGCTTTGCCAGCCCCAGGACTCTCCTTTGTGTCATACCACTGTCCAGGGAACAGTGGGAGGACCCAGGAAAATGAAGTCAGCTGGGCATGAAGAGGACCACCAAGACAACTCAGCTTCCAGCGGAGGCCAGGGCAAAAGGGCAACCCTAGGGAAGGCATTGAACTCTGTCCCTTGTTGGGCAGCTGCCTTCAGCCTTCTGGATTGTTCTGGAGGGCAAAGGGCAGAGCTACTAAGATAGGAGTGAAAAGAGGTCTGGCAAAACCACATCATTTGTGGTGCTTGGTGCAAAAGAAAATATGGACCTTGTTGTTGTTGTTGTTGTTGTTGTTAAGCACCGTGGAGTTTGTTCCGACTCATAGTGACCCTGTACAGGGTTTCCAAGGCTTTAAATCTTTATGGGAGCAGAAAGCCTCATCTTTCTCATGCAAAACAGCTGGTAGTTTTGAACTGCTGACCTGACCTCGTAACCACTATGTTACCAGAGCTCTTTATGGACCTGGTAGTTTGGGAAATTCAATCTCCCCTTTCACAAATCCCAGCCCAGTGTGTGGTCCAAGGGAATGTAACCTTCATGCAGGGATACACCCAGTAGGGGTGAGTGAGAGACCCCACCAAATCAAACTGCACCCAGGAACTGCCAGCCAGGGATGGGGATGCCTCCCTTGGCCCTTCCAGAGATGCTCTGAATACATGCCCAACACAAGCCCCTTCCCCCACCCCCCCAGATTCCACCCCTGTCAGGAGAGGGAGCCTGAAAACTTGTCCTTGGCAAACAAAGAAGCAGCAGGAGGTGGGACCATGAGCAAGTCCCCTTCAAATGCTCCAGTGTCTTATTAGACTTCATCTCCCAGTAAGCCAGTTTGCTGTTGAGTTGACTCAACTCCTGGTAACCCCACAGTATGTCAAGAGTAGAACTGTGCTCCCATAGGGTTTTCAATGGCTAATTTTTCAGAATAGATCATTAGGCCATTCTTCTGAGTATAGGGATACATTTTAGTACTCCAATCTTTTGTTAAGCAGTCAGGTAAACTAACTGACTTCATATTCAAAGATAAACTGATCCATAATTTCAAGATACTGACTGCAGAACATCAAACTCAAGTTCAGGGCTGGCCCTGCCAAGAGAGTTCCCAGAGTACCTTTCATGAAGCTGGCAAAGCCTCCAACATGTAGAGTCTCAACTGCAATTTTCAAAGCAATGTATGGAAAAGATCTGTCTTCCAGGCTTCCTTAAACAGTATTAGGTACAGGCAAGGCAGAATGCCTATCATAGTCCTTTAAGCAAACCAGATGTCTTGAGTATTATTCACTTCAACACCAACATGTCTGTGCTAATCAACAAACCCTCTGGGGTAGAAATAGATAGCAATATCTAAACACTTACCCTTTTGTAACTCACATTTCTAAATTTTTCAAATGTCAACCCATTTCCCCTAAAGAGGTTATTGTTAATTTTTGTACATGTACATATATGCATCATGCTGTTTGTATTCAGGCAATGCATTTTAAGTTGTGGACTATATAACCTATAAGTTGTTCTACCTCTTTAGATAACAGTCACTGAAATACCACAAGTGGGTGACTTTACAGAATGTTCATTTATTTTGACACAACTGAGGAGGCTAGAAGTCTGAATTCAGGATGTGAAAGTCTCCTGTTGTCAGTTCCATCTCATAGCAACCCCATACACAACAGAATGAAACACTTCCCCATCATGCATCATCCTCACGAATTTGTTATGTTTGAGTCCATTGTTGCAGCCACTGTGTCAATTCATCTCCTTGAGCGTCTTCCTATTTTTCACTGACTCTCTGCTTTATCAAACATGATGTCCTTTTCCAGGGACTTTGAGATAACATGACATAGGAGATAAAGTCTTGACATCCTCACTTTTAAGGAACATTCTAGCTATACTTCTTCCAAGACAGATTTGTTAGTTCTTCTGGCTGCTGTTGCTGCTGTTATGTGCCAGGGAGTCAATTTTGACTCCCTGTACAGGGTGTCCAAGGCTGTAAATCTTTACAGGAGCAGAACGCCTCATCTTTCTCCCACAGAACAGCTGGTAGTTTCGAACTGCTAACCTTGTGATTCACAGCCCAATTCGTAATCACTGCGCTACCAGAGCCCCTTCTGGCATTCCATGGTAAATTCAATATTCCTTGCCAACACAAAAATTCAAATACATCAGTTCTTCTTGTGCCTTTCTCACTCACTGTCCAGCTTTCACATGCATATGAGAGGATTGAAAACACCATGCCTCAGGCTCACCTTAGACCTCCAGATGACATCTCTGTTCTTTTTCACTTCAAAGAGTCTTTTGCAGTAGATTTGCTCAATGCAATTCAGACCTTGTGGGGCCAGGTCTGAAGTCCTTTGGCTTCACAAGGAGGAAAGGGAATCAAACTCAAAACTCAGTCCAAGGCCACTTCCTATGGAGTATTCTCTTATCTTCCTCTTCCCTCTTGTGTGTCTCTGTCTGTTCTGCTTTTTTATCACTGAAACACATATGGAAATGTATCAATTTAAATATAATATATTTAATTTATTGTATATATTAAATATTAAATACTTTAAAATATTAAAGTCTTTGCTTTCCTACTAACTTTTTCCAAGAGGCCCATTAGGTTCCCAGGGATATAAAACTGGGAGCCTAATGGGCCTCTTGAAAAAAGTTAGTAGGAAAGCAAAGACTTTGTCTTGAAGACAGGGGGTTCTCTACACTGGAGACCAAGTTTCAGAGTCTCTTCTGACATACATTTAGGTCTTTTCTTTCTTTCTTGTCTTTTTAATGACCTTTTGCTTTCTTCCTTGTTGTCATCCCACAACTCTTCTGGTCCTCAATCATTAGTGTCTAATGCATCAAGTCTGTTCTTGAGATGCTCTCTAAATTCAGTGGGGACATGTTCAAGGTACAGTTTTGGCTTTCATGGACTTGTTTTCATTTTATTCAGCTTCAGCCTGAACTTCCAAATGAGCAGTTGATGGTCTGTTCCACAGTCTGCCCCTGTCCTTGTTTTGGCTAATGTGACAGAGCTTTTCCACTGTCTCTTCCCACAGATGTCATCAATTTGATTTCGGTGTAGGTGCATTCCATTTGGTGAGGTCCAGGTGCATAGTCATCTTTTATGTTTTTTAAAGGTTCTTCTAAATGTGATTAGTCTTGAAATGAATGTCATTAGTCTTGAAAAATTCTATCATGCAATCTCCAGTATCATTTCTATCACCAAGGCCATGTTTTCCAACTACTGATCCTTCTCTTTGTTTACAGCCTTTACATTCCAATCACCAGTCATTATCAATACATCTTGGTAGCATGTTTGATCTATTTAAGACTGAAGAATTTAATAGAATTCTTCAATTTCATCATTATTGGCTTTGGTGATTGGTGCTTAAATTTGAATAATAGTTATATTAATTGGTCTTCCTTGTAGGTGTATGGATATTATCCTTTCACAGACAGCATTGTACTTCAAGATTGATCTCTAAGTGTTCTTTTTTATTTTAATATTTTATTGTAAATTGAGTGAAGATTTACAGAACAGATATCAGTCCTGCATCCAATGAATTATCCAATTTGTGTCATTACAATGAATGTAGTTCACCCCATGTACCTTCAATTAACAGTATTAACTTCGATTCACTTAATTTTTTTCCCTCCTCCCCAACCCTCATTTCATTTTTGACAACTTCCAATTTTCTTAGGTTCATACTTCATACATTCCATGTTCTGATTATTAAGGGATGTTTACAGCTATTTCTCCTCATTTTAATTTGTATCCCATCAGCAAATGAAGGTCCTGAAAGCTTTACTCCATTTGTATCATCATGGTTAACTTTGATTTGAGGAGGTAGCACTTCTCAGTCATATTTTGACTGCCTTCCAACCTGAGGGGCCTCATCTTCTGACACTATATCTGACAATATTCTGATGCTATCTATATGTTGTCATCTTTCAGCACTATATCTGACAGTGCTCTGCTGCTGTTCATAAGGTTTTCCATGGCTAAACATTCAGAAGTAGTCCACCTCTCTTTCTTCCTAGTCTGTCTTTGTCTGGAAGCTCAGCTGACAACTGTCCACCATGGTGACCCTACTGGTATTTAAAATACTGATGGCATGTCTTCCAGCATCACAGTAACATGCAAGCCACCACAGTGATGCTGACAGACAAGTGGTAGTGGTGAAGTATTGTTGTTGTTGTTAAGTGCCTTCGAGTCGGTTCCGACCCATAGCGACCCTGTACAGGGTTTCCGAGGGTGTAAATCCTTACGGGAGTAGAAAGCCTCTTCTTTCTCCCGCGGAGCAGCTGGTAGTTTCGAACTGCTGACCTTAAGGTTCGCAGCCCGATTCGTAACCACTACGCTACCAGAGCTCCTAAGTATAGCTCCCAAGTAAAAGTTCTAAATAATGTTAGATATCATCAGACAATCTGTGAGCATTCCGTGCATATAGATTACCTCCTGTGCCAGTGCTTCCTTTTCCATCCCCTCTCTTGGCAGGTGGGGAGGCAGAGATGAGAGTGAGAAAAACTAGGGAAGTCAAAGGCAGAGTCTGGTACTACTCAGAGTGAATCTGAAAATTCAAGAGAGGTGAGGAAAACGGGGAAGCCCAGGAAGCAAGCTGTATGGCCTAAAAAGTCTGGGTAAGCAGAGTGCCCCCATTTTGTTGCACATTCAAGGTGCTGCTGCACCACTGGTTTTAGGAAGTTAGGTTTGGAAAAGAGCTTGAAGAGATGCTATTAGGCTCAGAGAGGTGACAGGACATAGGGAAACTTCACATAAACCCAGGCCCCCTCCTGATGACCTAAACAAAATGGACTTGGTTTAGTCATTAGGTTTCAAATGAGGACCCTGCAAATGAGGAAGTTAGTTTAAGAATTAGCTGAGGTGACCTTATGGTCCTAGAAGGAGAATGTTGTTGTTGTTGTTAATAGGACTTGTTTAAACCCACCCAGATAGTTATCTCAGGAATTAAGCAGCTGAGACCCTAAAGGCAGAATGTTTGAGTTTGAGATTTATTGTTCCTGTTCCCAAAGAATGTTAAAACAGATTACGTGTGCATCTAAATGTAACTTACCCTATATAATGTGCCTGCTCTTCATAATGGACAGGACCATCTTGAGAAGTTGTTCTCTCCATCCTCCAGACTACTGGCTTTCTGTTTAAAAAGCTTAGATTGGATCTCTCCCTGTCTCTGTGATTGACAGGCGGCAAGCCCTTGTTTCGGTTTGGCAATATTCTTGTCTCCATTCTCACCTGGTGATGGATCCCTTCAGTTTGATGGGCTCCAGATTAGATGCCCCCAAAGGCACTTCCTGACTTCATGTTAACATCTAACAAGTCTTATTCCTTGTTAACAGAAGAATCATGGAATTAGCGAAAGATCTGCTCCTTACTGCATAGCTAATCACCGTCACTGACCCCCAAGACATTTAGAAGAACCTTTTGTTGTATAACAGGGTCCCACACAAATGTATAGCTTAATGAATTAAAGTTTAATGAGTTACTCAAGTCAGTAAAGAGAACTTTGTAAGCATCCAGAAGGCCTCTATGTGCCTCAGCTCAATTACAACTTTCTGCTGCTTGGGCCAAAATAACCTCTCTCTTGCCTTCTATGGTAGTCCCTTTTTTTCTATACAGTTTTATTACCCAAATATATATCTCTAAGCACTATAGTTTACTTTTGCTAGTTTTGTTTTTTAAACAGTTTTTACTATGCTAGTCCCTTTTTTTCTATGCAGTTTTATTACTCAAATATATATCTCTAAGCACTATAGTTTACTTTTGCTAGTTTTGTTTTTTAAAGTTTTTACTTTATAAGACTCTTATCCAATTCTGACCCCTCTTCTCCCATGCATTTTATTTAATTAATTAATACAGGTCATTTGTTCTGTAGTTCCTCACAGATTGATTATGTTTTCATCCCAATAGCAATTCTAGGAACATATCTTTCTGCAGAAAAAGCACATACTGGGAGGCACCAGGGTCAAGGGCAGGGATGGCAAAAAGACTTCCTCTTTCCCAGTTGTGCTAGCAGCTCTGAGGGTGGGTACCTCAGAGAAGGATTCTGGAGTCATGACAAGGTTCTCAGGAAAAAGGGGTTCTGATCAATAAATGATGCCTGTCCTGTGCACAGAAAGGGTTATTGTGTTACATGTACCAAGTACTTTCCATCACTAGTCAGGAAAGACCCTGGGCTTTGGTACCTGGGAGAGCTGAGATTGTATCCCATCTGCTTGTGACTTCCCCACCCACTCCCACATGCTGGTTGTAGGACTCAGGTGAACCATGTAATCTTTCTCCATCTTAGTTTTCTCCTTTATAAAATGAGCACAGCTTCAGGTACCCAGGATGCTACCAACAAAGTGCGGTTCCAGCCAGTGGGTTGAGTATCCCAGAGACATCTTCAAGAACACAGACAACTATATCAGATTCATCATATGCTATCATCTCATCAATGACAGCAAAGCTGTGTGCTCTGGGAATCTGAGGGCTGTTTGAACAACACAGAGGCAAGGGAGCAAGTCTGTGGGCTGCGTCTCTGTGGACACCCTGCAGAGATGCTACAGACCTCAGGCTAATGCCTTCACAGATGATGGAATAGAAGGGGGATATTTGGTACCAATGGTGATAGAGCTCTGAGTATAAGCAATGAGGAGCTGTCCCATTAAATGGGGAGATTGTGAGTTGCCTACAGACTATTGTAAAGAGAATATCTCCAAGTTAGATATGAGTCTAAAGTCCGTCATGGGCTGCTAGATCAGAAAACAGGAAGTGTTTCTCTTGCAAGATCTTGTCCCTCGTGTGACAGACTGCGACAGGGTACAAATGAAGCATAGAAGATGTGATCTCATGTGTCAGGTCTTGAGGAAGTCAAGGGAAGGCTCTGCTCCTTCAAGACTGCTCATTTTGTCCAAACCTCTTCTAGAAATTTTGACTACCCAGAACCACAATGTTTTAAAGTGAAATCTCTGGAGCGTTCATAAAAGGCTTCAAAAAGTGCCAGGAAACTCATATACAAAATTGTTCCAGGCATTGATGGGTAATTACTTGTTCAGCTTCTTATTTATCAAATACTGACTCTACTCTGCTTTGCACTAACAAAGAAGATAACATTCTTTTGTCCCTCAAGAAACCTAGGATTGACATAATCATAATATTATTCATCTCTAACAGGTGATCCAGGAGATGTAGAAATTATCAAACAGTATCATTAATATCACACACAAGTACAATTTTGCTGAAGATAATTAAAAAGCACTTGCAACAATGCAGTGACAGGGAACTGCCAGAAAACCAAGCCAGATTCAAAAGAGGACCTGGAGCAAGGGATATCATTGCTGTTATATATGATATGTATATGTATTTGTATTTTAGCCAAGATGTATCTTGGCTAAAATCACAGAATACCAGAAAGATACCTGTGTTTTATTGACTGGGCAAAGGCATTTGACTGTGTTAATCATAAATTGTGAATCACATTGTAAAGAACTAGAAATCCATAACACTTAATTGTGCTTATATAGAACCTATACATAGAACAAAAGACAAGATTCAAACTGAACGGGGGCTTACAGCATGGCTTAAAAATCAGGAACAATGTATGTCAGGGTTGTATCCATTCACCATACTTACTCAATCTGCATATTTTTGTTGTTGTTAAGTGCTGTTGAATGGTTCTGATTCACAGCAAACTTGTATAGGGTTTCTGAGGAACAACTGGTGGATTTGAACCACCAACCTTATGGTTAACAGTCCAGTGCTTATCCTACAGCATTACACCAGGACTTCATTCAGTCTGTATGCTGAGCAAATAATCCAAGAAGCTTGGCTATATGAAGAAGAATGTGGCATCTGAATTGGGGGAGAAGACTCATTAATAAGGTGCAATATGCAGATAATACAACTTTGCATTCTGAAAACAAAGAGAACTTGAAACATTTACTGATGAGGATCAAAGAATATGACCTTCAGTACAGATTACACCTTAATATAAAAAACAAAAATCCTAACAATTGGATCAATAAAGGAAGAAAATGTTAAAGTTGTCAAGGTCTTCATCATTCTTGGATCTATAATCAATGACCATGGAAATAGCAGTCAAGAAATCAAATGTCATATTGTGCTGACAAAATCTACTGAAAAAGACTTCTTGAAAGTTGAAAAGCAAAGATGTCACTTAGAGAACTAAGGTGAGCATGATTCAAATCTGTAGTATTTTCAATCAATGTCTTGCATGAAAGATGCGGGCAGTGAATAAGGATGATGCAGAATAACTGATGCATTTGGACTATGGAGTTGGTGAAGAATACTGAATGTACCATGGGCTGCCAGAATGAACAAATCTATTTGGGAAGAAGTGCATTCAGAATGTTCCTTAGAAGCAAGGATGGCAAGATTTCATCTCATGTGCTTGGACATGTTACCAGGAGGGACCAGTCCCTGGAGAAGGACATCATGCTTGGTCCAGGAGCAGGTCAGTGATAAAGAGGAAGACCATCAATGGGCTCAAACACAGTAGCAATGGGAAGGGTGGTATAGGAAGGAATAGTAATTCGTTGAGCATGGGATTGCATGCACAACTTGAAGGCACCTAACAACAGGTTATAAAGAGTTCCTAGGTGGGCAATGAGTACTTGGCTGCTAACGGAAATGTTGGTACTTTATCCTGCCCTAAGGCACATTGGAAAAAAGACCTAGTAATCTACTTCTAAAAATTCAGCCATTAAAGTCCTCTGGATCCAAACCTTAATTCCAGTGACACAAAGAGTTTGGAACTAAAAGTATGGGGGAAATTTTTCTATGCCAACAATAACCAAAAGAAATTAGCAATATTAGTATCAGACAAAGTGGACTTGAAGACAGAAAGTATGTTAGAAGAGATAAAGATTGACATTATATAGTGATTAAAGGGTCAATTAGTCAAAAGATTTAGTAATCATGAATATATACACTCAACATCAGAACACTGAAATATATAAAGTAGATACTAATAGAATTGAAAGGAAAAACATCACTACAGTAATGACTTAAGACTTCAGTACAACACTTTCAATATTGGACAGAGCATTTAGAAGGAAACAAAGGACCTGAAGGACACTATCAGCCATCTAGACTTAACAGACATGTGTAGAACATGCCATTCAGCAACAGCATAATATATTCTATTGCAGTACACTAGATCATTATCCAGGATAGACCACATGTTAGATCACAAAACAAGTCTTCATGGATTTTAAAAATCAAAACCTTATAAAGTATTTTCTCTGACCACAACAGAGTGCAACTAGCAACCCAACCCATAACAGAGAGAAAGAAAGAAAGGAAGGAGGGAGGGAAACCAAACAGGAACATTCACAAACATAAGGAAATTAAACAACACATTATTAAAAATCAAAAAAGAAATCACAAAATTCTAAGAATCACATGAAAATGAAGCACAATATACCAAAACTTTGATACAGCAGAGTAGTATTCAGAGGGAAATTTATATTACTATGCCTGCATGAAAAAGAAGAAAGGTTTCAAGTTAAGAATGTAACTCAACAATTCCAGGATATAGAAGATCAAATCAAGCCTAAATCTACCAGAAGAATGGAAATAACAAAGAGCAAAAAGAAACAAAATTTAAAACACAAAAACAATTGTTTGCTGTTGTTAGATGCTATTAAGTTGGTTTCAACTCATAGTGACCCTTAGTACAGCAGAACAGGAACAAAAACAATAGAAACAATCAATAAAACAAGAAGGTGGTTCTTCCAAAAGATCAATAAAATTGACAAACTGCTAATTAGATGACAGAGGAAAACAAAACAGAAAAGATTTAAAAAAAAAAAAAACCAGGGAGCATTACAACTAGCCCTATAGAAGTAAAGAGAACTATGACAGGATATTATGAACTATGGCAACACACTGGATAACCTAGATGAAATGGACAAGTGCTTAAAAACACACAACCTATTCAAACAGACTTAAGTGGAAATAGACAGTCTCCAACAGACCTACAAGTGAATCTGTGATCAAAAAGCTCCCAAGAGGGTTCCAGCAAGGTGACAGACTAGGCAGACATACTACACACAAATCCTCTACAACAAAGACAAGGGAGACCAAACCAAACACCCACAGATGATGAGTCTGGAACCCTGGGTTCAGAGAAAGGGTTAGAGGTGTAGACTGGATACTGGATACTTACTGGGAAGAGAAGCTGAGCAAACGTGGTGATGGAGTTAGACAGACTTGTGACAGCTCTCCCAGCCAGATGTGGTATTGCCAGTTTTAATTGTTTCCAGAGGCTTGAGGGACAGCCTGGCAGCACAGATTCATGCTGGCAACTAGCCATGGGAAAGGTGTGCTCTTTCTTGTTCCCCAGGCTTCCCTGGTGATCAGAAGTGTGGCCGGCCCCCCACCTTCCTCTACCCTGAGTACAGCACCCTGCTGTCTATGTGTGCAGATCCCCAGGGTTGTGGGCCATGCCAGTGTGAGGTAGGTGCTAGCTATGCTGCATTGGTGTCTGGATTAGAGGTGATCTGCTCCAGACATACAGAACCTACAGAGCCGCCATGCCAGTCAAATTTAAGAATAAATCTGACCAGAGAACCAAAAGACCTAGACAAAGAAAACTACAAAACGCTACTACAAGAAACCAAAAAAGGCCTGCAGAAGTGGAGGAATATACCATGCTCCTGGATACGAAGACATGACATTGTAAAAAAGTCAACATTACCCAAAGCAGTCTATAGATACAATGCAATCCCAATCCAGATTCTAACATCAATTTTACAGAGATGGAAAAAGTAATACCTAACTTTATATGGAAAGGAAAGAGACCTCAGGTAAGCAAAGCATTGTTAAAAAAAAAAAAAAGAAGAAGAAGAAGAACAATGTAGGAGGCCTCTCACTTCCTAATCTCAAAATTATCACACAGTTAAAGTAATGAAAACAGTTTGGTACTGGTACAATGAAAGATACATATCAATGGAACAGAATTGAGAAACCAGAAGTAAATCCATTTGCCTACAGTCAGTTGGTCTTTGATAAAGGGCCAAATGAATTAAGTGGGGAAGAGGTAGTCTCTTCAACAAATGATGCTGACAAAATTGGAATCCATTTGCAGAAAAATGAAACAAGAACCGTATCTTACCTAAATACAAAAATGAACTCAACATGGATTACAGATCTAAATGTGAAGCCTGGAGCCACACAGTTCATCGGTGAAAAATAGGGACAAACTTAGGGGCTCAGATACATGGCATAAATCCATTATCAAACATAACTGGAAACATACAAACAGAAGACAGACTAGATGGCTGGGAACTCCTAAAAGTTAGGCAATTGTGTGCATCAAAGGATTTCACCAGAAGAATAAAAAGAGAACCCACAGATTGGAAAAAAAAATGGTAAAGACATCAGACAAAGGACTACTCTTAAATTTATAGAACACTCCAACACCTCAACAAGAAGACAAATAATCCAATTAAAAATTGGACAGAGGGCATGAATAGACACTAAGCCAAAGAAAGCATTCAGGCAGCCAACAAACATATGAAGATATGCTCATGATCATTAGCCATTGTTGTTGTTATTAAGTGCCATCGAGTTGGTTTTGACTCACAGCAACCTTGTATAGGGTTTCCGAGGAGCAGCTGTGAGTTTGAACTGCTGACCTTGTGGTTAACAGTCCAGTACTGAGCCTGCAGCACCACCACAAGAGTCCATTAGAGAGATGCAAATCAAAACAACAATGAGTTATCCTACCCCAGCATTAATAGCAAAGTTCATAAAAACAGAAAACAACAAATGCTGGCAAGGGTGTGGAGAGACTGGGACCCTATTTGCTGGTGGTAATGGTGCAAACCACTGTGGGAAACAGCATGGTGCTTTACCATATGACTGAGCAATCCCTCTATTTGGTACATATCCTCAAGAAATAACAACCATGATACAAGTAGCAAAAAGATGGAGATAGCCTAAATGCCCACCAGCAGAAGAATGATTAAACAAACTATGGTGCATACACACAATGGGTTACTGCAATGTTGAAGAATAACAATGAATGCTGAGTGAAATTAGTCAGTCACAAAAGGATAATATTTCCAGAGAACACTTTTAAAATAAAAAGATTTTTTTGTGTGTGAAATGAAACATTCTATGATGGTTATGGGGATGGGAGGTTTATTCATGGACTAGAAGGTAGACATATGAAAACATGGATGATGACATAGGCAATATAAAACAAGAGGGAGGTTGGCAGAGGGAAGATGAAGGTATCTGGAGACACAGGGAGGAATGCAAGACTTAGAGTGAATAGAAGGAAACACTCTTAACTGAGGACTCCTGGTGTGGTGTTGTAGGATCAACACTAGACTTCAAACCACAAGGCTGGAGGTTTAAACCCATCAGCTGGTCCTCAGAAACCCTATACAGGGTCACTATGAGTCGGAACTGACTTGGTGACACATAACAACAACTCTTAACTGATGATACATGGAGGGTACTCGAATCATTGTAATGAAGCAAAACATATGATTTGTTGAATGTAAAACTGATGATCTGCTTCACTCAATTTAACAATAGTAAGTTCTTTTGTGTGTGTGTGTGTGTTTTTTTAATGATATGTGTAAAGTAAAAACAGAACTTATATATTTGGAAAACAAACTAAGGACATCTGTGTTAGAATGCTCACCAAGTACAAGGGTATACAAACTTTTGTTAAAGAAATTACCAACTACCACAGCATAAAGTCATCGGTTAGACTGAAAGGGACAGAGAAAGAATCAAAGGAGAGACTCTGTCTGCCTCTTGGAATTCTACAGGCAGAAAATACACCAAAGGAGTTACACCTGATGTCTTCCAAGAAAAGGAATAGACCATACCTGGAGTAGTTTGGAGATTAGCAGAACTTTTGGAGGGAGCAGAGGAAGTAGAGTTGCCTCCGTCTCAAAGGGTAAAGCCATGGCCTCCTAGGTTTCAAAGTCTGATCCTCACCCACTCGGTTCTGGTGTGTGAGACTGCCATTCAGACTGGTCAAGATGACAAGGTCACTGCCCAAAGCCCATAGAGCTACCATATCCAAGGAGCAGAGGAGGCCTGCTAGAGCCCAGATGGTAGAATTACCACTCAGCTGGACTAGGAGAATGGAGTCACCCAAAGCCAAACAAGCAGAGTTGCCAT
>NW_006408684.1:557809-558811 GCF_000296735.1 Chrysochloris asiatica | reverse complement strand
GTTTAAGCTCACTAGCCACTCCTCAGAAACCCTACATAGGGAGGGTTTCTTTGGGTCAGAACTGACTCTATAGCACTTAACAACAACAACATTCCATCATGGTATTTTAGAAGCGAATAATCTGTATTCTAGATATCAGTTCTCAGATTAAGAAAAATTTTGCTCTAGGATGGAACATGTCTAATATCTCATCCATGTTTGATGTATTTTAATATTTGGTTTGGTTTGGTTTTTAACTTTAAGAAGAAGAAATTTCTTCTTTCACAATTTAGTAGGCTGCAAATCCAAATTTAGGGTATTAGAGCTAGGGGAAGGGAAAACTTTCTCTGTGTGTCAGCTCGCCAGAAATGGTCTCATCTCCTTTTGTGGACCTGTATTTGGGCATCAATCTTCATTCTTACCCTGGGTCTGGAAGGTTCTCAGCACAATGACCCTGGGTTCAAAGGTTGTGTCTGCTCCAGGCTCTGTGTAATTAGTGGTACTTGTTATTGTTGTTGTTACTAGGTGCCATTAAGTCAGTACTGAGTCATAGTGACATTATGCACAACACAACAAAACACTGCCCAGTCCTGCACAAATCTCATAATCATTGCTACACTTGAGCCCATTGCTGCTGCCACAGTGCTAATACATCTTGTTGGGGGTCTTTCTCTTTTTTATCTCTCCTTCCACTTTATTAAGCTTAATGTCCTTCTCCACTGGTTATCATGGCTTGGCCAACCTGACACATTTTGTATGGGGAACAGAATTCACCTTAGAAAAATTAGGAAACCTAGTGTAGATTTCTTTCTCAGGAAGCACAGTTTGCATTAAATTTATATTTCCCTTATATTGATGTCTGTTTCACAGATATAAAACGACATCTGATAAGACTAAGGAGTTGAATAAAAAAGACTATTTTTTATTGTTGTTGTTGTTGCTAGGTGTCGTCAAGTGGATTCTGACTTATATAGCAACATTATGCACAACAGAATGAAACATGGTCTGGTTTTGTGCGTAATC
>NW_006408684.1:538711-556927 GCF_000296735.1 Chrysochloris asiatica | reverse complement strand
TTGGAAACAGCATCACATTAGTAAGATAGGTTCACCATGGAACAGTCAATTATTCAGAGTATAAAAGGGCAACACTTATCTAAGGATAAAGTTGAGAAGGGATGGGAAGTTGGGTGGACTGGAAATAGGAAGCACAGGGAGGGAATGGGATAACTGGTGTTGTAGTAAGGGATCAGGAGGAGATTAACAGGGAAAATAAACAGTAGTAGAACCATAAAGCCTCCAAATACAAAGAACAGGCAGGGCAGGATAGGCAAGATATAGAAATTATCTTCTTGTTGGGAGGGGCAGGATATGGGCAAGATAGGGAAACTATGTGCATCTGTAATGCAATGGGGTTTGTTAACACTCCCTCCCTATTCAATTACCCACAGGGGTTTGTTAACCCTCAGCTATCTCAAGCTACCTATTAACTTTCCCCTTCACCAGTTTTCAGTGCAGGTGCAAAATAGCACCAATGGCCACAACACCAACATGGCACCACCAAGATCTTGACTGAAGGTCACAACAGGGACAATTATATCAAGTATGCCAGAGGCCTCTGCAATAGGATACATCTTGAAATCTCAGACTCAATCTTGGTCACCAGATGTGTATGCAACATGGGAAAAGAAAAACAAGGAAACAGCTAACAAAAATGGAAATTCACAAGCAGGAAAGCCCACCCCTTCTTTTGAAATCTGGGTGATGGATCTGTGCAACTTCAGTTGGCACTATAAAGAATCTTTCCACTGAGCACAAGATCTGTGGCATATCCCCCCCTACAGAAGGCACTGCTGTCTATGGCACATCTCCCCTGCAGACATCTCCATACTTTAATAAAACACTTTACTACCATATTTCATGGCTTTCTAATCTTCTGGAGCCTGATCTTGTACCAGTTACACAGAGGGGATTGTAATTATTGAAATGAAGCAAAATGTGTGCTTTGTTGACTATAAAGCTGCTGATCTTGTCTGTAAACCTTCACTTAATAATAAATTAAAAAAAAAAAAGATAAACAAATGTGGTGCATATATACAAGAGAATATGACTCAGCCAATAGGAAAAGTGAAGGCTTGAGCTTTTTTGGCTCTCTGAGCAGCACTATGGCGTTAGGCAAGAAAAGGCACCTTATAAAAGGTGGCAAAAAAGGAGCCAAGAAGAAAGTGGTTGATCCATTTGCTAAGAAAGATTGGTATGATGTAAAGGCACCAGCTATGTTCAATATAAGAAATATTGGGAAAACACTAGTCACAAGGACTCACGGAACCAAAATAGCATCTGATAGGCTCAAGCGTTGTGTTTTTTGAAGAGAGTCTTGCTGATCTGCAGAATGATGAAGTTGTATTTAGAAAATTCAAGCTAATTACTGAGGATGTTAAGGACAAAAACTGCTTGACCAACTTCCATGGCATGGATCTTACCTGTGACAAAATGTGCTCCATGTTCATAAAATGGCAGACCATGGTTGAGGCTCACATTGATGTCAAGACTACAGATGGTTATTTGCTTCGCTTGTTCTGTGTTGGTTTTACTAAAAAATGCAACAACCAGATTCGGAAGACATCTTATGCTCAGCACCAACAGGTCCATCAAATCTGGAAGAAAAATGATGGAAATCATGACCCGAGAGGTGCTGATTCCAGATAGCATTGGAAAGGACATTGACAAGGCTTGCCAGTCTATTTACCCTCTCCATGATGTGTTTGTTAGGAAAGTGAAAATGCTGAAGAAGCCCAAGTTTGAGTTGGGAAAACTCATGGAGCTTCATGGTGAAGGCAGTAGTTCTGGAAAGGCTACTGGAGGTGAGATAGGTGCTAAAGTTGAATGAACTGAGGGCTATAAGCCACCGGTTCAAGAATCTGTTTAAAATTCAGCTTTTTAGCTTTTTAATGGTGACAAATAAAAGATCTTATTTGTGGGAAAAAAAAAAGTGAAGGCTTTATAGTATGGATGGAGCTTGAATACATTATGCTGAGTGAAATAAGCCAATCATAAAGGTAAAAATATTATATGCCCTCACTTATATAAAAAGATAAGGAAATGCAAATGTACAGAGAGTAAAGTTGCCAGAATGGGAGGAAGAGGGTTAAAAGTGATAGAAACATCACATTAAGGCTAGTTCTTTTGCTTTTAGCAAGTTGTATATCTGAAAAGGTTGAATTGGCAAAAGTGTGAAAGATGTATTTACAACTACAGTAAAAGAAAAGACTAACTACTGAGGCTGCGTATGCAGACAGAGCCAAACACATCATGTCATGCACAGGAAACCTGTAGCAAAGAACCCAGACTGTCCAAACACATTTTGTTGTCCTTCCTTGTTGTTGTTGTTAAGTGCCTTCGAGTCGATGCCAACCCATAGCGACCCTGTATAGGGTTTCCAAGGAGCAGCTGGTGAGCTTGAACCTTGCAGTTCAAACGACTTTGCAGTCTGATGCATTAACCCACAGCACCACACCAAGACTCCAACTCAGGTTTTCAATAGATTGAAATACCAGTCTGAGTTAATGTAATCTATGAACCTCTGGACAAGCAGAATAGGCTGACAAGGAAACACCTAAGACAAGGCACATTACATGAAGAGAAAGACATTTATTTCTATGTATTATTATTTTATCTAGGATTATACTACAGGACTATTCAACAATGGCAGCTCCAGGGAAAGGCATAAAGATATGATTTTGCCAAGAATATGGATTGGAATAGGGAAGGAATTGTGAAGGATCAAAGATGCGGTATATATCCATATATGGTAGACTATTAGTCATAAGGAGTAATGAAGTTCTGAAACAAATTACAAGATGAATGAAGCTTGAAAACATTTTGCTGTGCAAAGTAAGTCAGACACAAAAGGACAAATACTGTATGATCTCATTAATACAAAGCAGATTATGTATAGAAACTGTGCTAGCAGAAAAAGACCCCATACTCAAACTTGGTTTAGAGAGACCCTTTCATTAAGCCTTAAGGAGAATGACAAGACATCCAGACTATAGAAACCATCAGCATGTATACAGTACAGAAGCCAATGGAATCCTCTGACTCACAGTCCTGGTGTTCATTATACATGATAGGGGACAATGAAAATCATCACAAAATCATGATTGATGGCAGATCAATTCATTACTGTTGCAAGTGGAATTACAGATGCTGAGAAAGAATTCTGATTGGGATGTCATTGTTACGTGCCAGCGAGTTGGATGTAATTCATAACGATTGTATACACAACAGAATGCACAGAACAGTACCCGATTCTGCACCATCCTCATGGGGCTGTTGCTGCTGCCACTGTGCCAATCCATCTCATTGGAGGTCTTCCTCATTTTCACTGACCCTCCACTTTACCGACAATGATGTCCTTCTCCAGGGACTGGTCTCTCCTGAATATGTCCAAAGTATGAGAGCCAAAGTCTGGCCATCCTAGCTCCTAAGGAACATTGTGGCTGCACTTCTTCCAACACAGGTTTGTTTGTTCTTTTGGAAGTTCATGGCGCTTTTAATATTCTTCTCCAACAGTCTTCCTTATTCATTGTCCTACTTTCACTTGTATATGAGGCTACTAAAAATATCATGGCTTGGGTCAGGCACACTTTAGTCCTCAAATGGACATCTTTGCTCTTGAACACTTTAAAGAGGTCTTGTGCAGCATATTTGCCTAGTGCAAGACATTATTTGATCTCTTGACTTGTAATTCCATGAGTGTTGATAGTGGATCCAAGAAAAATGAAGCTTTTGACAGCTTCAGTCTTTTCTCCATTTATCATGTTGTTATTTATTTATTTGGTCTAGTGGTGAGGATTTTTCTTTTCTTTGCATTGAGGTGCAACCCACACTGAAGGCTGTGGTCTTTGATCTTCATTAGTAAATATTTTAAGTCTTCTTCACTTTCAGCAAGCAAGGTTGTATCATCTGCATATCACCTGTTGTTAATGAGTTTTTCTCCAACTCAAATGCCATGCCCTTCTTCATATAATCCAGTTTCTTTAATTATTTGCTCAGTATACAGATAGAATGAGTATGGTGAAAGAATACAAACCTGGTACACATTTTCCTGATTTTAATCTATTTAGTGTCCCCTTGTTCAAACAACTGCCTGTTGGCCATGTACAGGTTCCTCATGAGCACAATTAAGTGCTTGAATACCATTTCCATAGCTTGTCATGATCCACACAGTCTAAAGCTTTTGCATAATCAATAAAGCACAAGTAAACATCTTTCTGGAATTCTTTTCTTTCAGCCAAGAGCCATCTGACTTTAGCGATGGTATCCCTTGTTCCATGACTCTATCTGGCTCCAGCTTGGACCTCTGGTAGTACTTTGTCAATGTACTGTTGTTGCTGTGTTTGAATTATTTTAAGCAAAACTTTCTTGCACGTGATATTAGCGATGTTTTCCAATGATTTCTACATTCCATTGGGTCACCTGTCTTAGGAATGGGCAAAAATACAGATCTCTTACAATCAGTTGGCCACCTCTCCTGCTTCCTAGTCTGTCTTAGTCTGTAAACTCAGCAGAGACCTGTCCACCATGGGTGACCCTGCTGTAATTTAAAATACTGGTGGCATAGCTTCCAGTATCACAGCAAGTTGCAAGTCACCACGGTATGGCAAACTGACAGACAAGTAGTGGATCTGTACAGATAATGGCAAGCTTAAAATGCGCAGGTTACAGGATTGCTTCTGGTCTTTTGATTACCTGGCTATCTGATTATGGGTCCCTGAGGCATAGCCACAGGTGGTAACAAGACAATACCAGGTCCCCTACATTTAACAAGCATCTGACTATTTTCAGTAAATGTTTTGGCTGGGGAACTAGTTCTAGGATTGAGCAGCTTTTGGCATACTATGTATACTAGTTAATGTATTCTTCTTGAGGGCAAACGGCCTCGCCCAGATTTGTCTAAGAATATCTGCATGGTTGACCTCAAAGTCTGGATTTATGTCAAGACTCAAAATGGAGGTAGGATACCCACTGCAGGTCACAGCTTTTAGAATTTAAGCTCTAATTCACACCAAATTTTATTAGTGATTACCTGTGGTGGGAGGGAGGGACAAGTGGAATTTATTTCATAGGAGGTGCTGACTTGCTGTTAATGGTGTATAATCATTCTGAAAAGGATAGTAATAGCAGTTGCACAACATGAAGAATGCAATCAATGTCACTAAATAATGCTCATAAACATGGTTGAACTAGTCAGTGTTTTGTTTTGTTATGTCTGTTTTTACAATTTTTTTTGTTTAAAACAAGCATAGCTTGGAACCAGGCCTACCAGCTCTCTGATCTAGGACAAGTGACTCCACCTCTGTGAGCTTTCCTTTCCCTCTCTGTAAATGGAGAGCATAGTACCGAAGTGGTAGGGTTCTTGTGCAGATTCATGGTAATGATTCTTAAACTGCTGCCCAATGCAGCTGTTGTTATTAGGACAGGATCCTACAGTGCCCGGGTCACCTGAAGGGGTCACTTGCTCCTTATCTGGAGCAACTGGAATAAGGCAGTTGGGTAGCAGCTGCTCAGCCTGCAAGCTCCTGGCAGAGAGGCACGCCCCAGGTGAATCAGAGGATTGCAGCCAGCTGGGTGGAATCTCAGACTTGATGACCTAATAGGATTGTCTTTCATCGCTGGGGCTCTTCTGTTGTGCTGTGCAGCCTCAAGCTTGAGAACACTGGACACATATGGAGGTGGGCATCTAGAATGAGCCAGACGTAAACAGGCTATTTGCAAACAGATGACTGGAGTAACTCCTCCTGGGCATAGAGTTCCCAGCACTGATCAAAGCTCAGGCTTCTTCCCTGGAAGCAGAGTCTCCTTTAAGGCCTGAATCACTTGGTGCCTCTCCTTTGCAGTTCTATTGGGACTGCCCAGGAAATGTCAAGTAACCCACATCCTCCTGTTCACAGTGCGGGCATTTTACTTACCACGTCATAACTATCCCATTACCTGTTGGTCCTCACCTGACCAAGTCCTCCTCAAGGGCAGGGTCTGCGTCTTACTCATTTTGTATCACCACGGTCTAACCCAGCGCCTGATGTTGTTGAAAATCAATAAACCTTTGTTTGATGAACAAAACTTATTGCTGTCAAGTCGAGTCTGATTCATAGAGACCCTTTAGGACAGAGCAGAACTGCCTCCATAGGTTTCCAAGGCTGTAAGCAAACAGTGGAGGGTTGAACCAAGGGTCAATACAGCTTGATGGAAAGGAGGGTGATAAATAGAAGGAAACATTGGTTTCATGTTGGGACTTGGATCTAAAGCAGTTTGGTTGTGGTAGTAGCAAATAGGGAGGGGATGAAGGATGATCCCTTATTAGTCCCAAAATTTTGGCAGATACTCATCTTTAGGACTTAGGAAGAATAAATCAGAATTCCAGAGAATTATAAGAAATTCCCCAAATTACAAATTAGTCTATATGTGTTCATATAATATTTATTTTTATGCTTTTAAATAACAATGTAAAATATTACATTTAATGACTATTATATACGTATAGTAATACATTATATATAATGTATATGATTACACACATATAGAGTATGCATATAATCATATATGTAATTTATTAGACTATTATGTATGAGGGAACTTCAAAAAGTTTGCTGAAAAATTCTACTACCTTCAAATCCATTTTCCCAAACTCTTTGAAACCCCCTTGTATAATATGTATATGTATATATGTGTATGTGTGTGTGTGTGTATATATATGTGTGTGTATGTATATATATATATATGTGTGCCTGTATATATATATGTGTGTGTGTGTATATGTATATAATGTGTGTATGTATATATATGTGTGCATATATATATATATTTGTTTGCTTTCTTATGTGTGTTCTTTATAAGTGCCCTAGAGTGGGTTCCAATAGCAACCTTGTATAGAGTTTCCAGGACTGTATCTCTTTTCCAGAGCAGAAAGTTTCATCTTTATTCCATAGAGCAGCTAGTGGACTCAAGTCACTGGCCTTGTGGTTTGGAGTCCAGTATTTATACTACAGAGTTACAGCAACTGCACTCCCCGACAAAAATATTGAGTTATTCTTCCGTAATTTGTTGTTGTGAAGTTCCATAGAGTCGATTCCGACCCATAGCAACCCTGTATAGGGTTTCCAAGGAGCTGGTGGTTTCCAACTGACCTTGTGGTTCAAATCGACTTTGCAGTCCAATGTGTTAGTCCACAGTACCACTCATATTAAAAGTTTCAGGATTTTTTGGCTTATAAAAAAACATCATAATAAGTTTATGGTTCATCACAATTTAAAATGTGGCTGGCCAGGAGCTGATTAATTTTGTTTAGCTCTTAGAATACTTCTAAGAGTTTTCACACTCTTTATTCATCATTATGGATATCTAGTTTTTTTGTTGTTGAATGAGAAATATCAAGTTTGGTAGAATTTATGATTAGAAACCTGTAGAAAATATTCCAACACCACAAATATAAACCCTGGTGTGATGCTGTGGGATAAGCACTCGAATGGTAACTGCAGTTAGGTAGGCAGTTCAAACCCACCAGCTGCTCCCAGAAACCCTACCCAGGGTCATTATGACGGAAGTGAACGGTTGGTATACAACAATAGCAATGCTCGGATCTGCTCAAAATCCTGTGTTGAAACTGACAATGCTTACCAAGTTTTTATTTCACAAAACACCAATCATAGGATTTATATGACATGTTAAGCTTACTAATACTTAGTTTATTTGCAAGAATGACTCACCATTAGCAGCAGACAAGAGCAGAATCTCACACTTATATCATGGAAACAGCTCCAAACAAGCCAGATGACTGTCTTTCCTACAAGCCACTGTTTCCATTCTGAAAATGTCAATTTCAGTGTCTGCATTTCCTTCTCTTGCCTTTGATTTCACACCAGCAGATTCATTCAAACCAATAATTATCCTTAGGCTGATTGTCAAGTTTAAATTCTTGCAGAATTATTATTATAGATTTAATTGTGTCCCCCAGAATTATGTTGGAATCCTATCCCCTGTGCCTGTGGATGCTATCTAATGTAAGGGAAGCACCTCCCATAAGTCAAGTATATATCATGTATCCAGTCAGTTGAGGTCATAGCAGGGTAGTGAATCCTAATCTGTTCTGAGTCTCAAGAAGAGCAGCACAGAGAAAGGCACACATAGGGGGACAGCAAAGAGGCACACACCGTGTGAGGATCTTCTGCAAGGAAAGGCACCAAGGAAGTGACAAGACTGAGATCTTGACTTGTACTTTTTAATTGCCAGAAGTGTTAGAAAATACAGTTTTGTTTTTTTTAAGTCATACGCTTGTGGCTTGTGTTACAACATCACTAGAAATTGTAGTCAATTAAAATATTTTTCCTTGTTCTGTAAATTGATTGATTTATCTTTCTTGGGATTCAGAAAAACTTATTTCCCAAGAATGCTAAGGAGTTCTGGAATGAAGCACATTTTTAGGGATGAATCCTAGCTGCTGGGGCAGGTTCTGCTCTGGGTAAGAGAGCAGGCGGCAGGACCCTTCTCTCCAGAGGGCCTGCTGGGCTAGCTAGGCATCCTTTGGGAACACTGACCCTAGTCACAGGACTGGCAGTGGTCACATGCAGTGAATTGGCACAGAGGACAGAGACTAAATGGGTTGCTCACCCAGGTCCTGCTCAGCTGACTGGACTTAAAAAGTTCTATCCTTGGGGTCAGTCAAGTAAGTGGGTACCATTCGATACAGGGAGAAATTATTCAGAGGGCATAGGATCTGGCCCCCTCTAACTTCACCAAGGAGGGAGGAGTAGACTTACCATCAGCACAAGCCCAAGGCTGATTCTTATGAGGCGGATGTCAAACATGCCTCCACCCTCCAACATTTTTACCAATTCTGTCATCAACTGTCCCTCCCACGGCACTCTCTACTTCTTTAATGAGTTCAATAATTTGTTGCAATGGCCACACAGAACTCAGACAATAATGATCACAATCATGGGATTTCTTAGCTAAGTAACAGGTTATACTTCTGGATCTGGAATACTCAGGACATAGTTCTTCAGTAAGGCCAGCCTCTTTGCAGCCACACCTCTCTCCAGCCCTCTGCCTGGACCCTGCTTTGGCAACTTTACAAAGATTTTTTAACTCTGCCAATAAGTGCTAAAGGCACCCCACTTCGCCAGCAAACTTCCTGTCCAAAGACACTCAGCTTTCTTGGATTGTGGACGTTTAGCACAAGGCTCTCGGGTCCCAATGATTCATTCTTCTTTCTTGATGGTTATGAAATCCTCTTTTCCACCTCTGGGATAGCTTATTTATGCCTGGTGGGATGGCAAAACTGACCAATCCCCACATGAGGGATTTATACACCTTATTTTAATGATCCTAGTGTGGTGCTTTTGTGGCACTGTAGGATAAGCACTGGACCACAAGGTCAGTTTGAACCACAAGGCTGGTGGATCAAACTCACCAACTGCTCCTTGAAAAGCGCTATTAGTCGGAATTGATTGATGGCACTTAACAACAACAGTGTGGTCCTGTAGGATATGCACTGACAGCTAAACTCAGGTCAACAATTCAAAGTCATCAGCCATTCCTCAGACTCTACACACAATCACTAGGCATAGACAGCAAATACTTAATGACAACAACATGGATAAAGGATGCCCTACCTTCCTAGTGGATGGGACTCAAGGTACCACTTTGGCAAATGGTCTAAGTCCAATATATAAGAATGCTTTGGCAAAGTTCTCTCTCTTGCTCTGGACCCTGTGTCTGGCTCATCTCCATCGACTTCAAGTTCTCGGCCTTGTGACCTTTCACCTGTTCTGATTCACCAGCTCCTGCAGCCTCGTATATAAACACCTTGCTGCCTAACCTGCTGCTTTGGGCTCTGAGACTATGTGGGTGAGACGAACTCATCAGACTGATCTTTGAACTTTGAATTTAGGACTTGCCAGACTTGCTGCAGGATAATTCACTGGTCTGTTTAAACTGCAAGGCCAGCAGTTCAAACCCATCAACTGCTCCTTGGAAACCCTATACAGGATCGCTATGAGATAGAACCAACTTGATGGCATTTAACAACAATCATAGGGACCAGTCTCATACTGATCTTTCTAAAAAAATTATTCATTTATGATCAAAGTGGGGAGGGGATAGAGAACAGAATTTCAAGTTCACATGGACTCCAGACTTTCTGAGGTCAAGGATGCTGGATGAATCCCTGAAAGTGTTGCTTCAAAATAATCTGTAAACTTTAACCCATAATTATGCCCTGAAGCCTTCTTAAAACCCAGCAGTAGTTTAGCTTAGCTGGTAAAGAACGTCTGCCTTGAGCATTTTGCAGTTTTAAGAACTTTCTATATGAGCTCTAAGGAGCTCTGGTAGCGTAGTGGTTACAAATCGGGCTGCTAACCTCAGGGTCAGCAGTTTGAAACTACTAACTGTTCCGTGGTAGAAAGATGAAACTTGCTGCTCCCGTAAAGATTTACAGCCTTGGAAACCCTGTACAGGGTCGCTATGAGTCAGAACCAACTCCATGGCACGTAACAACAACAACAAATATGGGCTCTGGAGTGGTGGACTACAAAATCGATTTGAACCATAAGGTCGGTGGCTCAAGCTCATCAGCCACACCTCGGAAACCCTATACAGGGTTGCTATGGGTTGGAACAGACTCAACAGCACTTAACAACAACAACAATATATGGGATCAAATTGACAACAACAACTTGAAATATTAGATTGAAACCTTAGGAAGCAGTGAATTTATGTTAATGGGGAAGAAATATCTCAGAAAATGAGAGTGAAATGGTTATCAACTCAAACAATGTTATCAAAGTCACTGAATTATGCATGTTAAAACTGTTGAATTGGTGTATGTTCTTGCTGTATATGTTCTCAAGAACTGAAACAAAATCAACAGAATTTAAAAGAAAGCGAGAAAGATAATCCAGGCTGACAGGGGGCCCTGGGGCAGGCAATGGAAATCAGAAAGTGGTCTAATGCAAGTCCTGTAGATGAGGCCCACTTGATGCTCACCCTGGGATCCCAGAACCAGCAGACCAGACTGGTTGGAATGGTGTGCCCTCTGGGCTCTGCAGGCTTGTTTCTATCAGCACTGGGTGGTATCTCTAGCTGAGGTCATAAGTAGGTCCTATAAGGCAGAGGGCTTGAGTTAAAGGCTGATCAAAGGGAAGAAAAGTCATTTACCCTCAGGGAGTTATAAAAAGTGAACTTTTGTTTTTCTAAGTCATACCCAGAGATTCTTGGCCTTAAATTTTGATAGAAAAGTTAACCTCTAATCTTACATTCCAACAACATTCTTATCAAGGGAGAAAAGATTGAAGTTGTCAAGGACTTCATTCTTCTTGGACCAACTATCAATACTCATGAAAGGAGCAGTCAAGAGATCAGAGGACTTACTGCATTAGGCAAATCTGCTTCACAGGAACTTTTTAAAGTGTTGAAGAGCAAAGATGTCAGCTTGAGGACTAAGGTGCGCATGACCCAAGCCAAGGTATTTTCAATAACCTCATATGGATGCAAAAGCTGAACAGTGAGTAAGGAAGATAGTAGAAGAATTGATGCCTTTGAATTGTGGTGTTGGAGGAGAATATTGAAAGTGCCATGGACTGCCAAAAGAACCAAGAGATCCGTTTTAGAGGAAGTGCAGCCAGAGTGCTCTTTAGAGGCCAAGATGGCCAAACTTTTTCTCTCATACTTTGGACATATTGTCAGGAGGGAACAGTTGCTAGAGAAGGATATCATGCTTCATAAGATGGAGGGTCGGAGAAAAAGAGGAAGACCACCAACGAGATGGATTGGCCAGGTGGCAGCATCGATGGACTCAAGTGTGGCAATAGTAGTGAGGTTGGCCCAGGATCGGACATTGTTTCGTTCTGCTGTGCATAGGGTCACTATGAGTCGGTGCAGACTTGATGGCACCTAACAACAAGAACAACTTACATTCCAGGAACAAAGAACCCTAGGACCATCAAGGGAGAAGAGCATGAGCGGAATGTGGGACTCTATCCAGAGCAGCAGTGATGGCAGAGACAGAGGCAGAGATGAGGACTAGGAGAGATACATCAGCTGAGGACTCTAGACTCATGGAAAGAGAAAGGCTGTGTGCCAGCGGCCAGAAGGCAGACTTGCACAATGTGCCCTTTGGTTATTTAAATGACTGATTATAGATTCCTGAATGTTTTTGTGTACATAAACAACAACAACAACAACAAAAAAAACAAAAACAAAAAAAAACAAAGGGAATGGAAGCAAATACTGTTGAATGATGATGTATGGAGGGGATTGTGATCATTGTAATGAAACAAAAGACAACAGGATGAGTGTAAAACTGATGTTCTCCCATGTAAATTATCACTCAATTCACAATAAAAACTTAAAAAAAAAAAAAAAGAGTGAAGAAATGGTTTGGAGGGCATTTTGTCATTTTATGAACTGAGAAACACAGAGTATATCACAGTGTCAGTTTGGGCATCCACTCAAACATGTTAGTTCTAAGTTTTTTCTTTGTTTCCTAAGGAAAACCAGATTGTTTTTTATAGTGCTTGGTGAAGTGTAGCCCTTCAATAAATACTTGTTGATGAAAAAAAGAAAAGAAAAGTTAACCTCCCAGTGGAGACGGGATACAATCCCTTTCCAAGTTCATATTTGACACCTTGGGAAAGACAAAGTGTTCCCATGACCCAGCTCTCCTCACCCAGCTGATGCCCACACAGCTGGTCTCTGTGTAATACACACAGTCCCACAATTTCGTTTTCTAAGAGCCCGATGTGTGGGGCTTCCTGACCTTGTCGAGGCTGACCTTTGGCAAAACTGTGAAGCAAAATTTTGCCTGCTTGGTGACCTCAAGACCCCTGTGTGTCACAGTAGAACTGTTCACAATAGAAGCGTTTTCAGTGACTGCTTTTTCAGAAGTAGATCAGGAGGCAATCTGTGTGAACTTGAACCTTGAACCTTTCAATTAGCTGCTGAGCAAATTAACCATTTATACCACCCAGGAACTCCCATCTCCTTGAACCACTGGCTCTTTCTCTAGATAGACACTCAACATCTTCTGCTCCCCTTGTCCTTTCAGGAATAAGATAAACTCACACACAGGAATTTCAGACTGAGTGAGGCCCCTTCCCAGACATGGTCGCATTTTTAGAGAAGCCCAAGGAAGGACAACACTTACCCCAAAGGTGCCAAGAACTGTGAAGGGTTCTTGCAAGTTAACAAGTCTCATGGAGGCTGATGGAGGACACAAGACTCCTGGATTAGAGACAATGTCTTTATTTTTCACAGCAATAGCAGTGGACAATAGAGAGTATCAGCACTTTCTGACATCAAATTTCCTCAGTCCCAGTTCCCACAGGGTGGTATGAAGAAGGCCAAGAAACATAATAGATTGCATTGTAGGAAAGCGATCCTGTACTTTTAGAATTTGAGTGTTTTATAATAGGCAGCAAGAATGCCTGCCCTATACTTGGGAGTGAAAGACATTATTGTGATCTTCCAAGGGTGTTTGCTATACAGTCTTCCTTGAAAAGATAATTTGGAGCAAAGGCCATCATCAGCACCTCTGCTCACAAGATGCACAGAAAGGAGGGAACCATCAAAATGAGCCAGTGAGGTTTAGCTGTTAAGTGTAATGGATTTATAATTTTTTATTAGGGAGTAGAGTGGAGTCCTTGTGTGGCACTGTAGGATAAGCACTGGACTGCAAGGTCGGTTTGAACCAGAAGGTATTGAATGCAAACTCAGCAGCCGCTTCTCGGAAATCCTATACAGGGTCGTTATAAGTCGGAACTGGCTCAATGGCATTTAACAACAATAGTGGGGAAGAAATTTGGGGGCATAAGACTGGTTCAACGCAGGACAGAACTCCTCACCCCTGCAGCCTCATATAGATTTATAAAGAACCAGAAGGGGGACTTCTTGGTCATCAGACTGCCACTTGATGGGTTGGAAGGGGAGTGATAAAAATAAATGGAAGTGGGCATTGTTACCAGGTCAGGCTACAAAATATAGTACAAAAGAGATTTTTTAGAAAAAGAATACCGCAGAAGAGAAGTGCCAAAGGCAGCAGCATCTTGCCTTGCTCACAGACATATATTTATAGGGAGAGTTATTTTTCTATAATCGCGATTGTTTTGATTTCTAAAAGGAGGTGGGCTTTCCTATTTGTGTAGCTCCACTCTCGTTGGTCAGTTCAGTCCCTCTTTTCTCCCATGCTGTGTGCGCATCTGGTGTCCATGATGGAGTCTAAGATTTCAGGATAGATTCCGTTGCAGAGGCATCTGGGATACTTGACATCACCACTGAAAGCTGGTAAAGGGTGAGGATAATGTGTAGCTGATAGCTAACAACTCCTGATGGGTAGTTAAATAGAGAAGGAGGGCTCCATAAGCCCCAAGGGTTCTGGACATACAAGGAGATCTTTTTTTTTTTCCATTTTACCTTGTTTATATCCTGCCTGTCTGATGAGGAGATAGATACTATCTCTTGTCCACACCCTGCTCTACTGTTCCTTGTATTTGGAGGTTTATTTTATGGTTTTATTGATCTTTTCCGGATGCCGCTTTTCTGCTGCCCCAGTAATTTTCCTCAGTTTTCTTCCTGTTCCCTTACCTAAAAGGCATCACTTCTGCTGAAGACATACCGCTCAAAAAACAGGTTTGCAGGCTCCAGGCAAAATGAAAGGCTATAAAAACCCAAGGCTTGCCATAGAATCCGCCTTTCCCTCCCTTTACCTACTCCAGATGTTTTTCTGGAAAGTCCGAGCTCGGAGTGCAATGCCCCACCCAGCCCTGCTTGCCTAAAAGTGCCTTGTGTTCCTCCATGCCTCATGGAACTATCTCTGCCCCGAATGTACCCACCTGTCTCAGTAAGGTAGCCAAATCTACTTGTTCACACTAGTATAGAAATGACTAAGAGTTCTTTAAAGGGGGGTGATAGCCCTAAAGAGAAGTCAGTCCCTGCAAAGGGCTCTTTAAGAAGATTTCCCTAGGAACACTTGGGGCTATCTCTCCGGAGGTGGCTGTGCCTTTAATTGTTCAGCAGAGATAACAGCCTGGTACCTGGCCCATAGGAACAAAATGAGGCAGTATGAATAGGGAAGTTCTACCCCAAGCAGTTCGCACAGGAGGGAGAGCAGACTGGAGACAGCCTGGTGCTGGGGAGGGCTGAGTCATGCAGGGGATAGCTCAGGCACCGGGGACAATGGGAGTGTTGCTCAACAATCTAGACATGTGAAGCTAGTGCCACCTGAAAGGACTTCTGTGTCCAACTATCACCTCCATCTGCTGACCTGTCTGCTGAAATCCCTACCATGGATCATACTTTGAGCTAAGGTATCAAAAGCTTCCAGCTAAAATGCAAATGTGTTCTCTGAAAAGAATGGCACAATCTGACCTCAGCCTTACTTGGCTGACCTGGAACACCAGCCAGGTTATCAGATTCCAGGAAGGATGTCCCTCAGGAAGTCTAAAAGAACACCAGCCAGGAGCCTTCTCATTGGCTGCCCCTAAGGTAAAAGGGGAGGAACTCAAATGGAGGTTCAGAGGTTACAACCTGGTGGGTAATAGCCTGCTCTTGAGGGTCTGCATCCTGGATCTACCCTGAGCCAACTGTGTAACTAAGGACGAGGAGCCTTTGTTATTGTCTGGGTCTTTCCTGTTTGAGGAGTTCCACAGCCTCAGAAACCCTGAACAGGGTCATTATGAGTCAGAACTGATTCCATGGCACATAACCACCACCACCAGTGTGGCACTGTGGGTTAATGCGCTGGACTGCAAAGTCGGTTTGAACCTCAAGATTGGCTGTTCAAGTCCACCAACTGCTCCTCGGAAACCCTATACAGCGTCAATATGTGTCAGAACCAATTCAACAACACTTAATAACAACTTTCTGCTCAAAACTCAAGAGTAAGTCTTCTTAGTTTGATGGCTTCTTGGTTCTGAGAAAAAGCACAGTCTCAGACCCAGTAGCTTGTTTAGGGTGGGGAAGGAGGAAAGATGGGAAGGAAAGAGAAGCTGAAGAGGAAAGGATGGAGGTGAAGGGTGAAAGGAGTGGGGTAGACAGCAGTGAGTGGGGACAGAGGGCAAGAGTAGGTGTGGTGGGAAGGGTTAAGGGTAGAAAGCAAAAAGTGGAGCTAGAGAGAAAGGGGTAGGGATGGAGGGCAGGGAACCTTTAAGCCAAGGGAGCTTTTCCCAGACAAGGCCTTAGAAAAACAGCGTGGGGTTAGAAAGATCCAGGAGTAAAGGTGACTAACATCTAGAGCTAAAGGTGGGGAAACTGTAATGGAAGTTGTCATACTTGCAAAGGAGAAAGGAATGACATTTTAGAACACCCCTAAGTGAGAGCCTTGGGCAAGGCACTCAGCACAGTCACTCTTGTTGATTCTCAAAGTAACCAGGTGAGGTGAGTTTTTTTCTCACTCACTTTGCCAAGGAGTAATTCAGGCTTGGAGTCCTGGTGTGATGCAGTAAGAGAAAACAATGGATTATAAGGTTGATTTGAACAAGGTCGGTGGTTCAGAGTCATCAGCTGCTTCTTGGAAACCCAACTCCATGGCACTTAACAACAACAACAACAACAATAATTCAGGCTTAGTGTGGCTACAGGACTTGCCTGCAGTCACTACTGGAGTGAGGAGGGAAAATAGGGTGAGAAGTAGTTTGAAGGTGTATTTGCAAAATACGTTCCAGTTGTGTGGCTAGGCTTGGAGTCTCCTCTCACTCGCCATGAACCTCCTCCCATGCCAGGGATATTTTAATAAAAATAATAAACGTTTGCTGAAGCACTGCAGAAAAATGTTATAGATGGTCATTTTGGTGTCCTTCCCTCTGACAGTGTCATCTGGTGTGGCTTCACTGCCCCTTTCCCTCCCACCTGCACTGGGTTTGGTTCTCTTGGCTTCTGTGTTTGTTTAGGTGTTGGGGATGAGGAGGGATATCTATACAGAGCCGGATTCTCCCAGGCACCCCTTGGCCTTCCCCTGTGCTGCAGGTAGGAGACTCTGACTCAAATCCAGTCTTTTTTGGAGAATTTATGTTTCTAGGTTAGGCAATTTGACATCACTAGAAGTGAAAACGTACATCTTCTATGATGAAAGTAACAGAAGACATAGGGAAGAATGCGAGAGTTAAAGTGAATAGAGGTAAATACTGTTAACTGATTGTACATGGAGGGGATTGCAGGCACTGTAATGAAATGAAGTATATGATTTGTTGAATGTAAAACTGATGATCTGCTTTATAAACCTTCACTCAATTTATATTACAAAGTTATTTTTATTTAAATGTACATCTCCATCTCAACATTCCACTTCCAATAATTTAGTCCTGGACATGTGTTCCAAAGTGAATATTAAGATATCCCCTGCAGGACTCTGGGGCAGCAAAGGCAGAAGACCAACTGATTGTCCACCAACAAAGCAGGTCAAATGGATTGAGTTATTCCATTTAAGAAGCACAACAATGTGTTGATTGGAAGGATTTCCAGGGGGCTAGAGGAGGAGTCTTGGTGTGGTGCTAACCTTAAAGTCGGCAGTTCAAACTCACCAGCCGCTCCTCAAAAACTCTAAACAGGGTTGTTGTGAGTCAAAACTGATTCGGCATTTAATAATAACAATAACACTGTTATTATATATGCATGCAGGGAGACCCATTTGATTCCAGAAAAAGCAAATGACTCCAAGAAGGTATGTATGGTGGGGTTTATAATGAGAAGGAAAATATACATAATATGAACCATTGTTTAATCTTAACATGATCGATGAAACTCTGCATTCCTCATTTATTGAGATCAAATGATAATCAGGTTACTTCAGCTGACTGCTAATAATTTGGTCTTTCACTATCTGCTACCAAGAGACTTTTTAAGACTGAAATTAAGAGGAAATGTATTGCTGACTATTCTTTTCTAGCAGGATAAGACAAGCTGCTCCTCGGAAACCTTGTACAGGGTCACTATGAGTAGGAACCAACTACATGGCAGGCAATTAACAACATCAACAAGTTAACAACAACAACACTGTAAATCTTTACATTGCTATAGAGTTCCTGGCAGGCTTCTGCAGTTGGATTTTTGGGGTCTGAATCCACTCAAGGACACTTAACAACAACACCACCATTTGGCTTTGTGAATAAGAAAACTCTTTAAATCAAAATAAGATGTCTGTTATTAATTTTTCTCTTCAACAGAAAAAACAGAGTTTAGCATGATCTATTTGAATGTAGAGATCATCTGAAGAACAGATTTGATACATTAAACACTAAAGAC
>NW_006408684.1:529017-532806 GCF_000296735.1 Chrysochloris asiatica | reverse complement strand
ATCCCCTGAACCTGCTTGGTCGGGTATTCTGTGTTGTTGTTGGCGGAGCTCTCTGCTATACGTCCACCCAATCTGCCATCTTGTTTGTTCTCAGGATTTTCTTTTATACTGTGATTTTTCCACTGGCTAGTGTAGGAAACCGACTTCCTGCACCTTATGCTAGATCTAGTGCTCTGGTGCTTTTCCATGAAAGCAGCTTCTCTGGGCTTTCATCCCTCCTCCATGGAGCCTGTCCTACCTGACTCTGCCTCTGCTGCCACCAAAACTTGACCTCTCAAAGTGATATCTTTGTTCCTCAATTCTTTTATGAGGTCTTGTGCAGCAAATTTGCCTAATGCAACATGTCGTTTGATTTCTTGACTGCTGCTTCCATGAGTGTTGATAGTGGATCCAAGCAAAATGAAGTCTTTGATCACTTCAATTGCTTCGCCATTAATCATGGTGTATTTATTGGGACAGTCATGAGCATCTTTGCTTTCTGTCCATTGAAGTAAAATCCATACTGAAGGCTATAGTCTTTGATCTTAATCAGTCAATATTTTAAATCTTCTTCACTTTCAGCAAGCAAGGTTGGATCATCTGCATGTCACAGGTTGTTAATGAGTCTTCCTCCAACTCTGCTGCCACGTTCTTCATATAATCTATCTTCTTGTATTATTTGCTCAGCATATAGATTAAATAAAAATGGTAAAAAAATACAACCCTGGCACACACCTTTCCTGATTTTAAACCATTTGGTATCCCCTTGTTCTGTCTGAACGACTGCTTCTTGGTCTATGTGTAGGTTTCTCATGAGCACAATGAAGTGTTTTCACAATTCGTTGTTGTTGTTAAGTGCCATTGAGTAGACTCCGACTCATAGTGACCCTAAATCGGGTCCAAGAAGCAGCTGGTGACTTGATGGCACTTAACAACAACAACAATTACCACCAAGAAAGAAGAACCAGGAATGGAGTGTGTCTTTTGGACTTGGGGTCCCTACACTATGAAGCTCCTAAATCAAGAGAAGATTGATGTCAAGACACATGGAGACTTCCTACAGAGGCTGAAAGAATACAAGGGTCTGTCTCCAGAGCTAACAAAGAAAGAAAGCCTTCCCTAGAGTTGGCACTCTGACTTTCTAGACTCTTAAAGGCTGTAGGATAAACACTCGACCTCAAGTTCAGTTTGAACTGCAAGGTCAGCGATTCAAATTCCCTGGCCACGCCTTGGAAACCCTATGTTGTTGTTCTGTGCCATGGAGTCAATTCTGACTCATAGTGATCCTGTATAGGATTTCCAAGGAGTGGCTGGTGAGTTTGAACCATTCACGTTGACAAACCCGCTTCTCTCTTTGAAGTGTACTCTCACTTTGCAATAAAGAGCTCTGAGTGAATGCTTATTGTTCTGGTGTGATTGAGAATCAGTGACTCAACTCAGTGGGACTAAATCATTAGATTCCCCAAGAGCAAGAGGGACCAGGTATGAGTGGGACAGGGGGAGGCAGGTTGTGTAATTTATCCTTTAGGTAATTCCCAGGTCTAGGTTTTGCCCAGAAAATGTCCCATCCTTTGCTGGATTTATGCCCAGGCTTTTTGGTGAGATGGAAGATCAACCCCTGCCCTGGGCCAGGGCCAGATTGAGCTGAGATAACTCGGGGTGCAGCTGAGTACATAACTGAGGGTATAAATGATCTCACAGTGAGCCAAGATTAAACTGAAAGTAAGACCTGTGTAAGCTTATGAGGTTGAAAGGGGATACTTATCTTTTAAAGAGAAGAGACTGTCCACTGATCTAGGACCTCTCTGGCCCCTGCCTTTCCTTAGGGCACCAACAGACTCTGCCCTCTGATGTGTGGCTCTTCTGGAAGCCATCCACCAGCCAAGTTATCTGGTTTTCTCCACCTTGGCCACACAGCAAAAACACTGGGGAGCTTTAAAACACCTAGGACTTGCATTGAGTTTATGTTAATGGTGATGAAATATTGTAGAAAGGGTCAGCAAGAATGGTTGCACAACATAAGAAAAAGTTAAAAAAAAAAAAAAAAAGAATGGTTGCACAACATGAAGAATGCAATCAATAGCACTGACTGATACATGTGGAAATTTCAACTGGCAAATGTTTTGTTGTATATATTTTCACCATAGAAACAAAATGCCTTTGCCTGGACCTCAGTCCCAAAGGTTTGAACTCAGTTAGATGAGTTGAGTGATTTAATGGGCATTAGAACTGTGTAAGCAAACCCCCAAATCTGAGGTGATTGGCATAAGTAGATTAAACTGCCTGATCTTGGTCAGGAGGAGATCCCATTTTACTTTAGACTTCACTTTTTCTTTAGTCTTAATTTTACTTCTTACCTGAAGCTAGACTTTTCAGAAAATGTAAACGCCTTTAGCAAATAAGGGTTAAGATCAGGAATGTAGTTAAGATAATAATAAATTGCTACAGGACATTCCCTTTCTTGTACAACTGATATCAGAAGGGATACTTACACTAGGCCCTCTACAAAGCTAATTTTGTAAAATGCTTATCCAGGATGGCCCCAAGATCTCTGCAGATTAGAAAACCAAGTTATTTTTAAATGTAGTCTATTAACTGAAACTTCTAGGGTCTTATAATCACTTTGAGACTGATTCCACAAAGTTCTGTAAATACCATCCAATCAGAAAATTGCCTCTTCGTTCCCACTATTTTGATACTTAAACCATCCTCAGGTTCCAGCTCACTGGAGCATATGGTGGTTCCAATTTTGTGCTGCCCAGTTTGGACTGTTCTATTCCTCAACAAATTTCTTTGTTTTACTCTTAACACAGTATAAGTATTCCTCACTTCTAGTCATGGTTAAGGAGCTCTGGTAGTGTAGTGGTTACGAATCGGGCTGTGAACCTCAAGGTCAGCAGTTTGAAACTACTAGCTGTTCCGCGGGAGAAAGGATGAGGCTTTCTGCTCCCGTAAAGATTTACAGCCTTGGAAACCCTGTAGAGGGTCACTATGAGTCAGAACTGACTCCACAGCACATAACAACAACAAAGTCTTGGTTAGGCTACAAAGACCTGATTACTCTGCAAAAATCAGCATTATGCAAAAATAGCTTTGCTTTGTTTTGTTTTCAGACCATCCATTTGTCTGATTTTCTTCATTTGAAAATATGATCATAAAAATAATAACAGCATGATTTACTGGGGAGAGTGATGGCTCTAGACTGTGAACCGTAAAGTTGGCTGTTGGAGCCCATCAGCCACTCTGCCAGAGAAAGATGAGACTTTCTACTCTCACGAAGATTTATAACTATGACTTGGCACTTAACAACAAGATTTACTGATGTGTGCGCCACTGTGACAAGTCCAGTTGTGGATTCTCCCTTCATGGTGTTGGGTTCAGGCCCAGAAGAAAAAAGTACATAGTTGCCAAGAGACAGAAAAAATGACCAGAACTCATTCTGAGGGACATTTGTTTGCTACAGCAAAGGAGAATAAAGAGATGGTTTATGGATAAGGGGGTTTACCTACAAAGGGCAAAACACAGCTGTGCTCAGTTGCGACCATCTGAATCAGGAAGTTTTACAACATGAGTGGTGGGGGCTAGGATCTTTTTATATCATGGGGTATTCACAAGCATTAGGGCAGTTGAGGGTGGATTGCAGAACTAGGAAATGGTAGGAAAAGCCCAAAGTGCTGGGTTGTCTGCCTCCTAAAGAACAAAGAGTTTTGGTAGGAGGGGGCAATTACAATGGGAGGAGGGGTAGTAGAAGCACATGCATAATGAAAGCAGGAAAACAACATCCATATAAATGGAGAAAATATTGAAGTT
>NW_006408684.1:519108-528117 GCF_000296735.1 Chrysochloris asiatica | reverse complement strand
CAACTTGACGGCACTTAACAGCAACAACAACAATAGTGGAGAAAGGAGCTCTAGTAACATAGTGGTTATGAGTCGGGCTGCCAATCTCACAGTCAGCAGTTTGAAGCTATGAAGCTTTCTGCTCCTGTAAAGACTTACAGTCTTGGAAACCCTATACAGGGTCCCAATGAATCAAACACGACTCCAAGGTACATAACCACCACCAGCACAATGGAGGAGATTTGCAGGAGGATAAAGCCGGGATGTGTGACTAGAGGGCTCATAGTTTAACTACTTTATCTTTCTTCTGTGCTGAGTCAAAGCTTCCCTCCTGAAAGTGCCTCCAGGGCTCCACTCACACCCCTGCAAACTTTACATTCATAATCCTGTAGCCTGTTCTGCCCTCTAGGCTTTGGGAGTGACTCAAGCTTAAGGCTCCCTTACACCTTCCTGTAAGGGTGCTGGGAGCAAGGTTGCATATCCAACCCCACTGAGTGGGGGTTTCTGACCCAATTCTGTCACTCTGGGATGTCATTAAACTCACATGCCTTTCTTCCAAACACCCTCTCTGATTCCACTTTCTCTTCTGTCTTTCCTTTCTTCCCAGAACACAGCAATTTTGAGCTGCCAGTCATCAGGCCCCAAACGAGCTGGGAACCCAGAACAGACTCCTGCAGGCTAGGTACTGACTACACATCACCCGCAGTAACTGGGCATGGTGCTCCACCAGCAGAAGTGAGTGGAGGGCGAAGGGCAGCACCATCCAGTTTCCCAGAATCCATTGAAGACCCTTCGCGAGGGAGGGGACACTCAACAGCCATTGCCCACCACATCATGAATGTACAAAATTGCTGAATTGTAGATTGTAGATTTTTTTTTAAACTATTGTTGTCAATTCAGAATGTCAAATGACAAGACAGTTGATGTATTGGCTTTTCAAAGGAATATTGCCTGCAGTATTCCTGGTGAAGGATATCATGTTTGGTAAGGTGGAGGGTCAGAGAAAAAGAGGAAGACCCCCAGCGGGATGGATTGGCCAAGTGGCAGCATCGATGGACTCAAGTGTGACAACAGTAGTGAGGTTGGCCCAGGATCAGGCAGTGTTTCGTTCTGGTGTGCATAAGGTCGCTAAGAGTTGGTACTGACTCAGCACCTAACAACAACAACATTGCCTGCAGTGACCCTAAGGACATGATAATACAGGCTCCAGTGCCAGCTGGGCCATTTTGGGCTTCCCACTCCATGACCTCTTGAAAGTCACTCTCAGGTCAGTGACCTCATTAACAACCTGTGAATTCAGCTCCACATTCCTTATGTCCTAGCACTTTGATCTGCTTTCAATTGCTTTGTTATATTCAGTTTAAGTTTGAGCTCCCTTATGACACTTTGCTAAGATAGTAGCGATTTTTAGGTACTTTCCAGCTCAAGAGACTAGTATGTATAAAATAAGAGAGTAGATCTGTAGCCAGCAGAATGAATTAAGCTGAGAAAGAATTAAACCAGGTTTTGTACAGTTGTTGTGAAGGAACCCCAGAGTTCTTTAGGAATCAAAGTCTCAACCATTTTTTTTTTTTTTTTAGTTTTTATTGTGCATCCAGTGATAGTTTATATGGGAAATCATCAATTTTACAATCGTTTCATTGCAATGATTACAATCCCCTCCATTCATCATCATGCAACCGTATTTGCTTCTATTCCCTCTGTTTTTTGTTTGTTTTTGAAGGGGGGGATGTACACAAAAACATTCAGGATTATACAATCATTTAAACAACCTAAGGGCACATTTTGCAAGCCTGCCTCCTGACCACCAGCACACAGCCTTTCTCTTCCTTTGAGTCTAGAGTCCTCAGCTGCTCCTTCTCTCCACGTCCTCATCTCTGCCTCCATCTGTGGTGTCGCTGCTTCTTTGGATAGGGTTCCACATTCCACTTGTGTTCTTCTCCCTTGATGATCCTAGGGTTCTCTGTTCCTGGACTGTAAGATTAACTACTCTCCCCTTTTTGCTACAAAACTTCTACCTTTACAGTTGTGACAGTCGTAATTAGTCATGATAACAATTATTCACTTTGAATCATAAGAATCTTAACCCCATCTCCTTCCACCACAGCCATTTAGACAGGATGAAAACTATTCAGTGGGGATTCTATGTTCCCCTGAATACTCTGAAACTAAGCTCCCTCTTGAAAACTTGTAAGCCAGTCACTTCATGCCTTTATAGCCCCCACCCCCGCAACCTATGTTTAGCATTTTTTTAAAATGAGCCTAGACTTACTCCTACCAAGATACTGGTTTAGGGTTCATGTATTAAAATATAAACTGGTTATATTTGTAGTGATTTGGAATTTCAGTGATCACTTTGAGAAAATGAATTTTCATCTATTCTTCTTCCTCCTGTTTTAGGTACAGGTGTTTCCATTTGTGTTATCTCTTCTTTCCTCTGGGGAGCTTCTTGTTGATGCTCAGGTTGGTCAGAGGGTTTGATCTCCCTCCATCTGAGTTTAGCTGTAACCTGCTTTTCTTTTAAACTGAGTTGTATCATGCAAGAGTTGCTGTATACATTTTAAGAAATTGGGTTCCCCGTTTATTTGTCTTGTGTGGCATTGTATGAGTCAGGTTTTAGGCTGGCTGGTGAGTTTATGGAGTCTTCCTATGTTGTTTTGTTTTGAGAGCTTGCCCCTAACTAGAGTGTTATGTCTGAGTGATAATGGATTGAAGGTCATAGCTGGTGTTTTCCATGGGGTTCTCTAAAATCTCAGGGTTTTTGCTTTTTGTTTTTCTTTTCTAAGAGAAACTGTTTTTTGCTTCAGTGTTATGGTGTGGACTACAGGTAATATTCTTGGAAACTTTGATAAAATTAATGTAGCTGAAAAGTGCCCTATAAAAGAATAACTTGTTTATTTGGATTGATACAAGGCTTTAAAAGGAGACAAATTACTCTCAATTACTTCTCAAAAGGATCCTATGAAGCATGCAAAAGACAGGGTTACACAAGTATAATGAATTCCTACTTCTGGATGGTATCATTAAATTATTGTTGTTAGGTGCCATTGTGTTGGTTGAAGTGAAATACTGCCTGTTCATATGCCATCCTCAAAATTTTATGACGTTTGAGCCCATTGTTGCTGCCACTATGCTATTCCATTTTGTTGGAGTTCTTCCTCTTTTCCACTTTTGCCGCTCGTGAGGTCCTTCCTGAAAACATGATCTAATTATGAAAGCTAAAGTCTTGCCATTCTCACTTCTAAGTAAGCATTCAAGGTATACTTCTTCCAAGACAGAGTTTTGGTGTGTCTGTAGGTTAAGCACTGGACTCCTAACCACAAGGTCAGCAGTTCAAACCCACTAGACACTTTTCAGAAACCCAATACAAGGTCATTATGAACAGGAACACTTAATTGTTCTCCTGAGGAACCTATACATAGACAAAGAGGCAGGGATTTGAACAGAACAAAGGGACACTAAATGTTTTAAAATCAGGAAATGTGTGCCCCGAGGTTATAGTCTTTCACCATACATATTTGATCTGTATCCTGGGACACAATTATATGAAGAAGAACGAAACGTGACATGAGAATTGGAGGAAGACTCATTAACAACCTGTGATATGCAGATGATACAACCTTGCATGCTGAAAGTAAAGAAGACTTAAAATACTTGCTGATAAAGATTAAAGACCACAGCTTTATATTGGGTTGCACCTCAATATAAAGAAAACAAAAATCCTCACCAGTGGACCAATAAATAACATCATGATAAATGGAGAAAAGATTGAAGTTATCAAATACTTCATTTTGCTTAGCTCCACTATCAACACTCATGGAAGCAGTAGTCAAGTAATTAAATGGCATATAGTATTAGGCAAATTTGATGCATAAAACCTCTCTAAGGTGTTTAAGAGCAAAGATACCAGTTTGAAGACTAAAGTGCACCTGACCCAAACCATGTAATTTTCAGTAGCCTCATATGCATGTGAAAGTTAGACGATGAATAAGGAAGACCGTAGAATTGATGCATTTGTGTTATGTTGTTGGAGAAGAATATTAAAGGACCACCGTGGACTACCCCAAGAAAAAACAAATCTGTATTGGAATACATACAGTCAGAAGGCTCCTTAGAAGCCAAAATAGCTAGGCTTCATCTCTCATACTTGGGACATATTATCAGAAGGGACCAGTCCCTGTAGAAGATCATGCTTGGTAAAGTGGAGGGTCAGTGAAAAAGAGTACAACCCCCAACAAGATGGTTGGCACTGTGGCAGCAGCAATGGGCTCAAGTGTAGCAGAAATTGTGAGGATGGCGCAGGAATGGGCGGAGTTTTGTTCTGTTTTACATAGTATGGGTCAGACCTCAACAACACTGAACAACAACAAATGAATCAGAACAAACCTAACAACAACAAAGAGCACTTAACAACAACAACGTAGTCTCATCTGTAAATCACCTCTTACTTTGCGATCTAACTGAAAACACTTGACCAAAGTATTGCAGTGAAAAGATGGACTAAATTAGACTTATGGAAAGCACTGTAATATTTTGAACATGAACACACTGGAGAAGTTGTTAAGACCATAACAGAGAAGTATCTGAAATTCAAGCTATAATTTTACAAATGGAATAACATTAAATTTCTTGTTAGTGCCCCAAGGAGTTTGTGCCTTAGTAGATGAACGTTGCTGTGTTTATATTAATAGCCTGCAATCTGAGGTTTTCTGGAATGTAACATGAAAAGCATTTACTGAAGCTGCTTATGCATTAACAAATGTCTTCTGGGACTTGTTTCCTTAGTTCAAAGACCTCAGGTCATGGTTTCTGAGTCATTTCAGTCAATTGACCTAAGTCTGGGGACTTAAAGCTTGCAAACAGCCATCCAAGGTGGAAGAATTGGTCTCTGTTTATCCGAGACTACAAGGATTAGAGAAAATTGCCTTACTGAGATGGCAGCCACACGATCTGCCTTTCACAATATTTCTGCCCTTAGGATAAATAATCACAGAGACTCGGCAAATGCACTTACTGATAATTTCAACCTTCAAGAACTGACTTGAGAAAAGTTTTGAAAACACCAACAATTGCCCCAGATGGATAAGAGCAAGACATAGTAAAAGGCAGCATGTTATCAAGATCTGATTACTAAATTATGGACTGGGCCTAATAAAAAAAGCATCTTTCCTAACTTTACTAAAGTATTGTCGATCTTCAATCCAGTATTCAAAAGAGTACCTTTCACAGGTGAGAGAACTGTCTTATGAGCAAAAATTGAACTCTCAAAGCCTGTCTAACATAACTCTGGAAGGCTATGTATATTGGAAGAGAGGTCAACTAACACACTCAGGAATCTTGTTGAAAGGAGCCATGCCTACTTCTCCTTACTAATCAACATGTTGCTAAATTACAAGTTAAGAGCTGCATTAATTTGTAACAACTAATATTGCCAATAAGGAGCCCTGGTAGCATAGTAGGTTACAAGTTGGACTGGTAACTGAAAGGTCAGCAGTTCGAAGTTACCAGCTTCTCTGTGGAGAGAAGAGGCTTTATGCCATCATAAAGATTTATAACCTCAGAAACTACCCAGAGTCACTATGAGTTCGAACTAAGTCCACAGCCCACAACCACCACCACTACCAGTAAGGTCAGTATGTCCCTGTGGACTTGTCAACTCTGTGAAGATCTGAACACACCTTAAAATACACTATCAGCCAGAAGCAGATATGTGGTAGACAGCTGACCTCAAGATCATGAGTCAAGAACACATGTCTTCCAATCTGTCTGGGCGGGGCTCATGAAAGGAGATGGAGATAGGTTATACACCATTATACAATGGTGAATAATTGTTGTCAGGACTGACTGCGAGGGTTGGAAGTGTAAAGGTGGACATTTTGTAGCAAAAGGAGGGGAATGAATTGACTTTGCAGTCCAGGAGCGGAGGTCATTGGGACCATAAGGGAGAAGAGCAGAGTGTGGGACCCTACCCAGAGAAACACTGACACCAGAGATGGAGGCAGAGACAATGGCGTGGAGAGATGGAGCAGCTGGGAACTCTAGACCCAGAGAGGGAGAGGGCCTGTGTGCTGATGACCAGGGGGCAGTCTTGCAGGGTATACCCTTTGGTTGGTTGATGGAGGGAATTTTAACCATGGCAATGATACGATATAAGATAGGATGAATGTAAAGCCAATGTTCTCCCATGTAAACTATCATATAATTCACAATACAATATTGAAAAAAAAAGGGTACATGACTTACTGAATTTTGTGTATTTTGCTTTATAATTACAGCTATTCTGTGTTACTAGTTTTGTTTCACACTTGTGGTCTTTTTCCTTCGTCGTTTTATATAAAGCAATGGTTCATTTGAGCCTTGTTCTTTTATTCTTAGCAACACGTTCTGATACTTGGAGAGAAGAGCATTTGCTAAATTGGCCCAATCAGTAGCCAGCTCTAGTAAAACATGTACTGGACCACTGTTTTCAAAATCTTTACTCAGCCACTCCTTGGAAATCCTAAACTAGGTCCTTATGAGTTTAAACTGACTCAACAGCATTTAACAACAACAACTCACAATAAGAGAGGTATAAACCCACACCAGTGCCATTCCAGTTTGATGATAATGGCTGTGTGCCGTGGAGTCAGTTCCGACTCATAGCGACCCTGTACAGGGTTTCCGAGGCTATAAATCTTTATGGAAGCAGAAAGCCTCATCTTTCTCCCGCAGAACAGCTGGTAGTTTCACACTGCTGACCTTGAGGTTTGCAGCCTGATTCGTAACTACTACGCTACCAGAGCTCCTTATTCCAGTTTAGAAAAACAAATTATTTTGAAACATTTATGGTCTATTTATGGAAAATTCTGGGGTCTTATGATCACCTTGCTACTGATTGTGCAAAGTTCTGTAGCTATCCATCGATCAGAAAATTGCCTGTAAGTTCCTGACAATTCTGTATTTCAACCATCCTCTGACCCCAGCTTACTGGAGTGAATGGTGGTTTCTCTTTTATACTGCCCAGTCCCTAATGGAATTGTTCTATTTCTCTATTTCTGGAATCCTGATGTGGTGCTACATGTTAATGCACTGGACCACAAGGTTGGTTTGAACCACAAGATTAGTTCCACTATTTTTCAAGCTCATTTATCTCCATCTCCAGGACATTTAGGCTGAAAGTCCAGTGATTTAGAAGTAGAACAGGTAGGTCATTAATAGCCAATGTGAATATTGTTGTTATTGCTATTAAGTACACTCCAGTCGATTTCAACTCATAGCCACCCTACATAGGATTTTCAAGGAGGAGCTGGTGGGTTTGAGCTGCAGACCTTATGAAAATAGTATATTTTTCATGTAAATTTAAAAAATTGTCTCTCGATTCCTATGAATCTAATTTGCATATGTGATTGGGTTAATGTGAGTTAGTTCTCCATGATTCGTCAAAACCACTCTGTATTAAGCATCTCCTATGTAAGGAGCTCTGGTAGCGTATCAGTTATGAATGTGACTGGTCAGCAATTCGAAACTACCAGCTGTTCCACAGGAGAAAGATGAGGCTTTCTGCTCCCATAAAGATTTACAGCCTCGGGTCGCTATGAGTTGGAACTGACTCCATGGCATAACCACTACATAACCACCACCACCACCATGTACCAGGAGTCCTGGTATGGTGCTGTGGGTTAATGATCTGAACTCCTAGGTCTGGTTGAACCACAAAGTTGGTAGATCAAACTCAACACCCGCTCCCTGGAAACTTTAGACAGGGTCACTGTGAGTCCCAACTGACTCAACAGCATTAGACAACAACAACAATGTACCAGAAACTGTATTAGTTACACATTTGTGGATTGTGTAACAACTATACAATTGTGGGTTGTGTACAAAATATATAATTGTAGGTTGTCTACTGGTTACATCATTGTGAGTTTTTTAATAGTTATACAATTGTGGGTATGTAGTAGTTGTAAAAGGAGTCCTGGTGTGGCATTATGGGGTAATGTGCTGGACTGCAAGGTTTGTTTGAACTGCAAGGTCAGCAGTTCAGATCATGAGCCACTCCTTGGAAACCCTATACAGGGTCACTATGGGTTGGAATCGACTCGATGGCACTTAACAACAATAGTTGTTATACAGTGGTGAATAAGGCAGACGGTGTTCTGGTTTCATTGTTCTTCAGAGTATAGTGGTAGAGACAGCTACTGGACATGTAGTTACACAAGTAAGTTTTTTATTTCAGTTTGGGAAAATGCCTTGAAGGATAACCAAAGGGATGAGAGCATAACATGGAATGACCCTAACTTGCAGAAGTGACATTTTGAACTGAACTCTAGAAGAAGAAAAGACTGGCTTGGGGAGGTGAGTGCAGTGGGGGATGGAGACAGCCTTAGGATGGAGAATGTTCCAGATCGAGGGGAGAATATGCTCAAGGGAGCACTGAAGAACAGAAAGAAGGAAGTTGTGGTTGGAGGGTAATAAGCAAGGGAGAGGGTGAGATGAGATGTCCTCTTAGTACCCAGCCAAAATGCAAGCCACTTGAAGAAGTCATGACTCAGTTCAAACAAGCTCCCAGCCAACAGCCAGCATCACATCCTGCCAAACCAGCATCAGATACCTACAGTTCCAGCTGACATCTGACTGTACATGAGATCAGAACCACCACACTGAGCTGGGCCAATCTACATAAATGTAAATCATCATAACAATCATTGATTTCATTTAATTGATCATTGATAATAGGTCAGGACCTTTCTCGATCTGGAGATTATGTTGGCCATTCATTTACCTGAACACTCAACCTTCAAAAGAATGCCTCTAGACTGCAATATCTTGGTTGGCACCCGGATTCACCATTCATTGTAAACCAGTATCTCTATCAATGTCTGACGCAGTAAAGGTCAGCATAAATCTTGGTAAGATTTTTATTGTGGATTGAGTAGAAGTTTACAGAGCAGACCATCAGTTTTACATTCAACAAATCATACACCTTGTTTCATTACAATGATTATAATCCCCTCCATGTACCATCAGTTAACAGTATTTCTCTCTATCCAC
>NW_006408684.1:508094-516735 GCF_000296735.1 Chrysochloris asiatica | reverse complement strand
GAGCTTGATTATTATATGTCTTGGTGATTGTCTTTTAGGGTCTATCCTTCCTGGGGTTCATTGAGCTTCTTGAATGCTTATCTTTTCACTTTTCAGGATTTTAGGAAACTTTTCTTCCAGAAGCTCTTGAACTATCTCCTCTGTGGCCTTGTGTGATTCTTCCTGTTCTGGAATGCCAATAATTCTTAAGTTATTCCTCTTCATGTTATCCAACATGAATGAATCTTAGGCCTTCTTCAGATTTTTTTAATCCTTTTTTGTGCTTTTCTATCTTAGTAATGTTGAGAGATTTATCTTCTAGCTCACTAGTTCTGGCTTCTATCTCTTCATTTCTACTTCTTTGACCTTTCAGTGTATTGTCCATTTCTGATATCCCATTATTAATCATTTGGACCTCTTTCTGTTGGTTTTGAATTGTTTCCAGTGCTGTATGTATCTTATTTGATTGTTCCTGTAGCACTTCCCTGCCTTTTTCCTTATTTTTCTCAACTCCATTGTATAGTGTTTTGATACATTTTATAATAATTTTTCTGAATTCCTTCTCAGGCATTTCTAAAGCTTGTCCATCTTCCAGTATACAGTGTAGGTCTACTTCCAGCTCATTTGCCTCAGTCACTTTATCTCGTTTCTGGTCATCTGTTTCTGTTTTGGGGGCATATTCAGGAGGTATCTGTGGTCTTAATACTTAGATGGGTTTGTATTTTGGTATTTTTTATGCTTTCTGATTACCTCCAGGTAGATGTGATCAGGAGATGGGCTTCCCTTTTCTCTCTTCTTCATGAGACGTTTCAAGATGCCACTGTTGGTCTCTGTGACAGGATTTAATTTTCAGTCTATTTCCTTTTTAGTCTGCCTGTCCTGTTCCACAATTCCCATTAAGACCTTTTTCCTAGCAATAAACAGTTCAGGGCTGGCTGTGGCCATTTTGCACAGCCATTTGGTTTTAAGTGGAAACTGTCACTTTTAATTTTGAGGAGATCTGTGTGCATGCGTACTATTACCCTCCAGGGGTCGGGTGGGGTGTGCACTCACTCAGGCACCCCCTCTAGTCACTTGAATGGAGGTGTGCAGCCAGCTAGAGACCAATGAACACATACTAAAAAAAAGAGTGTCCATACCTTTATCTCCGTGGTTCTGTCAGGCATCCATGGCTGCTCTGAGCCTTCCCTTGCTTGGTCTCACCCAAGATGGCAGCTCCAGGAGCAGCTGAGCATCTTGGATTGGAAAGCAATGGATTTCTTGCTTCTGCTACAAATTCCCCTCACTGTAAGCCTTCCAACCTTCTAAATATTCCTTTATATGTGGTTCAGAGTTTTGGCACCATTCCCTGAGCCTGCTTGGTCCGGTATTCTGTGTTGTTGCTGATGGAGCTCTTCACTGCATGTCTTCCTGATCCGCCATCTTTTTTGTTCTCTGAATCGTTTCTTTTTGAATGATCAACACAAATCTGGTTTCTGTGAGGCTGGAAGTTAATGATGTCCCAAATATCAGCTTTGCCATACTGCTGTACCACTTCATCTTCTCTAACATCAATTACTCTTCAGAACTCTCTCTCTCTCATCTTTGCGTTCTGTAATTTGCTGCAATGTCTCAAAGAACCCACAAATCATCAAGGAATGGCTCACATGGTCATGGAGGCTGGCAATCCCAAGTTTGTATCATCAAGATCATCAAGCTGTAGGCCTCTCTCAGCACATATGACCATAGGGATTGATGAGCACAAATTGATAGGTCAGATGCTACAGGCTGCCAGGTCACAAGACTGTGGAAGCCAGCTAATCAGATCAGATGGTGGACTGCTGACTCAGTTCCATGAACTGGAGTTCAGACAAAGATGAGCTAGATGTAGAATCCAGAGCAAGAGAAAGAACTTTGCCAGAGCATTCTTATATATTGGATATAGACCACACCCCCAAAAAAACTAAGGGTGGTAATGACTCAAGCTATATCCCACCTTAATCCTGCCTTATTAATATGACAGATAACTTACTTCAAAATGGGATAATAACCACAAGCCTGAAAGCTAGGATTTACAACACATCACCGAATGGAAGACTATGGCTGTTATTTGTTGTTGTAAGGTGCCGATGAGTTGGACCCTGTGTACAACATAATGAAACACTACTTGGTCCTGCACAATCCTCACAATTGTTATGTTTGTGCCCACTGTTGCCGCCACTGTGGCAATCCATCTTGTTGAGGGTCTTTTTCGCCAACCCTCCACTTTACCATGCATGTGCCCTTTGCCAGGGAGTGGTCCTTCCTGACAACATGACCAAAGTTTTCTCACTGTACTTCTTCCAAGACAGATTTGTGTGTTCTGTCAGTCCATGGACCGTGGCTAGAAGAGTTGTATTGATTCACTGCACTGCAAGGTCTTCAACAGAAATATGTATTAAATAAATAGTGTTTTAAATAAATAAAGGTAACTGCAGATATCATTCTCATTTTACAGATGAAGAAGAGAGATTAATAGGAATTAAGTGATTTATGAACACCATCCCAGATTAAGTACTATGGGTCCTACTTCTCTGACTTCATGGTGCTCTTTGTCCCATGTTGTTTTCAAGCTTCTTTTACCTTGAGTCTCCTTACTTGGGAGAACAGGGGATTCTCAGTGTTCTTTCAATTCATTTCATTGACTGAGGTTATTAACTACTCTGTTGCTCCTAGGAGACAGCCACCAACGGTGACCCAATTTAAGCAGCATGTAACCATTATTTTTGTTTACCTCCCCATTGATAAGTTCCAAATTCCCCAGAGATTTCAGATGAAGTTTCTGCTAAGCCAAGAAATGAAGACACATATTCCAGCAGAAATCCCCTAAAGATATAGAATGATAATAATATCTCCACCAAGGTAATTTTACTTGGCAAGATACACTGTCTTCCTGGTTAATAATATAATTAGGGTTTAAAAAAAAAAAAAAGAGAGAGAGAGACCAACTCCCTTATTATGTAATATCCATGTCATTTTAACCTCTCAGGATTTCTTGTTTAGATCCTCAGGTTCAAAGGCACTGCCAGTCAGGAATCTTGTGCAAAGAGCACAATGCTAGGATTAATGATTGTCCCCTGGCCTCACAGCAAAACGGTCATTCATCTTTCTAAGGCATGTATAAGTTAACCTTTGTATCTTTGAAGTTGCTAGGCATAATCAACATGGTACTTCCATGTTTTGAGTATGAGAACTATGTATCACATTCAAAAAATTTTGACAGACCTTCACATGTCAGGAATTATAATGTAGTTATTTTGAGTTCCTGGGATGGTACAGACTGTTTAACAGACTCAGCTCCTAACTTAAAGATTGGAGACTCAAGTTCACCCACAATCACCTTGAAAGAAAGGCCTGGTGTGCTAAAGAAAAAGGCCCTAAACCCAACAATGTTTATTAAACCTTTAAACAAAGACAATAAATCAAATAAGGAACACTGTTAACATGTATCCAATACAGAGGTCAATGGAATCCACCAATTCAGAGTCAGGCTTTTCATTATTAGGTCATGATGGGGGGGGCACATCAACTCAGCACTGCCACAGGTGAGACTATAGAAGCATCTCAATGACTTTGAATGGTATACATACATAATTGCAGGTTTAAAAAGGTTATAGGATTGACTATTTTTGGTAAATCATTAAGGGCTTGGCTAACGACATTCTTTGTGTAGGAAGGGTATGCCTAGGCAAGTTCTTTGTGCCCCTCCTTGGGCTTGCCTGGATTTGTCTAAGCACAGCTACATTATTGATTTAATGGTCAGTATCATAAAGAGCTCTGGTAGCATAGTGGTTACGAATCAGCCTGTGAACCTTAAGGCCAGCAGTTTGAAACTACCAGCCGCTCCGCGGGAGAAAAATGAGGTATTCTGCTCTTGTAAAGATTTACATCCTTGAAAACCCTGTACAGGGTTGCGATGGGTCAGAACCGACTCGACAGCACTTAACAACAACAACATCATTGGGGAAATAGAGAAATCAAATGACATCTGAACTTGTGTCAACGCTCAAAATGGAGTTAGGTTTCCAGTGATAGATCACAACCTCCCACAAATGAAGTGTTTGTACTTTTTCAGCATTTTTAAGGTTTTATTTAGCACAAATGAAACTCACAAACAAGCTGTCTATTCATTTTCTTCACTGGGCAGCCTGGCATTGGGAATGGTGACTCTGGTGGCCAGCAGGGCTGCTCTTTTCCTGATGGCTTTGAGATTCTTGAGGGAAACATTGTGAGCAATCTCTGCAGTCAGATTTGTTGTGCATCAGCAGCAAGCCCAGCTCTATGATATTGTGGACTAAGAACTTGCAGAAGCCACTGGACATAGTGTATTCTGTTTTCTTATTGCTCTCATAAATAGATGTTGGGAATTAAGGTCTGGCACTTAAATCTTCATATCCTTTTGTCTATACCTCTGGGTATGTGCCAATTAAGCTTAATTTTGACATAATACGGGCTGATTGGTGCCAGATGAACGTCTTGGCACTCTTTTTGACCATCTTGGGCTTCACTAGGGGTCTGAAGTCAGCCATGGTGCCGGTGGCGATGGCCACTTCCTCTGTAGACTGTGCGGAGGAAGAGAGCAAAACCAAGTGTTTTTACATTTTAAGTTCTAATGCATTGGCAATCTATTCCTCAAAATTACCAGTGAAAACCCTGTGGAGCACAGTTCTGCTCTGACATACATAGGGTCATTATGAGTCAAAGTCAAGCTGATGACAACTAGCTTTACTGATAATCTATCGGAAGAAAGAATTCCAAGGGACCAAAAACCATGGTAAGTTCAGCAACACTTTAAAATGAAATTTAATTTCATTAATTAGAACAGCAAACACATTTCATTTGTAAAACTGAAGGACATATATCTGTGGGATACGTTTTATTCCATCTTCAGTCAAAGTTTGCAATGTGCATCAATTTAGAAATCTTAGAATGACTCAGCCATCTCTTGGGGATTGTTATCCGCCACTGGAAGCCTCTGACCTTCAAGTGCATGTGAACTATGTTCAGACTGCCTCAGGAATGATAACAGGCCATCTATCAGGTATAAATAGATCTGATGTCAACTTCACGTTTTTCCCTTCATATTAAGATGATTGTACATTCAAATGCAGTTGTATGAAAAGGTACAGAGAAATATTTTGTAACCTTTGCCCAGTTACACTCAATGGTAATATCTCACAAAATGACAGGACAATATTACAACGGACATTGATAGAATCCACCAGTCTTAACCACAATTCCCCAGGTTTACTTGTATTTGTGTGTGTGTGTGTGTTCATGTGTATAAAGTTCTATACAATTTCATCACCTGTGTAAGTTCTTGTATCTACCACCACAGTCAATATATTGAACAATTCCAGCAAGAAGGATCCCTCTTGTTGCCCTTTTATAACCACACCCATCTCTAGCCCTCCCCTAAATCTAACTCCTGACAACCACTGATTCGCCCCCATTTAAAATTTTTTGAATTTTTAAAATGAAATCATATAGTACGTTATCTTTAGGGATTGGTTTTTTTGCTCAGCAGTTTTCTGGAGATTCATCTCTCTGTTGTGTGTAAACAATAGTTCATTTCTTTAGATTGCTGAGAAATATTGTAGGGCATAATGTACCACAATGTGTTTAACCATATACCTGTTATGTGGGAATGGTTCCAGTTTTCGGCTATTACAGATAAACTGCTATGAACATTTTTTTCCAGTTTTTTGTGTGAACATGGTTTTCATTAATCTGTGGTAAATGCTCAAGATAGTTTTGTTTTTTAACTCACTGCCTGGGCACAGACCAGTAAGTTGTAACTTGCCCTAAGATGCCAAGAGACCAAAAAAGGAGACTGTCAACTTCATGATGATGCTATGTTGTTGTTATGTGCTGTGGAGTCGGTTCAGACTCACAGCAACTCTGTACAGGGTTTCCGAGGCTGTAAGTCTTTATGGGAGCAGAAAGCCTCATCTTTCTTTTGCGGAACTGGTAGTTTCAAACTGATGACCCTGAGGTTAGCAGCCCAGTTTGTAACCACTCCACTACCAGAGCTCCTTTGATGATGCTATAAGAGGAGTTTTATTAAGGAGCTACTTACTGAGGTAAAGCCCACAGTAGGAGCAAGGAAGACTGGAGTCTCCACACACTGCAAAGGGAGGCAAGGATTTGTATTGCTCTGGCAAACAAAGATGGCAACCTGTCAGAGTCTCAGACCTCTAAGGTCACCTTAGCAAATGTTACATAAAAGTGAGCTAGCAACAAGCAAGATAATAGCTACATTTGACCTCACAAAAGCCTGTTCCTTATACACATTGACTGTATCATTATTTAATGGTCATTTAATTACTAGAGAAAGAAAGAAATTGCTCAGGTAATAAGCTCTTACACATTTTTTATGACATTTTCAGTTGTTCCTTTTAGGTTCCTGCTTGTGTGCGTTTTTTTTGTGTGTGTATGTTCTGTTTTAGTGATTGATTTGAAGATTAAATTAATGGGACCCTGAACCCTATTAGAGCTACTACAATCTAATCTAACAACACAGGTTCCCAAAGAATGAGTACATCTGACCTCACTTTCTGAAGCTTCCATGAGAACAGAACACAGACAAAGTGAGGGTGTAAGAAAGAAAACATACAGCGATCTCCCTTGTAGCAGTTCATTCATTAACCATTCTTGCTTTCCTTCACTCAACAAATGTTTATTGACCATCGAGTATGAGCCATGCACTGCTAGGTCCACCATTTCAGAAAAAGATTTTTTTAAACTATTATGGATTAAATAGTGTCCCCCCAAATATATGTTGGAATGTAAGCCCCACAGTTGTAAATGGAATTTCATTTGAAAACTGTATTTCCTTTGTTATGTTCACTGGATCACACCCTTGGTAGGGTGGGTTCTAAATATACTATTGTATGAGTTATAGAAACAGCCAATCAGACAGAGATACAGAGCAGAAGGAGGAAGGTAGATGCCTGTGAGGATGCCCAGGATACACACTAGGACTGAGGCCCTCACTGGGACTTTTAGAATTGGGAGAAAATAAACTTCTGTTCTTTAAAGCCACCTACTTGTGGCATTTCTATGAAAGTAACACTAGGAAAATAAGTATTCAACAAGATGAAGCATGTTTTTGAGTTGGAATCCTAGATAACCCCTCATGTAGCGTTCTCTCATTGCAACTACATGACTGATGCAGGAAATGACCACATGCCATGGTAAAAGATTACTGGGTACTTCAGGTTTTATCTCTATAACCCTAGTTCCTTTCATTGGTTAACTCTCTAAATTCATTAGACTTACCCACCCACTATCACTCAATTGTGGCCCTGCGCTGGACTGCAAAGTCAGTTTGAACCACAAGGTCAGCAGTTCAAGCTCACCAGCCACTCCTCAGAAAAACCTGTATAGGGTCACTGTGGGTCGGAATCGACTTGATGGCACTTAACAACAACAACCACTCATTTGATTATTCAAAAATAAAAATTTCACTGGCTATGCTCTATGGCCCATGGATCAAATCCAGCCACAGTCTAAATTTTGTACTGCCCCCCAAGTCTAGAATCATTTTTCCATTTCTAAAGAGTTGTAAAATATCAAAGGAGAACCTATGTGTGGCCCCTAAGGCCTAAAATATTTTCTATATAGCCCTGTGCAGGCAGTTTTCTAACTCTTGCCTTGGGACATAGGAAGTATGCATGGTACGCTGGCACTAGGGCCTGGAGATAAGGTTATTTTCTGAGAGTTAAACTGGCAAGATAGCAAAGGATGGATGAAATGATAAGGGATAGTCTACAATAACCTGTCTGAGAAGGTTTGAGAAACACTGAAATCCAAAATGTTGTCAAGATGACTAACATTAAAATATGTTGTTGTTGTTGTTGTTAAGTGCTGTTGAGTCGATTCTGACCCATAGTGACCCTGTATAGGGTTTCCAAGGAGTGACTGGTGAGCTTGAACCACCGCCCATGTGGTTCAAACGACTTTGCAGTCTGACGCATTAGCCCACAGCACTACATCAGAACTCAACATTAAAATATAGCAAAGAAATATGTGAGCAAAGAAATGGCCTAAAAGTTTTTACTTAACATGTCACTGTGTGGCAGTATGGCAAGTTAATAAAACTTTTGGATAAACATCAAGAAATATATACAATAGAAAAAATATGGCGACAGCCTAAGTGCCCATAAACTGAAGAATGGATAAACAAACTGTGGTACATACATGCAATGGAATATTATGTTACCTTGAAGAATAACAAGGAAGCTGCTAGCTACTGCGTAATATGGATGAAACTTGAGGATATTTGTTGTTGTTGTTATATGCTGTGGAGTTGGTTTTGACTCATTGTGACCCTGTACAGGGTTTCCAAGGCTGTAAATCTTTACGGGCACAGAAAGCCTCATCTTTCTCTTGTAGAACAACTGGTAGTTTCGAACTGCTGACCGATTCGTAACCACTACACTACCAGAGCTCACATTATATTGAGTGAAATTAGTCAGTCACAAAAGGAGAAATACTGTATAGGACCACTACTATAAAAGATTAAGAAAAAGAACCCACACTAAAGGGGGAAGATTCTTAGCTGGTTACCAGGATGTGGGAGTGGGGTGAGGGGAGGGAGAGGAAGGTGGAGCACAGGGTAAGGAATAGACACAGGGTAGTT
>NW_006408684.1:489277-506819 GCF_000296735.1 Chrysochloris asiatica | reverse complement strand
CTAGGAGCGGAGGTCCCTGGGACCATCAATGTAGAATAGCAGAGAGCAGGACCCTACCCAGAGAAGCAGTGATGCCAGAGATGGAAGCAGAGACTATGACGTCGAGAGATAGAGCGGCTGGGGACTTTAGACCTAGAGAGGTAGAGGGGCTGGGTTCTGACCACCAAGGTGGGGGGGGAGGGGAAGGCTTGCAGGGTATGCTCTTTGGTTGGTTGATGATGAATGAAGGGGATTGTAACCATGACAATGAAACGATATACAATAGGATGAATGTAAAACTAATGTTCGCCAATGTAAAGTATCACATAATTCACAATAAAACATTAGAAAAAAATTTTTTTGGTATAACCAGTAAGTGATTCAGATTAGTATTTATTTAAAAACAATGCAGGTGTATGAGAGAGTTTCAAAAAGTCCAGGGAAAAATAAAGTTAAAAGATAAAGTTTTCCCACAAACTTTTTGAAGTCCCTTAGAATACATTATTTGAAAATACTTTCACATGAATTCAGTGTATGACAGAAAATCTTAAAGTGTTTATTCTTGTTTACTGATATGGTATCAAAGGAAAAGTTTGAGAATTTTTGCTTTTAAAAATAGGTGATCTCAAGTTCAGAAAAGGAAACATCAAAGAAAGTAAGTTTTATCAGTGTTAATTTAGCCTTATCTGAGGAAGAGATCATGAAAATTATGGCGGGAATCAGTCTTTCCACAACTTGGCTCAGAACCATGCTGTTCTAAAAACAAAAACAAAGTCAAGAATAAAGATCAGCAAAACTATGAAGTTCTGTTTGCTTGGGGTTGTGCTCCCCAAGCAACGCTGATTACTAAGATGGTTTCTCAGAAACCTTGATACCAGGAAGTGGCAGCTCTCTAATTAGTAGAAGCTGCATACTGACCAGCCACTCTAAGGACTCTGGCAATGTGGTTTACAAGATGAGTATCTCCAATGGTTTTCCTTATCATCTGTTTGTGGGTTTTGTTTTGTTTTTAACTTTGTATTGTGAATTGAGTGAAGATTTTGCAGAACCTAAGTCTCACATTCAACAAATCATAGACTTTGTGACTTTACGATGATTGCTATCCCTTCCACATATCATCTCTAGCGCATGAATCAGTTTCCCTCCCCTCCATAACCATCATAGATTGTTTCTTTTATCAAGAAAACTTTGTTTTTGCTAAACTCTTTACATCATTGGTCTCATACAATGCTTGTACTTTTGTGATTCACTGCTTTGACTCAACTTAATATCCTCCAGGTTCGGTCATGTTGTCAGGTGCTTCAGATTCGCCATTATTCTTTAACCTGTTGTAGTGTTCCATTGCGTGTATGTACCAAAGTTTGAGTAACCATTCTTTTGTTGATGGGCATTTAGGTTGTGTCCATCTTTTGTGTGTGTGTGTGTGTCCATCTTTTTGATACGTCTTTTGTAGACAGCATGTTGAAGGATCCTGTTTTCTTATCAGTTCTGTTCTTTATGTATCTTGACTGAAGCATTTAATCCATTTACGCTCAGTGTAATTATCAATAGGTATGAAGTTATTGTTGATATTTTTCTGCGTGTGTTTTTTGTGAGGCTGCTGGATTCTTTGTTCCACATAATTATCTATGCTGACTTCATTTTGTTTGTGGGTTTTCTTTTCATTTTCATTTCTGTTTGTTAATGTCTACTAAATTTTTCTAAGTTTTCTTTTTTTGAAATTTTTATGTATAAGTATATTGTTTTTCTTTGAGGTTACCCTGCAACTTACTATTTGTTTACAGCTTACAATAGTCTGTTTTACCTTGAAATTAACTTGACTTCCTTGTCATTTGGAAGTTCTGTATCTACACTATTCCCTCTTTTTTGCTTTGTAATTGTATATTATCATTATACATTGGTATCTCTGGTTTCCTATTTTCAGTCTTACAGGTTTGTTTCATTTTAAATACTTCTATATGTGGATTGAGTTCTAAGTGAATTGAGTAATGATGGTAACTTGAGTTGTTATGTGCTGTTGTTGGTTCTTAGTCCAAAGAACACCCGTTAGCATTTTTGGCAAAGTTGGTCTGGTCATTACATACTCCTTTAATTTCTGTTTATCAGGAAATATCCTAACTTCTTCATAGTCTTTGAGGGACAGTTTTTGCTGTGTATAGGATTCTTGGTTGGCAATCTTTTTCTATCAGAGTTTTGTATATGTCATTCTATTGCCTCCTTGCCTGCATAGTTTCTGCTGAGAAATCCGAGCTTAGTATTATTGGTTCTCTGTAGTAAGTAACTTTTTGTTTTTCCCAAGCTGTTCTCATTTTGGAAAGATTGATTATGATATGCCTTGGTGATTTTCTTTTGGATTCTATCCTATTGGGGTTTGTGCAGCTTCTTGTATGGTATCATCTCATCTTTCATGAAGTTAAAGATGCTTTCTTCAAACAACTCTTTCACAATTTTCTCTGTGCATCTCTTCCTGTTCTGGAATTCCAGTCACTTGTAAGTTGTTCCTTTTCATGGTGTCCCACATAACTCATAGGCTTTCTTCTGATTTTTTTTTTTTTTTTTGCTTGTGCTAGCATACAAGTATTGAGAGATTCATCTTCAAGCTCTGCTTCAGACTTCCATTACTTCGCATCTACTCCTTTGCCCTTTCAATGTATTGTCCATTTCTGAGATCTCAGTATTAACGTTCTGAATTTCTAATTGCAGCTTTTGTATTGTTTCAAAATTTGCATTTATTTTATCTGTTTGTTCTTGTAATGTTTTCCTGAATTCTTCTAAAGTTTTTATTGTGTTCTCCTTACATTTCTTGATCTTATTATCAATCCTTTGAAAGTACCTAATTGTCATTCTTTTGAATTCTTTTTCAGTTAGCTCTAAAACCTTTTCTTCCTCATAAATGGCCTCTGGCTCAGCATCTTGATCATTTGTTCAAGCCATTCTCTCTTGTTTCCTCATGATGGACTTTTGTCTATTTTCTCCAGGGTACTGAGGTTATCATATGCAGTTGTTATGCCCACAGGGGAGAATTTGCTGGGGGCTTCTGCTATTTAAGGCAATCACAAGGTGGAACAGCAGAGTTCTTGACCCTAGATGAAATTCTTACTGTTTCTAGATGTTATCTATGTTTGGGGCACTCAATCCAGAAGTAGTTTGTGGGATCCCTTGAAGGTGCTGGTTTCAGTGTCTGTTAGGCCCACAGGGAAGCTTGGGACAGGGTGACTGGTTAAATGCTTATCTGGTGATTCTGTGGGTTTTGTAGATCTGGAGCTGAGCCCACCTGAATCCAGGCAGCAAAACAGCATAACGAAGCGGCACCGCCCACCCTCAACATTGCTGGCATGGCTGCCAACCACGTAGCTCTGAACTCCCAGGGAGCAGGGTCTGTGCTGGGGGTGCATGAGGGTGGCAGCTGGCCTCACTGCTGGTCACCAGGGGAAAAAGAAGCAATTGCATGTTTTCTATTGCCCATGAGAAGCTACTCTGCCAGGCCTCCCTTTGCTGTTTAAGCTACTCACAAGATTGTCCAGCTGCCTCTGACCAGCCTTTCAGCCGTAGGTCTCCTTCTCTCACCATCCCTGCCCATCCTGTCCTCCCAGCAAGCACTCCATTCATCTTTCTAACCTTTCTCCTGAAGTTCAAGGCACCAGAATTTTCATCTGTTTTATTTTGTGTCTTGTATCTTTGTTGTGGAGTCCGAGTGTGGTGCTGTGAGTTAATGGGCTGGACTGCAAGGTCAGTGGTTGATGCTCTCCAGCTGCTCCTCAGAAACCCTACACATGGCCACTAAGAGTTGGGACCTGCTCAGTGGCACTTAACAACAACATCTTTGTTGTAAAGAGTTCCTGGAGTCTGTCTGCCTAGTCTGCCATCTTTCCAGAAGTCTTTTGTGGGGTGTTGGTTTTTATTTCTAAATTTTAAAATACATTCATATAAGCAATAAAAATGCATGTTTACCAGGAATAATTCAAATAATGCACAATGTCTAAAGTAGAAATGTAGCTGTGCTGTAACTCCTCCAATCCATCTCCTCAGTAATCTCTGGGAATAGTTTCACTCCAAAATGAAGTGTAATATATAACATATATTGTTGTTAAGTGCCGACGAGTCGGATCCAACCTGTAGTGACCCTGTACAGGGTTTCCGAGGCTGTGAATCTTTACGGGAGCAGAAAGCCTTATCTTTCTCCCGTGGAGCGGCTGGTAGTTTCAAACTGCTGATGTTAAGGTTCACAGCCCGATTCGTAACCACTACGCTACCAGAGCTCCTTATATAATATATAATAATTACAGATGGGATCACGCCATATGCACTCCCCCTCCCACACCTTGCCCTTGGCACAGAACAATCTGTTATAGAATACTTTCCAAGTCCTGGTGGTGCAAAGGGTTGACATGCTTTGTTGTTGTTGTTGTTAAGTGCTATCAAGTCTGCTCTGACTCATAGTGACCTTATACACAATAGAATAATACACTGACTGGTCCTGCACCAACCACACAATTGCTGCTACACTTGACTCCATAAACTCTGTGTCATTGACCCTCCACTTTACCAAGAATAATGTCCCATCTAATAACGTGTCAAAGTGTGAGAGATGAAATTTTGCTATTCTGATTTCTAAAGAGCATTCTGGCTGTACTTTGTCCAACACAGATTTGTTTGTTCTTCTGACAGTCCTTGGTATTTTTAATATTCTCCAACATCATAACTCAAATGCATCAGTTCTTCTCTGGTCTTCCTTATTCATTGTTCAACTTTCACATGCATATGAGGCGATGGAAAATACCAGGGTTTGGGTCAGGCTCACCTTAGTCCTCAAACTGTCACCTTTGCTCTTCAACACTGTAAAGAGGTCTTGTGTGGCACATTTGCACATTTAGCTGCTAACAAAAGGTTGGCATTGGAGTCCACCCACAGGCATCTCAGAAGAAATAGCTAACAATCTACTTTGGAAAAAATCAGTCACTGAAAACTCTATAGAGCACAATTCTGCTCTGACATACATGGGGTCACCATGAGTCCGAATTGACTCCACAGGAACTGATTTACCTTCCAAACCAGAACATAACGATCTACTGTTCTTTTCAGTGACTGCAAGTATTCTCTCTCATTGTTTATTTAGCCCATTCTCTAAGAGTAAGTGCTTACATTAATAACAAGTTTTTGCTATTTCATGAATGCTGCAGGGTACATCATATCTCCAACTGCCATCAAGCAGAACATGTGTCATTCTGTCCACTTGGTCAAGTCTATCTGAAGAGGAAATTCAGAAGGTCAGAAAGGATGCATCCTTTTTTCTGAAAACTGATGAATACATCTCACACACATATATGTTTACTCATTACAAACATACAAAGATGCTGTTGTGCCTAATAAAATTCAAATTATTTTTAAAACAAAAATAAAAGGAGAAGGAGGAGGAAGAAGAAAAGAAGGAGGAAGAAAGGAAAAACAGGAGGGAGAAAGGAAAATCCCACTTATAAGAAACGTTCACAATGGGCAACTTCATGATGTTGTTGTTATGTGCCATCGAGTCAGTTCTGACTCACTACAACTCACTGGAAAACTTAGGGTTTCCAAAGAGTAGCTGGTGAGTCTGAACCACAGACCTTTTGCTTAGCTTTCCAGTGCTTATCCTATAGTGCCACACCAGGACTCTATACAACTCCATGTTGTTGTTGTTGTTAAGTGTCATTGAGTCAATTCCAAGTCATAACAACTCTTTATAGGGATTCCAGCGAGCAGCTGGTGGATTTGAACCATCCACTTTGTAGTTCACAGTGCAGTGCTTATCCAGTGGCACCACACCAGAGGTCTAGACAGCTCTATAGAGGCTGAAATTACTTGTTGCCAGGCTAGGGTAGAGAGGGATGAGGAGAGACAGCTAATGGGTACAGAGTTTCTTTCCTTTTTTTTTTTTTTTCAGCGTTAATGTTGCCAAACCAAAACAAGGGTTTGCTGCCTGTCACTGTAGTCAATCACAGAGACGGAGAGAGATCCAACCCAAGCTTTATTAGCAGAAAGCCAGTAGTCTGGAGGCTGGAGAGAATGATTTCTGAAGATCATCTTGCCCATTACAAAGAGCAGGCACATTATATAGGGTAAATTACACTTGGATGTATACTTAATCTATTTTAATATCAAGATAGCTTTTTTGGAAAAAGAAACAATCAAGCAATGAACTTGTTCAAACATTCTACCTTTAGGGTCTCAGCTGCTTAATTCCTGAAATTACTATCTGGGTGGGTTTAAAATATGTCCTCTCCTCCTTGTCCTGTTTTCCTTCTAGGTCCTAAGGTCATCTTAGCTAATTTATAAATTTTATCACTTGCAGGGTCCTCATTTGAAACTTAATGACTAAACTGTCTCCATTTTGTTTAGGTCAGTAGATTCATGCTATCAATAAGAATGTTCTGGAATTAGATAATGGGGATAATTACACAATTGAGTAAAAAATACCAATTAGCGTAGTAAAAGTGAATTTTTTGTGGCGTGTGAACTATGTCTCAATTTAAAACAATTTTTAAATGTTAAATCTAATGCATTGTTTTAAATTTTTGATGTTGCTTAATTGTCCTCCAAAAGAGGCTATACCAATTTATACATCACCAATATTGCAGAACAATATATCCTGATATTTTCAGAAAAGTGGGTGTTACCAATATCTAAAATCTTTGCCATTCTGTTGAATGAAACTGTATCTTACATAAAGTTTGAGTGCCTTTTTTTTTTTTTTTTTAAATCGGTCACTTGAATTTCTTCTTCCATGAATCATATTCAATTATTTCATGTTCGCTTAATGGGACTCAACCTGAGTCAGGACACACCACTGTTAGTGGGTCAAGCTACAGAAGACTGGGAAGTCATGAAATATAGTGTGAAAGAGGCATATTAGCTAAAGAATACCTGCAGAGAGACGTGCCGTAGAAGCAGCTGGTGAATTTGAACCTCTAGACTTGTGGTTCAGGGTCAAGTGCTTATCCTACAGTGCCACACCAGGACTCTGACATGTATTTATAGGGAGAGGGTTTTCATAATGACCGTAATTTCTATTTCAAAAAGACAGTGGGCTTTCCTGTTTGTGTAGTTCCGCTCTCATGAGTCACTTCAGTCCCTCTTTTCTCCCATGACATGCATGTGAGTATCTGGCATCCATGATGCAGTCTAAAATTTCAAGATGGATTCCATTGCAGAGGAGTCTGGGATACCTGATATGACCAGTTTTTTGCCTGTGCTAAATGTTGGTTAAGTGGGAGGGTAATGTGTAGCTGATGGTTAACAACCCCACTGGGTAGTTGAATAGGGAGGGAAGGCTCACAAGCCCAGCTGGGTTCCAGACACACAAGGAGATAGTTTTTGTTGTATCTTCTTTATATCCTGCCTGTTTGGCAAGGAGAAAGATTCTACCTCTTGTCCACATCTTGCTCCTTGGTTCTTTGTATGTGAAGATTTAGTTTATGGTTCTGTTGATCTTTTCCCAATGTTGCTTTTCCTCTGCCCCAGTAATTTTCCTTAGTAGTTTTCCTCCTGTTCCCTTACCCTAATACTGTCAAGATTGGACTCCATGGCCTAGAGTGAGGTCAAGCACAAGCAGAATGGTGAACCAACCCAGGACTGCTGTCCGAAGGCCTATCTGGGGTCTGCAGGCGTCCCTTTGATGGCCTTTCTTTCAGTCTCACTCCATCAGCTGTCCATAGAGTCCCCTATCTGTCAGAAGAGTGGACTCTGCCTTGTTCTTAAGCATCTTTCAGAAAATGCCTCTGGACTTGAAAGTAAGGCGGCCATGTATTTGTTGTTTTCATAATTGAGTCTGCCCCTTGTGTCCTAGAACGTGTCACAGTTTCTCTGAGCCTTTTAGGACAAGATAGGTTATGCTGGAGTCCTGGTATGGCACTGAAAAGTTGGTTTGAATTGCAAAGTCGTCGGTTCAAACTCACCAGCCGCTCCTCGGAAACCCTATGGGTCAGAACTGACTCGAAGGCATTTAACAACAACGACAAAGTTATGTTAGCTCAACTATATTTGCAGCTTGGGGTGTAAAGAGCCTTCCAGGGGGCTGAGAGAATTCCAGAGGGACCTTGCTCATAGTCAAGGCAATCTCAAGTGGGTGTAGGCATGAGTTTAGTGATTAAAATAAATTAAGGTAAAATTTAAAGTAAAACAACACGGGTTGTTTTTATTTAGAAAACCACACAGAGAAAGGAAGCTGACTCTTGTAGTCATCAGTAGAGGCTGGGAGGTACTGTACTGTGCCCACACAACACACCCCACCCCTGAATCTATGCAAATGGCAAAACGCTCCAGACTCACAAACAACCGCCTCCACCTTGCCTCCAGTGGCCTCCTCTTACACTGATTTCCAAATTCTGGTGTAATGGTGCTGAACAGCAATGAAAAACTCATTGTCTGGGAGTCATTCCAACACGTAGGGAATTTGTGGACAGACTAGATTTGTCTCATGGGGTTTCCGTAAGGCTGTGATCTTTAAGGAAGCGGCTCTCTTACCTTACTCCCACATCTTTCTCTCCCCCCCTCTCCCCCCCCCAGAGCACAGAGACTGGTGGTTTCTCACCTGCTCACTTGCTTAGCAGTCAGGTGCATTTTAACCACTGCACGACCAGGTTAAACAGCGTTGAGACTGCTAAAAGCCAAGGCACTGGCTCCCTTGGATACGGGCTGGCCACTCCAGTTTGAGAGAAATCGCATTAGCGATGACGGGCTATGCTTTGATAAAATGGGGCTGGTATTAAGTCTCTGGGATCCCACCTCCTGGCAGAACAATGAGGTCTTGATCTCCACTCCAACAAGCACCAGATACGAGATTCTCCGGGCTGAAATCTGAAAAATGTTTCTGTCACTGAACATTGCCATTCATTCAAATTTCCAGAAAGTATTTAAACATGCAGTGTCAAACATAATTTCCCCTATCTGCTGGATGAAGTCATGTTAGTAACTTCCTCTGACAACATTGCCTATGCTGCTGCTTTTGATTGACCCTCAATCATAAACTGTACTTTCTTCACTGATGTTGTGAGATGGCATTGTGGTTTTACTGGGCATTCTTCCCGGCTCGTTTCAGGGTCTGTTTCTAAGGCTGACACAACTGTACAAATCTGACATGGGGCCTTTTAGATCACATTTATCTTTTTTTTTTTTTTTTTGACAGCAATACATTTATTTTTTAAATGGAATTTAAAAAAATAGAAGCGAGTCCTGATGTGATGCTGTGTGATAAGCACTGAATTGTAAGGTTGGTTTACACTGCAGTGTCGGCAGTTTAAATCCACCATCCACTCCTCTGAAACCCTATATAGAGTTGCTCTGAGTCAACAGCACTAATCAACAACATAAACAAGGTAAACCTTTTGCACACATGAAAAGCAATGCTCAGAGGACAATATATAGCAATAAATGTACACACGAAAAAATAAGAAAGAGCCAAAATTTATGCCTTAACCCAACAACTCCAACAATTAGAAAAAGAGCAGCATAAAAATCTCTGAAAAAGGAAAAAAATAAAGATTTGTTGTAGTAGTAAAGTGCCATCAAGTAGGTTCTGGCCCACTGTTGTTGTTGTTATGTGCTGTGGAGTCGGTTCCAACTCATAGTTGACCCTGTACAGGGTTTCTGAGGCTGTAAATCTCTACGGGAGCAAAAAGCCTTATCTTTCTCCTGTGGAGCAGCTGGTAGTTTTGAACTGCTGACCTTGCATTTTGCAGCCTAATTCTCAACCACTACACTACCAGAGCTCAGCAACAAAGTAGGACAAAGTAGAACCCACATGGTTTTCAAGGCTGTGATCTTTACAGGATTCCTGGTGTGGTGCTGTAGGATCAGCACTAGGCTGCAAACCACAAGATTCAGGGTTCAGGCCTACCAGCTATTCCTCAGAAATCCTATACAGCTGCACTGTGAGTCCGAACCCACTCAATGACACTTAGCAACAACAACAGTCTTTACAGAGGCAGACCACCACATCCTTCTCCTGTGGAACTGCTGGTGTTAGCAGCCAAGTGCTTAACCACTGTACCACCAGGGCTCCTTGGGAATTTTCTAGAAATGAAAAGTACTTCACTACCCCCTACCCCACACACACCCCAGAAATATTCAGTATGAAACTTTTGAAGTGGGACCCAGTAAGAGGTATTTTCACAAGCCTTCCACATGATTCTGATGCAGGCTGAAGTTTGAGAACCACTGACAGAGAGCATAGGAGAAAAGGCCTCGCTCCAGGAACCAGGAACTAGGAATCAGTTTCAGAAAGAGTAAAAGGATTATAACATCAACAACTGTTAATAATTTTTTTGTTCTATGTGCATCCTCTTAATTTCAAAAAAAGACATCTTTGAGGTAAATGTTTGAAAAACCAGGGTAATGAAGAAAGACCCTACTAGTGTAAAATATATTGTTGTTTTTAAGTGCCATCAAATGGATTCTGCCCCATAACGACCCTGTATAGAGTTTCCGAGGAGCAGCTGGTGAGCTTGAACTGCTGACCTTGTTCAAACGGCTTTGTAGTCTGGCGCATTAACCTACAGCGCCACACCAGGACTCTAGAAAGCTACTATAGATAGTTTGGTATCAGCACAGATATAGGCAGATCATAGAACAGAATAGAATCAAGAAAGTACACCCACTTTTAATAGGAATTTCACAAATAAAGGCAGCATTTTAAATAGTTGTTGTTTTTGTTAAGTGCCATTGAGTTGGTTCTGACTCTTAGCCACCCTGTATAGGGTTTCCAAGGAGTGGCTGGTGAGTTTGAATCACTGACCATGCAGTTCAAACCAACCTTATAGTTGTGTGTTTATCCTACAACACCACACCAGGACTCCTAATGAGGGGAAATTGTTGATATAACTAGCTAGCAATTTAAGAAAGAATAAAACTGAGCCGATTTTTTCTCTTACCTTAAAACAGATGCCAGACTGAGCAAAACTTGAAATAAATAATCATAAAACTACTAGATGAAAACAAGGTGAATACTTTGATAATCTTCAGGTTGTTGTTGTTGTTAAGTGTTGTGGAGTCAGTTCTGGCTCATAATGACCCTGTATTGGGTTTCTGGGGCTTTAAATCTTTGCTAGAGCTGAAATCCTCATCTTTCTGCCACAGAGCAGCTGGTGGACCTTGTGATTCACAGTCCGGTGCTTATTGTACAGAGCCACTGTGTTCACAATCTTCAGATTGTTGTTGTTAAGTGCTGTTGAGTCGGTTCTGATCCATATTGACACTGTATAGGGTTTCCAAGGAGCGGCTGGTGAGCTTGAACAGCTGACCTTGTAGTTCAAACTGACTTTGCAGTCCAGCGCGTTAACCCACAGTGCCACACCAGGATTCCAATCTTCAGGTATGGATGGTTTTTCTAAGAATCACATGAAAATCAGAAACCTAAAGAAAAAACTGAACTTCTCTGTGGGAGGCAGGGATGGCTAGGAATAGGCAAAGAAAGTAAAGAAAAAACCTTACAAGGATAGGCAAAGGATTAGTTAATATTTGTCGTATTGAGAGAGCTCCTGCAAAGCAGTAACTACAACCAAAGGAAATATTCCAATTGACAAATCAACAAAGGGGCCCAACAGCAATTCACAAAAGAGTGCAAATAGGAATGAACATATGAAAAAATGGTTGAACCTCACAAGAATCAAAGTACAATGGCTGCAACAATGGACACAAATATAGCAACAATTGTGAGCAGGGAGCAGGTCTGGGCAGTGTTTTGTCCTGTTATACAGACGGTTGCTCTGAGTCAAAACTGACTCGATGGCATCTAACAACAACAAAACCCATCGGGAAAGTACCATACAGAACTCCAATGGAATCTGAACTTACATCAAGACTCACAATGAAGTCAGGGCTCCTGGACACAGTGAATTATGGCTCTTCAATCACAATCTTTGTAACTCCTCCCAAGTGATAGGGTGTGTGGGACTCTAACATGAGACCTGGATGATTTTGCCATCCTGCTAGGAGCCATCTCAGAAGCAGAAATAGATGATCCAAGGCCCATTTAGAGAGAACTATGATCAGAGCACAAGATTCCTCAGTGGTAGAAGCTGCGGCAGCAGGGAGAGACTGAGCAGTAGGCCTCCCAGCTCATGGACCTAGTAAAAGCTGAGTGCCTTTGGGTTGGAGGCTGGCATGCAGAATTGGGTGCCTTTTGGGCATTTATCAGCAACATTAAAGGAGTTTGTTAACACTTACTCAAGTACAGCAGAGGCCAAGAAGCTGAAAATGAGAGTAAGATATGTCTGTAGTGTGGCTGAGAAGAGATATTCCTGACTGGAGAACTGCTGTATCTTGAGTTGTTTCTGATCCTGAGTTATATGTATGTATACTCTGTTAACTTGCCTAATAAATCACTTAATTGTGAGTATTATCTGTGAGGTCTTTGTGACCACTGCAGCAGATTATAGAACCCAGCAGAGAATTAAGAGCACCATGTGAGGGATGGCAGGTTCCAGAGGCTAAGGAAGACTGGAAGGGAAAGGCATGTCTGACCTTTGCTTCATAGGTATTGGCCTTGGGCTGGTGATTCAACTCCTTCCCCTTTATGAAGATGGAGGAGATCAAACCTGGTCTCCTTGGCATTTTTACAGGCTTCCACTGTAGTTTGTTTTAGAATTTAAATAGTGCGTGGAAAACTGCAGACTACAGTGGGAGCCTGTAAAAATGACATGGGAAGCCACGTCTGACCTTTTCCAGCTTCTGGGTACTTCTCTATCCTGTGTATGTTCTTCATCTCTACACCCAACACTAACCCATCATCTCTCTCCTGAACTACAGTGATGGGCTCATTGCTGGCATCTCAGCTTCGCTAATGAGATTGAGTCACTTTATCATTCCTATGCTTAATTCTAACTTTTCTTGTGATTGCAAGGTATTTGCTACTGTATTAATTAGGATTGAGTCAGATATTAGTAATAGAGAGCCACAGTAATAATGAGCTAAACAGGCTAGTACTTTATGTATCTCTCATGCAGATGTATGGTATTCTTGATCAATGTGGTGGCTCTGTACCAGGAAGTTGTTATGGGCTCAGTGTATTCCAATGCATACTTTCATCATGAACATATATAGCAGTAGGGGTGGAGCTTCAGCCATCACATCTGTATTCCAGGTAGCAGGTGGGGAGAATCACAGAAGAAAATTAGAGCCAAAACTGTACAAAGATATTTTGTAAAGAAAATGCTGCAAATGTGTCATATTACACTTCTACTTACATTCCTTTGGCCTAAACGTTGTTATGTGATTACACCTGCAGTAGCTGCAATACTGAGATCTAGTATTTATTTTGAGTAGTCAAGAACCTAAAACTGGGGCTATAGGTCTATGAAACAAAGGAAGAATGAGCAGAACACTGGCTGTTTCTACTGTGTCCACTATGGAAACTATTTATGTCTTCTAACTCAAGTAAGCTGAGATTTCCGTTCCAGTGCTTAACCTGAAAGACTCATTGTCAAGGCACGGGAGCAACTTCTCACCTAAAGTGATACATCTGGACAGGATTTCAGTTCTTCCAGCTATCTACATACATACTTGTAGCTAACTTCCTTTGTAAGGAGCTCTGGTAGCGTAGTGGTTACGAATTGGGCTGCGAACCTCAAGGTCAGCGGTTCGAAACTACCAGCCGCTCCGCGGGAGAAAGATGAGGCTTTCTACTCCCGTAAAGATTTACACCCTTGGAAACCCTGTACAGGGTCGCTATGGGTTCGGGTCGCTATGGGTCAGAACAGGGTCGCTATGGGTTCGGGTCGCTATGGGTTCGGGTCGCTATGGGTCAGAACCGACTCGACGGCACTTAACAACAACTTCCTTTGTAGTTTCAGGTGATTTACAACACTTTGGCTCTAATTGCTTTCAACAGATGCTTTTGATGGGATCAGACTCATAGCGACCCTATGCCAAACAGAGTGAAGCACATCCCAGTACTGAGCCATCCTCACAATTGCTGCTACACTTGAACCCATTGTTGTTGCCACTGTGTCAAGCCATCATGTTGGGGGGTCTTCCGTTTTTTGCTGAACCTCCATTTTACCAAGCATAATGTCCTTCTCCAGGGACTGGTCCCTTCTGATTATATGTCCCAAGTATGAGAGACAAAATGTCATCTGGCTTCTAAGGAGCATACTAGCTGTACCTCTTCCAACTCAGATGTTTGTCCTTCTGGCAGTCCATGGTACTTTCAATATTCTTCTCCAACACAATAACTCAAATGCATCAATTCTTCTACAGTCTTCCTTATTCATTGTCCACCTTTCACGTGCATATGAGGCTATTGAAAATACCATGGCTTGGGTCAGGCACTCCTTAGTTCTCAAATTGATATCTTTGCTCTTGAACACTTTAAAGAGATCTTGTGCAACAGAATGACTAGTGCAATATGCCATTTGATTTCTTGACTACTCCTTCCATGAGTGTTGATAGTGGATCCAAGCAAAATGAAGTCTTTGACAACTTTAGTCAATTCTCCATTTATCATGATGTTATTTATTGGTCCAGTTGTCAGGATTTTTGTTTTCTTTACATTGAAGTGCAATCCATACTGAAGGCTGTGGTCTTTGGTCTTCATCAGTAAGTATTTTTAGTCTTCTTTGCTTTCAGTAAGCAAGATTGTATCATCTGCACATCTCAGGTTGTTAATGAGTCTTCTTTCAATCCTGATGTCACGTGCTTCTTCATATAATCCATCTTCTTAGATTATTTGTTCAGAGTACAGATTGAATGAGTATTGTGAACAAATGCAGCCCTGGCATACACCTTTCCTGATTTTAAACTATTCAGTATCCTTTTGTTCTGTTCAAATGACTGCCTCTTGGTCTATGAACAGGTTTCGCATGAGCACAATCAAGTGTTCTGGAATACCATTCTTTGCAATGTTATCCATAGCTTGTCATGATCCACACAGTCTAAAACTTTTGCATAGTTCATAAAACACCTTTCTGGTGTTACCAGCTTTCAGTCAAGATACATCTGACATTAGTAATGGTTTCCCTAGTCTCACATCCTCTTCTGAATCCACCTTGAGTTTCTGGCAGTTCCCTGTCAATGTACTATTGCAGTCATTTTTGAATTATCTTCAACAAAATTTTACTTACTTGTGATATTAATGATATTGTTTGTGATTTCCATATTCCTTTGAAATAGTCATAAATATGGATCTCTTCCAGTCAGTTGGGCAGGTAGCTGCCTTCCAAATTTCTTAGCATAGATGAGTGAATGCCTCCAGGGCTGCATCAGTTTGTTGAAAGATTTCAATTTGTATTCTGTCAATTCCTGAAACCTTGTTTTTGTCAATACTTTCAGTGTAGGTTGGATTTCTTCCTTCAGTGCCATGGGATCAAATGAAACCTCTTGAAATGGTTGAATATTGCTCATTTCTTTTTGGTACAATGACTCTGTGGATACTTTTCATCTTCCTTTTATGCTTTCTGCATCATTCAATATTTTGCCCGATACTGCAAGTAAAGACTTGACTTTTTTCTTCAGTTCTTTCAGCTTGATAAATGCTGAGCCTGTTTTTCCTGTTTGGTTTTCTAATTCTAGTTTTTTGTACATTTTACTGTAATACTTAATTTTGTCTTCTTGAGCTGTCCTTCGAAATGTTCTGTTCGGTACTTTTATTTCCTTATTTCTTCCATTCACTTTAGCATCTCTATGCTGGAAAGCAAGTTTCAGAGTGTTTTCTGACATCCATTGTAGGCTTCTTTTTCTTTCCTATCTTTTTAATGACCTTTTGCTTTCTCCCTGTGTGATGTTCTTGATGTCATCCCACAACTCACAAAACCTTAGCGATCACAGATGGCATTGACTAGGTTCTGACTCATAATGGCCACGTGTGCAACAGAAGGAAACACTGCCCATTCCTACACCATCCTCACAATCGCTCTGTTTGAGTCCATTAATTGCAGCCACTCTGTCAATCCATCTCCTTGAGGATTGTCTTATTTTTTGCTGACCCTATACCAAGCATAGAGTCTGGTGTTGTTCTGTGGGTTAATGCACCAGACTGTAAAGCCGTTTGAACTGCAAGGTCAGCAGTTCAAGCTCACCATCTGTTCCTTGGAAACCCTATGCAGGGTCGCTAAGGGTCGGAACTGACTCAATGGCACTTAATAACAACAACAACGTACCAAGCACATTGGCCTTCTCAAGGAACTGGTACCTCCTGATAACATATCCAAAGTATGTGAGATGAAGCTTTGTCATTTCCCCTTTTAAGGATCATAAAGGTAAGGAATATAAAATTGATTCAGTGGTCAAAATCCTGTAACTTGGCATAATGGCAGTAGATTTTCATGCCTGTCAGGTTAGTTAATGATGCCAAATAGAAAGAGGGTCATTGTTACATTTTCATTAGCAAGTAAAAGAAAAATCTGGCACCATTGGCAAAATAGGGATGAGAACATTATGATTTCATTTCTCGTGAATGAAAAACATAATTGCCATGATTTTCCAACTTTAAAGCTATTTTTACTCTGAAGAGCATTAAAAAAGGTACCAGACTAAAAGAAAATATGAGAGCGTTCCTTATTTTTAATCTTATTTAAATCATGACTATCGTGGATGAACCTTGAGAACATTATGCTGAGTGAAATCAGTCAGTCACAAAAGGAGAACATACATACAACATAGGTCCATTATTGTAAAAGATTAATTAAAAGCACCCACACTAAAAGGGGGGAAAAACATTTTAAAATACATCATGACTGTCTCAAATTAAAATTCTTGTTTGTTCAGCAATGTCAGTTTTTTTGATGTAAGAATTTCTGATAAACTATCTGTGATATTTATTTATTATGCATGGATTTCATGGAAATACTATTTTCAGAATTATTCTACAAATTATACTGTATTTTGGGGGGTTAGGGGACTTTAACAAACAGAGATCTATTGTGTCACATTTTAGGAAGCTAGTATTCAAATTCATAGTAACAGCCCTCCCTAAATGAAGGCTGTCTCTGACTGTTAACTCACTGTGTAGAAGGAAGGCCCTTGCTTCTTTTCAGCATCTGTAGGCCCAGCATCCCTTGGAGACCTCAATGTGTGTTGACATCAATCTTCCCCTGGATCCAGGAAGTTCCCAGCTCAGGAACCAGGGCCTAAAGGATGTGCTCTGTTCCCTAATCTTTCTTGATGGTAGTAGATTCTCCTTCTGTACAGTATTCTTCAGTGATAAAAACAAATTTGGTACAAATTTTCCATTCCTCTTTGCTATTTCTGAAATAAAAATCTTTGTGTATGTGTCTAATCCACATACCAATCTTACATATCAAAATTGGTTTTAGGCACCATCAACTTGATTCTCCACTCAGTGAGTGACTCCATGTGACAAAGTAGAGCTGCCCCACATGGTTTTCTATGGGTCGGAACTGACTTGAGAGCATTTAACAATAACAACAAGAATCCTTTCCACATTGGAAGGTCGGAGAAAAAGAGGAAGGCCCCCAACAAGATGGATTGGCACAGTGGCAGCAGCAATGGGCTCAGGTGTAGCAAGAATTGTGAGGTTGGCCCAGGACCAGGCAGTGTTCTGTTCTGTTCTGTTCTGTTCTGTTGTGCATAGGGT
>NW_006408684.1:453656-489042 GCF_000296735.1 Chrysochloris asiatica | reverse complement strand
GTAAATCTTTTGGGAGCAGAAATCCTCATCTTGCTCTCGCAGAACAGCTGGATTTCTGAGGCTGTAAATCTTTTGGGAGCAGAAATCCTCATCTTTCTCTCGCAGAACAGCTGGTTGATTTGAACTGCTGACCTTGAGGTTAGCAGCCCAACGCATAACAACTAAGCTACCAGAGCTCCTTTGTACAATAGAGTAAGGAATACTTAATCTCCTACATTTGTCCCTTTATGGGATTTCCTGGTGGTAAACCTTCTAAGCCTAGTTGTCTGAACCATATATAGAACTCATGTGACCACAACTAGAGAACATGTTCTTAAATTTCTTCTAGGAACCTGATTGACAGTCTACCTCCTCTGGTGTGACCATGCCAACCTCAGCATCTTTGAGAGAGCAGAAAGCGGCCGATCTCTTCTTCTGTGAGAGTAACACAAGAAAAGGCTATATGAAAAGGTTGCAATTACTGGTCAACATTGCTTTGAATCAAAAGAAGTTGGAGTGAGGTGAAAGGGAGAAAAGAAAAATCCATGCTGGAAGGAGGTTACCAAAGGCAGATGATGTGCTTTGGTTGCTGGGCACAGGAACCCAGAGGAGAATTCAGGACTACAGAGTACTATTCCATCATGGAGTCACATAACTGCTAGAAAGTTAATTTGAACATGTGGTGAACTCAGGTCAGCTTCCCAGGCTCTCAGTTCTACTTCTACTTCCCATAAGACCATTAACCTCTCACAATAGGTGGGCTATACTTTAGATATTCAAATGTTTGTCACCCAAATCCTTGTTCCTGCCCGCTTTCTGTTCTATTTTTACAATAATCAAAACTCACTGAAATTGAAACCTAAGATTTATTCTGAGCACATATTCTGTATGTATATAGAGAAAACATTCTGATTTCCCCACAAAAGCAAATGGCTCAAAGAAAGGTATTTACAATGAAATGTAAAACAGGGAAGAGGAGGGAGAAGAAAAGAACATCGACCATTGGCTAATCTTAACATGATTGGATGAGCACTGCTTTCCCCCTTTAATGGAAATCAAATCAGGTCACAAGTAGTTTCTGACCCTTCATTCACTTGCAGCCCTAATACTTTTTGAAATTTAAATTAAGTAAGCCTCCTGGCTTCAAACTGGAAAGAAAACATTAGCAACTTTGGATAAAAAAATTTTTTTAAATGTTGGCAGGATTTGGTCAGGAAGTTTTACAGTTGATATTTGATTTTGATGGGTAAGAAAAATCCTAAAATCAAAGTAAGATGTCTGTTATTAATTTTTCTCTTTGATATCTGCTCCTGCTTAATCGTGATTTAAATAGGATCTTTGATCAACTCAGTGTTGGCTAGACACCATCAGCTCTCTTGGAGTCTCATAGCTACTGTCTTATTGGGTACCTTTTGGTGAAAGTTGTGTTATTTCAAATGGTCCTTGAGCTTTCTTTCTTCGTTGTTCCTCCAATTGGATGGAGACTATTTACCGAACCTTATATGGCCACTCACAAGCTTTTAAGACCCCAGATGCCAAGTGTTCCATTCTCTTAGCTGTTTTTTTGGTGACACCTGTTGATTTACCAGTGTTCCTCAGATTGTCAGGAGCTCCCTGAGCCTTTGGTACTCTTCTAAAAAAGTCACTAGCCCCTCTGGTGTATCCCAGTTGAGCTAAGACATTGTCCAAGAATATATTCATTCAGTCAGTCACTCATTTATTCAATCAATATTTATTGAGCACCTATTATGTATCTAAAGCTGTGATACAGTCACTGGGAGGGAATTCAGTAGTGAACCAAGTGGCGTAAAACCAAATACAAATTGATATAAAAGGGTTTAAATTCCTCTGGTGAGACTAGGGAAAGGAATTTACCTCTTCCATTATTGCTTTAGAACTCAATTTTTTTTGGTTGTTGTTAGTGTAGTTAAGTCAGTTCCAACTCATAGTAACTCTGTATAGGGTTTCTGAGGATATAAATCTATTAGGGATCTTTGAAAAGGACAGGCATACCTCACAGATAAGGAGCTCTGGTAGCGTAGTGGTTACGAATCGGGCTGCGAACCTTAAGGTCAGCGGTTCGAAACTACCAGCCGCTCCGCGGGAGAAAGATAAGGCTTTCTACTCCCGTAAAGATTTACACCCTCGGAAACCCTGTACAGGGTCGCTATGGGTCGGACCCGACTCGATGGCACTTAACAACAACAACAACAACCTCACAGATATTGCAGGTTAGGTTCCACACTACTGCAATAAAGCAAATGTCACAATAAAGCATTTTACACGAATTATTTGGTCTCCCAGTACATATAAAAATGATGTTGACACTACACTGTAGGCTATTAAGTGTGTGATAACATTATGAAAAAGTTAGAAGTATCTGGAGAATTACCAAAATGGAAAAAAAAAAGTGGTGCCAACAGACAAGCTGGATGTAAGGTTGCCACAAACCTTCAGTTTGGGGAAAAAAACAAAAAACTGCAAGTGCTGTGAAGTACAATAAAATGAGGTATTGTTGTTAAGTGCCATTGAGTCAACTCTGACCCATAGTGACCCTTTATAGGGTCACCAAGGAACAGCTGGTGAGCTAGAACTGCCAACCTTGCAGTTCAAATGCAGGCTTTGCAGTCTGGCGCATTAACCCACAGCGCCACACCAGGACTCAAAAATGAGGTATACCTCTATGATTTAAAAAAAAAAGAGAGAGAAGGCTGCCACTTCTTTAAAATGTAACTTCAGTAACATAGCTTTTCTAGCCAAACCCTACTTTTTTTTTTGCTAAGTACCATCCTGTCAGTTTTGACCCATAACGACCCTATATAGTTGCTCTGAGGAGTAACTGGTGAGCTTGGACCACCTATCTTGCAGTTAGGCGCTTTAACCCACAGTGCTGTGCTAGGACTCCAAAGCCTGCTAATGCTCACCTCGTTGTTAGGATGTTGGTGGTGGTGGTGGTAAGTGCTGGCTGCTGGCTCTGACTCATAGCAACCTTATGTACAACAGAACAAAATCCTGCCTGGTCCTGCACCATCCTCATGACTGTTTTGCTTGAGTTCACTGCTGCAGGCACTGTGCAAAGCCATCTCATTAGGGGTCTTCCTTTTTTCACTGACCCTCAACTTCACCAAGCATAAAGCCCTTTTCCAGGGACTGGTTCCTCCTGTAAATATGCGCGAAGTATGAGAAACAAAGTCTTGTCATCCTAGCTTCAAAGGAGCATTCTGGCTATGCTTCTTACAACGTAGACTTCTTCTAGCAGGTCCAGGTACTTTCAATATTCTTCTCCAACATAACTCAAATGCATCAATTCTTGTACAGTCTTCCTTACTAGTTGTCCAACTTTCACATGCATATGAGTACTGATTGTAAATCCAAGCAAAATGAAGTCTTTGACAACTTCGATCAATTATCTATTTATCATGATGTTATTTATTGGTCCAGTTGTCAGGATTTTTTTGTTTGTTTCTTTACATTGAAGTGCAACCCATACTGAAGGCTATGGTCTTTGGTCTTCATCAGTAAGTATTTTCAGTCTTCTTTGCTTTCAGTAAGCAAGATTGTATCATCTGCACATCTCAGGTTGTTAATGAGTCTTCCTTCAATTCTCATGTCACTTGCTTCTTCAAATAACCCAGTTTCTTAGATTATTTGTTCAGAGTACAGATTGAATGAGTATGGTGAACGAATGCAGCCCTGGCATACACCTTTCCTGATTTTAAACTATTCAATATCCTTTTGTTCTGTTCAAATGACTGCCTCTTGGTCTATCACAGGTTTCTCGTGAGCACAACCAAGTGTTCTGGAATACCATTCTTTGCAATGTTATCCATAGCTTGTCATGATCCACACAGTCTAAAGCTTTTGCATAGTCCCTAAAGCACAAGTAAACACCTTTCTGGTGTTACCAGCTTTCAGTCAAGATACATCTGACATTAGTAATGGTTTCCCTAGTCTCACATCCTCTTCTGAATCCACCTTGAGTTTCTGGCAGTTCCCTGTCAATGTACTATTGCAGTCATTTTTTAACTATCTTCTAAAGATTGTTATTGCAGGTGATATTAATGATATTGTTCAATGATTTCTACATTCCACTGGCTCACCTCTTTTTGAAATGGGCACAAATATAGATCTTTTCAAATAACTTGAAGATGTCCTCCAAATTTCCTGGCATTAATGAATGAGCGCATCCAATGCTGTATCAGTTTGTTGAAAGATTTCAAATTGTATTCCATCAATCTCTGAAGCCTTGATTTTTATAAATACCTTCAGTGTAGCTTGGACTTCTTCCTTCAGAGGAGTGTCCAGCTCCCACCCTCATCTATCCCAATGCAGATCCTATCTTCAGGAGTTCAGAACCACGTGGTTAGGAGCCAAGCTAGTGTGAGGTCAGGCCAGCTGCTTTGGTGCCCTGCTTTGGAACCTGGCTTCAGGTGGGCTTGGCTCTAGAGCTACAGAAACTGCAGAGTCACCAGACCAGCATTTAACCAGTCACCCTGTCCGAGTTGCCCTGCAGTCCTGACAGACAATAAAACCAGCTCCATCAAGGGCCTCCTTGAACATAAGTAACATCAAGGCCTGTGTTGTTGTTGTTGTTGTTAAGTGCCCTCGAGTAAGTTCTATTCCACAACAAACCTATATAGGGTTTCTGAGGAGCAATTGGTGAGTTTGAACCGCTGAACCTGAGGTTCCAAACTAACTTTATAGTCCAGCACATTAACCCATAGTGCCACACCAGGACCCCATCGAGGCCTATAGGAACTCGATATAGAGCCAGGAACTCGGCTATCATGTCCCTCCCACACCCAGATCATGAGATCCTTGGCTTGCAGGAGCCACACCCCCAGCACCCACCCCCAAGTCGTCTCCTCTCTAGGTTCAAAAGTTACACTATGGGTTTTTTTTTCAATACTTTATTTATTGATTATTCAACTTGCACATTTAACACAATGTATTTCTCATATTGAAACACTTCTAATACTATACCTTAGAATTGACATTTTCTGAAAATTATCACAGTGTATAATATCTAAAGAATACACACAAATGTTGACAATGTATATTCACATATAACTTACTCCTCTCTCATTTACTATTTAAAAAATTGCTGAATCCAGATCTGCTGTAATCATTTTATAGAGCAAACTATATTAATATTTCAATAGTGCATTCCAATCCATTTCTTGTTTTATATTCTAAAACATCTTCATTATATTGTTTGATAAAATAGACCCACAGGAAGACTGAGCTGCCCAAGGTCAGTCTAACTTTCAGCCAATCAAATTTGCTATTTGGTGGCTCCTGAACTCTGACCTCGCTGAAAGGCCACTAGGTCAGCAGGTCAGAGAAGAGGAGCAGAAATGCAGACAGCGCCAGTTTGCTGGCTGGACTCCTGTTTTTGTTTGGGGGTGTTTTTTGTTTTTTTTTTCTTTTTGCTGTTTCATTGTTTTTGTTTATTTATTCTTTCTCCTCTTCCTTCTCCATCTATCACTTGAATTTTATCCTATCTCTGCTGTTGTTTTTCTTTCTTTTCTTCTGTTTCTCATTTCCCCCACTTCTTTTGTTTTCCCCTTTACTATTTTCTACTCCCTTTCTATTTTAATCTTCCCTCTCCCTAGGTTTTCTAAGTGTTTTGTTTCTTCTTCCTTTTTTTTGGTTTTTAAATTTCTTCCTTTAATTTCCTCTCTTGTTTTTCTCTTCCATAGCTCTATTTCTTGTCCCTTTTTTTGCCTGTATCGTTATTATATTTTTGTTCTTTTTGTTGCCTGTTAGCCTTCTCTTTATTATTTTCTCTTTTCATTGTTGGTTTCTTGTGTTTATCCTCTTTTGTTTACTTGTGTGGTAGGGAGGTATTGCTGTTTCCCATCCAACAGGAGACAGCAACCATACCCATACATCCCATCCACATTTACCCTCTGCAGCTCCACCCACTTGGCAAGAACTTGTACCAGCTCCTATATCACCAGATCAGTGAGAGACAGCAGCCAACCCCACCCTAAACTGAAGTGCAGGAACAGCGTACACACTTCCATTCTCTAACTACACCCTCAAAACACAGTTTCAGAGAGCCTAAGAACACATCAACATATAATCATCAATTAAATATAAATACAATAATCCCGAAATGCCCTAGAAACAGACTATTTAAGCTCACGTAAAGAAATAAGAGGGAAAGGATTCAACAAATGACCAAGATGTGGAACCTAAATTGTTTCTGAGGAAGACAAGGAAGGAACAAAGTGAAAGAGAATTCAAAAGAATGATCTTTATGTACCTTCTAAGAATTGATAGAAAGATCAAGGAAAGCAAGGAGAACACAGTAAACATTTTGGAAGAATTCAGGAAAGCACTAAAAGAACAAACAGACAAAATAAATGCACATTTTGAAACAATACAAAACCTGCAATTAGAAATCCAGAAAATTCAGTTAAGATCTCAGAAATGGCCAATACATTGAAAGGGCAAAGGAGTAGATGTGAAGCAATGGAAGCCCGAATTACTGAGCTTGAATATGTTGTTGTTGTTAGGTGCCATTGAGTCAGTGCCGACTCATAGTGACCCTATGCACAACAGAACGAAAAACTGCCCCATCCTGGGCCAACCTCACAATTGTTGCCACGTTTGAGCCCATTGATTCTGCCACTTTGCCAATCCATCTCACTGGGGGTCTTTCTCTTTTTCTCTGGCCCTCCACCTTACCAAACATGATATCCTTCTCTAGCGATTAGTCCCTCCTGACAATATGTCCGAAGTATGAGAGACGAAGTTTGGCCATCCTGGCCTCCAAGGAGCACTCTGGCTGCACTTATTCCAACATAGATCTGTTGGTTCTTTTGGCAGTCCATGGTACTTCCAATATTCTCCAACACCATAACTCAAAAGCATCAATTCTTCTACAATCTTCCTTATTCACTGTCCAGCTTTCGCATGCATATGAGGTTATTGAAAATACCATGGCTTGGGTCAGGCGCACCTTAGTCCTCAAGCTGACATTTTTGTTCTTCAACACTTTAAAAAGATCTTGTGCAGAAGATTTGCCTAATGCAATACATTGTTTGATTTTTTGGTTGCTGCTTTATGAGTGTTGATAATTGATCCAAGAAGAATGAGGTTCTTGACAACATCAATCTTTTCTCTATTGATAAGAATGTTGTTTATTGGTCCAGTGGTGAAGATTTTTGTTTTCTTTACACTGAGATGCAATCCATACCAAAAGCTGTTGCTCTTTGATCTTCATCAGTATTTTAAGTCCTGTTCACTTTCAGCAATCAATCGGACATCATTGCTGATGTCCAATGGATCTTGGCGCAAAGTAGAGAATACCAAAAAGATGTTTACCTGTGCTTTATTGACTACGCAAAGGCTTTTGATTGTGTGGATCATGACAAGCTATGGACAACATTGCGAAGTATGAGTGTTCTGGAAAACTTAATTGTACTCATGAGGAATCTGTACCTGGACCAAGAGGCAGTTGTTCGAACAGAACATGGGAACACTGGATGGTTTAAAATTAAGAAAGTTGTATGACCGGGTTGTATTCTTTCACCATACTTATTCAACCTGTATGCTGAGCAAATAATCTGAAAAGCTGGGTTATATAAAGAAAAATGTGGCATCAGGATTAGAGGAAGACTCATTAACAACCTGTGATATGCAGCTGATACAACCTTGCTTGCTGAAAGTGAAGAGCTTAAAGATACATCTCTCAATACTAGTATGCTAGAACAATCAGAAAAAAGAATGAAAAAATTTGAAGAGAGCCTGAGAGTTATGTGAGGCACCATAAAGAGGAATTCAATCTAGATATAGAAGTATTAAAAGTAAAACTAATTTACAAGACTGAAAATAGGGAACCATAGATATGAATTTATAATGAAGTCAACTACAAAAGAGGGAATAGTGTAGATACAGAACTTCCAAAAGGCAGGGAAGTCAAGTAGACTTCAAGGCACAACAGACTATTTTAAATAAGGAAGAATATTGATAAATCAATTACAGGGTAACCTCAAAGAAAATGAATACACCTTCACATCAAAATAAAAGAAGAGGAAAATCAGTGATGGTTGCACATGAGGTACTTTGACCAGGAATCAAACCCAGGTCTCCTTTATAGAAGGAGAGAATCCTACCTCCGATGCCACCATAGTCTGAAGAGAGACCAATTACCAAGGTGTAGGCTAAGTGTAGGAATAATGCAGAACATGGGGTTGGCAGCAGCATACATGGTTACACCCCTGGCCCAAGGGGATAAAGAGAAAGAGAGGATACTGGCACACCAAAGAACAACTATTTGAACAGGAGTAGTGCCTTTTTTCCTTAAGGACACAGTCAACCTGAGGTGACCCCATACAAGACAGAACAAGACAAGTAAATACTTTGCCTTTCTTTGCTCCCCTTGCCCAAATCATAGCTTTCAATTGAGTGGATCCAAGCAAGGTGTTCCTTCTCCACTTCCTCCTCTTCTCTCTCTCTCTTTCTTTCTTTTTTTTTTTTTTTAAATTGCATTGGCAAATCTGTTACAAGACCTTTTTTACAAAAAAAAGTTTTTATTGTGAATTGAATGAAAGTTTACAAGGCAAATCACCAATATTACATTCAACATATCATGTACTTTATTTCATTACAATGATTATAATTCCCTCCACGTACCATCAGTTAACAGTATTTCTCTCTATTAATTTTAGCTCTTTTTTTTTTTTTTTTAACACTCTGTCATATATAATAATTTAAACCACCAAAGGGCACATTCTACAAGCCTGCCTCCTGGCCTCCAGTTCTCCGTCCGTCTCTTTGCATGAATCCAGAGTCCTCAGCTACTCCCTCTCTCCATGTCCCCATCTCTGCTTTTGTCTCAGGCATCGCTGTTTCTCTGGATAAGGTCCCACATTCCGCTTGTGGTCTTCTCCCTTGATGGTCCTGGGGTCCTCTGTTTCTGGACTATAAGATTAACCATTTCCCCTTTTTGCTACAAAATTTCTACCTTTACAATTGTGACAGTCTCAGTCATGATAACAATTACTCACTATTGAATCATAAGAATCTTATCCCCATCTGTTTTCACCAGACCCATCAATACAAGATAAAAACTATTCAGTGGGGTCTCTATCTTCCCCCAGCACTAAACTAAACTAAACTCCCTCTTGAAACCTTGTAAGCCAGTCAGTTTGTGCCTTTATCGCCCCCACATTTTAGGTAGCCAATGTCTAAGTTGCTTGTCCCTATCTACCCTGTGTGTAGAAGGGATAGCATTGATACTTGACTAGTGATATTTTAGGGAAGACTACTTCCCTCTCTGTTGGTATTTTGATGTACTACATCTATGAGTATAGGTCAAGTTTATCAAATTGTAGCAATTTATCTTCATTTCCTTTATCAAAATCTATTTATTTATTTTTTGTAATCTTCCTCTAGTTGAGTTCTGATTATCAAGCCATCGATGTTAGGTCAAATGGGTACTATATTCCTTCTCCTCTCTTGCTGAAAATTTTTTTTAACTTTTTGTTGTAAATTGAGTGAAGGTTTACAGAACAGACCATCAGTTTTACAATTCAATGACTCATATACTTCATTTCATTTCAGTAGACTGCAATCCCCTCCATGTAACATCAGTTATCCCACTTTCTCCTGGAGACTCGTGTTTTGATTCCACTCTCTTTCCCAAACCTTTGAACTTTTTCCTTAGGTAAACGCTGCTCTTTTGATCTTGAATCATTGACCATTCCAAGTAAGCATATGTTTCTAGTATTATACTATATTGTTTTCCCCATCATCCAAGTTAGCACTTGTCTCCTTGAAATGTTTTAAAACATTTTTTCCAATTATAAAAGTCATGCATGTTCATTGTTGAAGACCTAAAAAAACAGAAAGGCAGAAAATCAAAAGCAGCTACAATATCACTAGTCAAAGGTAACAATGGTTAATGCTGTGGTGCATATCCTTTAGTTTCTTCTCTCTTCTTCTCTGATTTTCAAATTATAGATATAAAACTCTGTGAGCTGTCTTTTTCAAACAACAGTCCTATTAATATGTGCTAAAATGCTTACTGTTATTCTAACATGTCACTTCTGTGACTGCTTATTAATTGCAAAGACAAAAATACACCTTTACAATTGAGACAATCTTGCAGTAACCACCCTCATGAAGAGATCAGAATTAGGATCATCAGTAATGACACAATTAGACACTTATATGCCTGTAAAAATGGCAGTGTGGGGCATCTGACTTCATCTAACTTTTCAAGTGTGGAGTAGAAACAAGAGCAACAGCCCAAGGCTGGTTCCTATGAAATTAAGTTCATACATACCTCCTCTCTCCCACCTTCTTACCAATCTTGACATCAGTCATAATTCCCACAGAATTCTCTACTCCTAGCTCACTTTAATAATTCCTTTTAATGGTCACACAGAACTCAGAGAACACGCTCATGTCATTTATTAGGGAAGTAACAAGTTACCATTCAGGATCAGGATCAACAGGCTCTAACTCGGGGTCAGAGTCAGGATCAGGAAGCATGTAAGCAAAGGCTCCCTTCTTCAGTGCAGGGGAGCTCTCTCTAAGTCATTGAGGGCTCCTCTTGGCTCCTGAGGACAGGTCTCTTTAAACCCTCAACCTCTGCTCCTGCCTAATCTCTATCCTGCTTTGTCAAGTGTTACAAAGCTCTTTTTTAAAAACAAAACTTACTTTCCACAAATCATATACTTCATTTCATTATAGTGACTGCAATCCCCTCTGTGTACCATCAGTTAACAGTATTTACTTCTATTCATTTTAACTCTCATACTCTTCCCTGTGTCTTCCACTGCCTTCACCTTTCCTCTGCCAACCTCCCTCTTGTTGTATATTGTCTTCCTCATCACCCAAGTTAGAGTGTTTACAAAGCACTCCATCTCACTGTGTAAGTGCCCAGAGGTACTCCACCTCTCCAGGAAACCTCTCATCCAAAGGCTCTCAGGTCTGTCAGTCAGTAGGTCTTCAAGTCTAGCTCCCTCAACAAGCACTTCACTCTACCAGCAAATCTGCTACCTGAAGGGTCTCAGATCTCACTCCGTGGGGTGAAATTTTCTTGCCTGTGTGCTGTTTCTGTGCTGTTGCTGCTCACCATCTCACACCATCTCCAGTGTTACAACTTGCTCTCTCTCTCTGACTCCTGGTTCTAGGAGATTCTAAGCAGAAACTGTAGGTCCAAAAAACCTGCTCTACTCCCAGCTTTTGTTTCTTGGTGGTGGTAATGTTACAGCAGCTCTGGGCCTGAGTGTCACAGCAGCTCTGGGCCTGAGAGTGTTACAGCAACTCCAGATCCATCGTCGAAGAAACCAAGGCCACTCTGAGAGGTGAAGCAAAGTTTCAGGTTTATTAACCTGGCTGGCTCAGAGGAGCTAACTTCTCCAGATTCTGAGCCCCCAAATGCAGGTCAGCACAGGCTTATAAGGGATCAGAGTTGGGGAGGGGCTACGTTGCGAACCTGTTCAGGAGGGAAACCAGAAGATTGGTCTCGCTCAGTAACCTGATTAACATTCTAGCTTGTCTCCTGAGTGGAGAGGAAGCAGTTAATGTTTTACCTTTCCTGTTCATTAAGGTCTCACTTTTGCTTCTGGGATTGGCTTCCTTTTAACCTAGTCGGATTGCAAAATTGACCAATCCCTTCACGGGTTCCATAACCGTATATGCATTACTAACAGATTGTCCAATTCTCAGGGTATGACATGAGCACCTTATTTACATAGTTGTGCCCAATCATTTCATAGCAGTTACAAGACCATGCATGGGTAGAAAGGCCATATTAAGTAATTCATTGCACCATAATGCCTCCTGATTTGTGGAATATGAATACAATATAATCTATATATTATTCCTGTCAAATAATTTAACTGGAATCCAAGCATCATGGGCAAACAATCAGACAAGTCCTAAATGTTGGACTTATTCTACAAGAGGATTAGCCTAAACTCTTCACAAAAGTCAAGGTTATGAAAGACAAGATAGATTAGGGACTATCATAAAGTAAAAAAGACAAAGGAGACTTAACAAAATGCAATGTATGAAACCTGATTAGATCCTGTGTTATAAGCTCACAGTTTATACAAGTTAGATCATGAAATAAAATAAAGCTAACAATGGTGGGGGGGCGGGGGAATAGCCCTTCCTCTATTTCCAGAATCTAGCTGGAATGAAGCCCATGACCTGAATGACTGTATTCTTATTTAAAGTTCCTAGTCCTAGAACAGATTTCTCTCCTCTCTTCTCCCAGTTCATCCTGCTTACATATCCCTGGGTGTGAATCATCAACTTTATTCCTGAAGATGGACCATCTTGAGAATTTTTCACATTTACATTGAGTACAATCCATACTGTAGGCTTTGATTTTCACCAGTAAGTATTTTAAGTCCTCTTCACATCCAGCAAGCTAAGTTATATCACCTGCATATCGCAGGTTGTTAATGAATCTTTCTCCAATCCTGATGCCACCTTCTTCCTCATATAATCCACTTTTCTGATTATTTGCTCAGTGTACAGATTAAATAAATATGGTTCAAGAATACAACCCGGGGCCACACCTTTCTTGATTTTAAGCCATTCAGTATCTTCTTGTTCTGTTTGAATGACTGCCTCTTGGTCTATGTACAGGTTCCTCATGAGCACAATTAAGTATTCTGGAATACCCATTATTTGCATTGTTATCCATAGTCAAAAGCCCTTGTACAGTCAATAAATCACAAGTAAACAGCTTTCTGTTATTCTCTGCTTTCAACCAGGATCCATCAGATGTCAGCAATGAAATCCCTTGTTCCACATCCTCTTCTGACTCTGTCTCGAATTTCTGGCAGTTCTCTACAAAAAAACCTGTTGCCGACATTTAAAAAAATATATTCTGCAAAATTTTACTGGCATATGATATCAATGATATTATTTGTTGATTTCTACATTCCATTGGGTCCCCTGTCTTTGGAATGGGCACAAATCGAGATCTCTTTCAATTGGTTGGCCAGGTAGCTGTCTTCCAAATTTAATCACATCCGAATTATGTAAGGAATTGTGTTTATTCTTAGGAGATATATGCTAAAGTATTTCAAAATATTTAAGAGTAACCTAATTTCAAATGATTCAGCAAAAAATAAAGAGAAAACTATGGTGGAAAATAGCCACTATTGAGATAAAGAGTTTTTATGTGTTTACTATTTTTAAATTTTTCTGTAGTTTTGAAAAATTAGATATTAATAGAGACAGAAATTTTATATGTTGGGAGGGATGTTTTTTTTTTGAGCAAAGGACCAGTATGTTTCACTTTTATTCTTTTTCTCAGCTGAGTGTTCTTTTTAACTCTACAATAAAGAACATATCAATTCAGACTCCTCTGAGTATTAAGTGCTATTCTTTCATACTCTTTCCCACATACTCCACTGCTTTTCAGTTCAGAGAAAGAATCAAGAAACTGTCTCGGGAATCTTCTCCCTATCACTGAACCTCAATTTACTCATCCATAAAATAAAATGTCAGATTTTGATGATCTCTAAGGACACTTCTTGCTTACAGCTTTATTGATTCCATATTAGGTTGAACATAATTACAGAAACAACTTTGTTACTGGTCTATGGGAGGAAGTGGAAGGGCCTGGTTAGAACTTGACTTACTTTTAATACCTTTATTAAAATCCCACATCTCTAAAGTTTATGCATTTGTTGATTAAGATTTCCTTAAGGACTTATTTCCAAAGCCATATACTTCCATGATTGTTGATCTGAGCAGAATGAAGTTTTCAACAACTTTAATCTTTTCTCCATTTATCTTGATGTTATTTATTGGTCCAGTGGTGAGGAGTTTTATTTTCTGTACATTGAGCTGCAGGATATTTGGTGGTGGTGATGTGCCATGGAGTTGGTTCTGACTCATAGCGACCCTGCATAGAGTTTCTGAGGCTGTAAATCTTTACAGGAGCTGAAAGCCTCATCTTTCTCCCAAGGAACAGTGGGTAGTTTCAAACTTCTGACCTTGAGGTTAGCAGCCCAATTCGTAACCACTATGCTACCAGACCTACTTGCAGGATGTTTAGTAACCCTTTAATGTTTGCTTGACTTTCTTTTAAAATATTACTGATAAATAACAGTCCATTCTTGGTTTGAATACCTCCAATGATAGGGATCTCATTATTTCATAGGCAACCTGTTCTAATTATGGGATTTACTATAAACAGTTGCCACCTATCTGTCAGTGTGTTGCTTTAATGTTGGAAGATAAACCAGCAGTATTTCAAATACCAGCAGGTTACCATGGTGGACAGGTTTCAACAAAGTTTCCATATTAAGATAGACTAGAAAGAAAGATCTAGTGAGCTACTGTGCTAATTACCCAGTGACAATTATATGCATCTCAAGAGAACATCACAAGAGAACATGACTCAAATCCTTTACCCTGACACATCATCAGGAGGAATCAATTGCTGGAGGAGGACATTGTGTTTGGTGAGGTAAAAGACCAGCAAGGGTTTGAGAGACATTCAGTGAGATGGATTACTATGATAGCTATAAAGATGGATTTAAACATGCTGGTCATCTTGAAGATGATGGGCAATTCGGTAGTCTGGGCATTCTGTTATACATGAGGTCTCTGTGAGTTGAAGTGGTCATAGCAAGAGCTATCTGTTTACCTTTATATCTGTTACAAATACCATGTGGTGATGTTAAGTGACATTGAGTTGGTACCAACTCACAGGGACCCTGTATAGGGTTTCCAAGGAGCAGCTGGTCAGCTTGAACCACTGACCTTATGGTTCAAAGTGACCTTGCAATCCAGCACATTAGTCCACAGTGCCACATCAGGACTCCACAAATACCATAGCTCCTCTGTAAAGGTCTGCTCATCTCTGCTCACTCTCTTGTCCTTTAGCAGCCAGAGCAGGGATCTTGTGGGTTGCCTGTGGTGACAGGTCATATTCGTGAAGATTTGAAGACCAGAAAGAGTGATTTAAAACTGGACCCTACAATTTGAGCAAAGCCGGTCCAGGAAGCAGGAAGTGAGTACTGAGCTTGCAGAGTAAGTATTGTGTTCACAATTGGAGAAGGTAGACAAAGGTGTTAAAGCCAGGGAGCTAACTGAAGCAAACAAGAAGGTGGAAGTAAGAGAAAATGGGTCAACTACAGAATGAGCACCAGGTGCAGAGTTGCTTGTTTCCCCGAAATCTCCTGACTTTATTGTTCAGATACCTCAAGTTCTAGGAGACTGAAGGTAATAAAATGGTCTGGAGACAGCATATCCTGAATGTGCTTTTAGTTCAGTCTTCTTTTGTCACAGAGCGAGAGGAGGGAAGAGTACTAAGAACTCGCAGTCATATTGACAACAATTTACCTTATAGTCACTGTTGCCAGGCAATTTGCAGCTGCAAGAATGTTTTCACCTCTCGTTATAAATAGTTCTTCCCTTGTTTGGTAGGAATCCAAGGAAGTTAAGCATTCTCAACTACTTTTTGTTGATTTTTCCTTCCTTTTCATGTCTTTCACACACATTTCAGTGATTTATTTTTTTCTTCAAAAACAAGAACACGAACATCCTGTGTCAAGAGATTTGATATCAAAGCAGCCTCGACAGGCAAGTAACTTTCTCTTTAACAGATTCCCAGCTGAACATGCCATATAATTCAAGTAGTTCATAATTCAAGACTACAACTTTGAAATCATGCAAATTCTTGTAAGTTTTAATTTTTATTAATGGCAGAAGCTTAAGAAGGCCCCCAAGAGTTCCAGTCCCTAAAACATATAACTGCATCTTCAAAAACAGCAATGGAGACCTTACATAGAATCTACTTTTGAATATCTTTAAAGATCCCAGTTGGGAATTCCAGTAAGATGGCAGATTAGTCTGTTGCACTACACAGACCTTCAACAGCAAAGATGCGGGAGACACAATAGATACAGATGAAAATTCTGGTACCCTGAACTTCAGAAAAAAAAAGGTTAGATAGGTGGTTGGATTGCTTGCTGGGAGGAGAGGCTGAGCAGAGACCAAGAGAAGGAAGCTGATGAAGTGCTGGCCAGATGCGGCTCCACCATCTTGCGAGCAGCTTTGGCAGTGGAGGGAGGCCTGACAGAGCAGATTTGTGAGAGTAACTGAAAGGATGTGATTTCTTCTTTTTCCCCATGTTCCTCTGATGACTAACATGGCTACCTTCCACCCTCACCCATTCCCGGAGCAGACCCTGCTCTCCTGGAGTTCAGAGGCACATGACTGGGAGCCACGCTGCTGGTAGCCATGCCACTGTGAGTTGGGGCCCACTGTACCCTTTTGGTGTGTCTCTTTGGTGACAGGATTCAGATGGGCTTGGCTCCAGACCTACAAAACCCACAGAGCCACCAGACCAGCATTTAACAAGTCACCCTGTCCTCAGCTTCCCTGTGGTCCTAACATACACTGAAACCAGCTCCATTAAGGTCCCCTATGGTAGCGCTGGTAGCGTAGTGGTTACGAATCGGGCTGCGAACCTTAAGGTCAGCGGTTCGAAACTACCAGCCGCTCCGCGGGAGAAAGATGGGGCTTTCTACTCCCGTAAGGATTTACACCCTCAGAAACCCTGTACAGGGTCGCTATGGGTCGGAACCGACTCAACGGCACTTAACAACAACAACAATGGATAATTTCCAGATCGAATGACTGAATATAGATAACACCAAGGTCAATAGGAACTCCATCGAGGGCCAGGAACTCTGCTGTCACATCACTTCCATGTTGAAAGCAGTATGTTGAATCGCAGGAACCCACCAAAGATTCCTTCCCTGTGGATCCAACAACTACACTGTTTGTTTTTACAGGTAAGACAACTTCTCAATGCCTTGGAGACAACAGACATAGAACTCAGCATAGAAAATTATGTGGAACAAAGAATTCAGCAGCACCACAGAAAACACACAGAGAAAAATTATAACAATCAATTCACACCTACTGATAATTACACTGGATGTAAATAGATTCATTGTACCAGTCAAGAGACATAGAGTAGAATATCCATTCTACATAGACAGAATCCTTCAACATACCGTCTATTGAAAAGATAGAGACAGTCTAAATGCCCATCAACAGAAGAATTGTTAAACAAACGTTGGTATATGCACACAGTGGAATACTATAAAACATTGAAGAATAATGATAAATCTGTAAAACACCTCACAGCATGGTTGAACCTGGAGGACATTATGCTGAGTGAAATTAGTCAATCAAAAAAGGGCAAACATTCATAAGACCATCATTGAAAGCACTCAACCATAAGGTTGGTTTCAACCACAAGGTCAGTAATTTCAACTCACCAGCCTCTCCTCAGGAACCCTATACAGCCTCTCACTATGAGTCGGAACCAACTTGAAGATACTTAACAAAAACAATCACTAAAAAAAAAGTAAAAAACAAAAGTTTTCTTGATAAAAGAAACAATCTATGATGATTATAGGGGGAGGGGAGAAAAGAAAATTATTCATGGGTTAGATGATAGTCACATGTCAACAGGAGTGACAGGGCAAGCTATATACAACAAGAGAGACACAGTGAGGAATGCAATAGTTAAAGTGAATAGAGATAAATACTGTTAACTGTTGGTACATGGAAGGGATTCCAATCAGATATTGAAGTGAAGTGTATGGTTTGTTTTATGTAAAATTGATGATTTGCTCTGTAAACCTTCACTCAATTCACAATAAGAAGTTAAAAAACAACAACAAAACACCATACAAGAAGAAAGCAAAATTTCATTAAGAAATAAAGAAAAGAAACTTCTGGCAAGATGGTGGACTCGACAATGTGTCTCACAAAAGTAACTAAGATTCTGGGCAAACAATAACAACATATATATGAATTTCTTGAATATTTTCATCTATCAAAATTTTCTGCAAACTTACCTCAAGACTGAGGTAAAATTGACATGATATAAACATGGTATAGAATATAATGGGAGCATGGTGGCTCTGTAGACTAAGCACTGGACTGCGAACCACAAGGTCAGCAATTTGAGCCCATAGGGGCTCGACGGGATAAAGATGTTTTCTGCTTAACAACAAACCCTATACAGGGTCAGAACATATGTTGTTAAGTTCCCTGGAGTTGCTTCCAACTTTCAGCAACCCTTTCTTTATAGGATTTCCAAGGCTGTAAGTCTTGGGAGCTCTGTAGCTTAAACCCTGGACTTCAAACCCCAGGGTTGGCAGTTGGAGGCCAACATCCTCTCAGCAGGAGAAATATGTGGCTTTCTTCTCCTGCAGATATGCAGCCTCAGAAAGGGATACAGGTTTACAGACTTATCTTTCTCCTGCAGAATGGCTGGTATGCTTGAATTGCCAACCTTATATGGTACAACCTGGTGGGTGTGTACCATTGAGTTGGTTCCGACTCATAGGTTTTCTGAGGCTGTAACTCTTTAAGGGAGCAGAAAGCTTCATCTTTATGCCACAGAACGTCTGGTAGATTCTAACTACTGACCTTCAATAGAGGGTAGATGCATGTTAACCTGGGTGACAGGGCAGGCAATATACAAAAGAGAGAAGTCAGCAAAGGAAAGATGAAAGTATTGGGAGACCCAGGAAGGAATGCAGGAGTTAGAGTGGATTGTTGTTGTTGTTAATACCCATAGCGACCCTGTATATGGTTTCCAAGGAGCAGCTGGTAAGCTTGAACCACTGACCTTGCAGTTCAAACAACAATTTTGCAATCTGATGCATTAGCCCACAGTACCACACCAGGACTCCAGTTAAAGTGAACATAGGTAAATAATATTAACTGTTGGTACATGGAGGGGATTGCAATCATTGTAATGAAGTAAAGTGTATGATTTGCTGAATATAAATCTGATGATCTGCTCTGGAAACATTCACTCAATTAGCAATAAAAAGTTAAAAAAAAAAAAAAAAGATTACCTGGTGGTATTAACCACTACATTTCTTCCTCCTCTTTTGTTTATAAGCCCCATTGTACCTAGTACGTTAATTTTTTCCTGAAACAAAAAATGATCTCTTTATATCTATGTAGAATACTATTCAGAATAAACCTCATATTTAGATTTTGTTGAGTTTTATCAGAAGGAAGAGTTGTAAATCTTTCTTTAGCATAGTTCCTTCAACTCCATACTTGGTGGCAGTAAATCTTTAGAAGCAGAATACCACAGCTTTTTCTTGCAGTGTGGCTAGATTTCAACTATCAGACCGTTCGTTAGCAGCTGGACACTAAAATCACTGCCCAAACAGTGCTCATTCCAGTTGACTCTCTACTGCAGTTTCTCTATTCAAAAGCCACCAGGCATTTAAGCATTAACATTTTTACCTCTTTTTTTCCCCCTTACCTGATGGTATTATGCAAAGCTTTTCAGAAATTCCCTCCTGTGAGTGAGGCAATGCACTGTTTTCTAAGTTCTCCTACTGTTATTCTTTGCTAACTTCTCTTTCCAAGGTAAGGCTGGCTCATCTTTCTCTCATGGAGAGGCTGGTGAGCTTGAACGCCTGGCCATGTGGTTTGCAGACTGTGCTTGTCCTACAGAGCCACCACACTTTCTCTTGTTGTTGTTAAGTGCTGTCAAGCTTGAACCACCGACCTTGCAGTTCAAATGGCTTTGCATTCTGGCGCATTAACCCACAGTGCCACACCAGGACTCTGCACTTTCACTACAGCCCTTTTAATTAGCTCTGTCAATTTCATAACTGTGATTCCCATACATGCACCCTACCTCTTCATTCATTTTTCAATGGCTACTATTCACCAGCTGCTCCGCGGGAGAAAGATGAGGCTTTCTACTCCCGTAAAGATTTACACCCTCGGAAACCCTGTACAGGGTCGCTATGGGTCGGACCCGACTCGACGGCACTTAACAACAACAACAACAACAACTATTCACATACAAAGGCAACAGTGGATTGTTGTTCTGTATTTAGTCAATTCTGACTCATAGTGACTCTACAGGACTGAATAGAAATAACCTCCCTTAGTGTTTCCAAGGCTGTAACCTTTATGGAAGCAGACTGTTTCATCTTTAGCTGATGAGTCCACACTGCCAACTTTCAGTAAGCAGTCTAGTGTTTAACCATTGTGTCACGTTGTTGTTGGTAAGTCCCGCGGAGTCGGTTCCGACTCATAGTGACCCTGCACCGGGTTTCCAAGGCTGTCAGTCTTTACGGGAGCAGAAAGCCTCATCTTTCTCCCATGGAATGGCTGGTAGTTTCAAACTGCTGACCTTGAGGGTAGCAGCCCGATTTGTAACCACTACACTACCAGAGCTCCTTATTGTGCCACTAGGGCTCCTCATTAGATTTGACAAAAAGGTTTTATCCTAGAATCTAAATTTTGGGATTCATGGAATTGGATGACCCAGCTAGGCCATTTGCCCTTGTGATGATGGGCCAACCAGTTGGTTCCAAATCATAATGACTCTCTATTGGGTGTCTAAAGAGCAGCTGGTGAGTTTGAACTACCGATCTTATGGTTCAAATTTGCCCTTAAATGTCCTTTTTTTTTTTCCTTTTTGTTGTGAATTGAATGAAGGTTAACAGACAAGATCATCAACGTTATATTCAACAAATCAAAGATTTGTTTCATCTCAATGATTACCTTCCCCTCCATGTAACAGCAGTTCTCCTGCTTCCTTCCTGTGGTTCCCATTTGCATTCCACCCACCTTCCTGTCCCTTCTCAACTTTGACCCTAGGAAAATGTTGTCCTTATGATTTTGATTGACTGTTCTGCCTGCAACAGTGATGAACTGACATGCCACCAATCATGATCTTGTGACTTCTTTTGTTTTCTATCATCTATAATTAGTCCTAATGTGGCCGCTGTGGGCTAATGCGTCAGACTGCAAAGTTGTTTGAACTGCAAGGTCATTGGTTCAAGATGAGGCTTTCTGCTCCTGTAAAGATTGACAGCCTCGGAAACCCTACTCAGGGTTGCTATGAGTTGGAACAGACTGGACAACACACAGCCACCACCACTAATTTACACCAAGTGGAAATGGTAGTTTTGCCATTCTGCCTGCAGGGAATCGGTCCTGTTCTTTTTAAACGCTCTTTGAGTTAGAGGACAGCCTTTGCTCCTCTGGAAGGGTGATCCGGTGTACTGTTGTGATGGGAAAAAATCCCTCAGTGCATCTTTCTTGGATTTTTACTTACCAAGTTTTCCATATTCTTGAAATTTCTTCATAAAACCCCCTCATTCTCCTGTGTCCTTTAAGAGAATCTGTCAAGATGATCTCTTTGGAGTATCACAAAACAGTCACCATAAATTTGTGAGATGATATGTCTGGAATCGAACTACCCTAACAGATCCCCTTGGAAGCCACTCTTTTGATTCGTCTTTTTTCTCAGGGTCCTATTGGTAAGTCCAAGATTTGCCCCCAATTATAATTGGTTCCATAAAATTGTTTTCATTAGTTTTTATCTGCTTAAAACTTAATGAAAAGGTCAACTCTTTGAGCTAGCTGCTCCTGGGAAACCTTATACAGGGTCATTATGAGCCAGAACCAACTTAATGGCACTTAACAATAGCAAGAAGGAGACTAAGGCAAGTGTATTACTGAGAGAACTTGTCTGCTGTACTTTGCTGATCACAGACATGTTCAAACATGTTTTGTTTGGAATAAACTTGTGTGAACTGTAACCTCAGTAGCAATACTTTTTAAATTACCCTTGTAGATGCGGATGGTTTCTCATCTGAAATTGTCTTTGTACATTTTAAAGCTTAATAAAAGGGTCTTTACAGAATATGCTTGAATTTGTAGTCTTTTAAACCCTAACACAGTTGGATTAAAGTTAAATTTCAGCTTGATAAAAACTGCCCAATTGCCATTCAGGACCATCACCTGAGGTCTCTGGACTCATGCAGAGGCTTGGGGGAAGGGACTGTCTTCTATTGTCTGCACAATGCTAGCATGCTTTCTAGGGAGAAGGCCATACCACCGATCCATTTTTCAGAGGCCTGTGACACAGAATAACTATTATTTATTATCACTATGTCCCAGGCACTGAATTTAGCACATACAATTAATCTTCACATCAAGTCTTGTTGTTGTTGTTAAGTGCCATCGAGTCGGTTCCAACCCATAACGACCCTGAACAGGGTTTCCGAGGCTGTAAATCTTTACGGGAGCAGATAGCCTCATCTGTCTTCTGTGGAACCGGTGGTAGTTTCGAACTGCTGACCTTGTGGTTCGCAGTCCGATTTGTAACCACTATGGTACCAGGCTCACATCAAGCCTATTAGCCCTATTTTACAAACGAGAGAAGAAAAATGATAGAGAATGACTAGTCTACTTTTTTGTAAATCCTGCAAACCACAGATTTGTCATTGTTTGGCTTTGATAATTTCATCCTCTTACTTGAAAATCTTCAATGGCTTTACACTGCCTACAATATAAAGTCTGTAGACTCACACAGGTCCAAATACCTTTCTTCCACTAAAACTAGTTTGCCAGTTACTATTGATTCCAACTAATGGCAGTTCCATGTGCGTTAGAGTAGAACTGTGTTTCATAGGGTTTTTTGTTTTTTAAAGTTTTTATTGTGAATTGACTGATGGTTTACATGGGAGAACATCAGCTTTACATTCATTCTATTTCGTTTCATTGCAATGATTACAATCCCCTCCATACATGCTTCAGCATTTCTTCCATACATTCCCTCTGGGTTTTTGTGGTTTTTTTTTTTTTTTTGATGTACACCAAAGCACTCAGGAATATATAATCATTCAAACACCCAAAAGGTACACCCCATAAGCCTGCTCCCCTGGCTGCCAGCCCACAGCTTCTCTCCCCTTCTCAAGTCTAGAGTCCCCAGCTGCTCCATCTCTCCATGTCATTGTTTCTGCCTCCATCTCTGGCATCACTGCTTCTCTGGATAGGGTCCCGCACTCCGCTCTGGCTCTTGTCCCTTGATGGTCCCAGGGTCCTTGGCTCCTGGACTGCAAGATCAACAGCTCCCTTCTTTTTGTTATAAAACGTCTATCTTTACATTTGCAACATTCACAATCAATCCTGATAGCAATCATTCACTACTGAACCACAAGAGTCTTATCCTCATCTCCTTTCGCCAGCTCCATCTAGACAGGTTGCAAATCACTCAATGGAGATTCTACCCCCTCCTACCCTCTGAAACTAGGCTCCCTCTTAAAAGCTTGTAAGCCAGTCACTTTGTGCCTTTGTAGTTCTCCCTCATATGGTTTTCATTGTTTGATTTTTCAGAAATAGATTGTCAGACCTTTCTTTCAAGTTGCTTCTGGGTAGTTTGAATCATCAACCTTTCAGTTAATAGCCCAGTGTTTAACTATGCCACCCACAGACTCCTTATCCTTTGCTCCAATCAAAGTGGCATGCTCCTTCTCCCTAGGCCTATTTTGTATTTTTGCACTTTGCCACCTTAATCTTCTCTGAATCTTTTTACCCCAATTTAAATCCTTCCTGTTCTAGACTACCCCACTTTGAAGTGATCTTTTCCCTCTGAACTAGAGTTTTCCAGTACCACCAGCATCTGGATTAACATTTACTTTGGAAAAAATCTTTTATCTTTTTTGAAAGATCTGTTTTCATGACAAGCTTCTTAAATATTACTATGTTATTTAATTTTCAAGGTTTTTATATTGGTTTTCTCTAACTGCTACATGAACTTTATCTAGACTGGGATATTGTTTTTTTGTTTTGTTTTTTCATAATGTAGTTCACCGCATTAACAGATGCTTTAATATTTTATTTTGGAGGGAGGGATAAAAGTTATTTGCAGCTAGCCTGTCCCTTACTATTTACAATGCCTGTCTTTGAGCTGTCTGCATTTCAAGATTAGCTCCTGGCACTGCTGTAGGGACTTATTTAAATGTGAAATGTCAGATGATAGCACTGTCAACACTTGAAGGAAAATAAAACCCTATCAACCTGTTGTGGCAGATATGGTTACATGTGACAATGCCAAACTGAGTACATATCTGAATGAAATTCCAGTGTCTGATGAGATTATTTTAGTTTTTTTATGAGATGTCCATACCATAGCTATGGAGTCCTTGTTTGGCGATGTAGGATAAGCAGTGGCCTCTTAAATGCAAGGTCAGCAGTTCAAACCCACCTTGGAAACTCTATACAAGATCACTACGTCAGAATGGACTTGATGGCACTTAACAACAATAACGACATACCAAAGGTAAATATTGTATTATTCCTTTCCTTATATCATACATTTATATAAACTATGTATAAGAAAGAATTGAGTTAAAATTTTGTTTTGTTTTGATAACTGATCATCTGATAAAAATGATACAGTGTGAGGTGAATAATACAATGAGTGAGTGCTTAAGAAAAAAAGTGAAGCAATCTGCTGTTTTGAAGTAGAAAAGAAAAGCTTTTGGTTTTACATCTCAGAATCAGAATTTTTGATGATATAGGATAATCTTTGAAATGGTGAGACAGACAGAAATGTCTAGCTATTAAAATCCATCAAGTTTTCAGGAAACTCCTATAACAATTTAGCTTAAAAACTGCTCATCTATACTTTGGGCTAGCTTGTTTTCACTTATTTATTGATTTGAGAAATACCTAGGTGTTTTCTCTTTGCAAATCTCTGAGCTAGGTGGGGATCATGTTGTTGTTGTTGTTAATTGCCATTGAGGCGGTTCGGACTCAGGGAACCGTGTAGGGTTTGTGAGGAGCAGCTGGTGAGTTCTAACCACCAACTTTGCGGTTGAAACTTGCCCTGTATTCTAGTGCTTATCCTACAGTGCAACACCATGTAGGGATCATGTTGTTTTTAAGTGCCTTTGAGTTGGTTCCAACTCATAGTGACCTTGCATATGGTTTCCAAGAAGCAGCTGGTGAATTTGAACTGTCAACCTTGCAGTTCAAACCAACCTTGTGGTCCAGTGCATCTTATCCCCTAGGGCCACACCAGGACTCCCAGGGAGTGTAAAAAGTAATTAGGGTAGTCCTTAAGAGATGTTGAGTTGGTTCTCAGCAAATTGACTGTGTTTGGCTCCAAGAAATCAACCAAATGTATTGCATTAGGCAAATCTGCTTTAAAAGACTTCTTTAAACTCTTAAAGTGCAAAGATGTCAGTTTGAGGACTAAGGTGAGCCTGACCCAAGCCTTGGTTTTTTTTCAATTACCTCATATACATATAAAAGTTGGACAATGAATAAGGGGGAGCAGAGAAGAACTGATACATTTGAATTAGGTGCTGGAGAAGAATATTAAAAGTGCCACAGACTGCCAGAACCATCAAATATGTTGGAAGAAGTGTAGCCAGACTTCATGTCTCATACTTGGCCATGTTATCATGCTTGGTAAAGTGAAGGGTCAGTGAAAAACATAAGACCCCAGAAAGACACGGGGCAGCAGCAATGGGCTGAAGTGTAACAACAGTTGTGAGGATGATACAGGACCCCATAGTGTTTTGTTTATTGGTCACTATGAGTACTAGTAGTGCAGTGGTTACCAATCAGGCTGCGAACCTCAAGGTCAGCAGTTCGAAACTGCCAGCTGTTCCGCATGAGAAAGATGAGGCTTTCTGCTCTTGTAAAGATTTACAGCCTCGGAAGCCCTGTACAGGGTCGCTATGAGTCGGAACCGACTCCACGGCACATAACCAGCACCATGAGTACTAATCAACTCCATGGCATCTAACTCTTAACTGGCTCCAAGAAGTTCATTCATCTTTTTTTCATGTTCATAGCCTGATGCCGCCCCTGCCTTTCTGGGATTTCTAAGGCATGGCAACACCAGGGTTTTAGTCTTCTTTCTGGGCTTCTGCTTCAGATGGGAATAAAAGAAAAAGAGGCAGGCAAACGGTGTCTGCACAGAATAAAATGAAGACCTCTTGTGAAGAAGCACAGTGAACAACATCCATGTCTTTAATGTTTCCGGAATAGGTTCCTTCTTAACTCACCACTAGAATGTTTTGGTGTGGCGCTGTAGGATCAAAACTGGACTGAGAACCACATGATCGGCGGTTCAAATCCACCAGCTCCTCCTTGGAAATCCTATGCAGGGTCCTATGAGTTGGAACCCACTCTAAGGCACTTAAGAATGTTCTATCTTCATGTTAGTGGCCGCATGACATATTTAAAATACAGATTCTCAAGTTTCGCTTCTAGGGATCTGACTCAGTAGTTCTGGGGGTTAAGGATTCCTGGAATCAACATTAAAAAAAAAAAAAAAAAGGCACCCAGGAAATTGAGATGCCTAAGAGGAATCCTTTCTCACGCCTCCTCCGGTAAAACCAGCATGGAAGAATCCTTGTTTTTTCCAGTTCTACAGGTCAGTCATTAGTTTGGTGCTTTCCCCATACTTCCCAGGCATTGCTCAATAAACAAGGTAAGCAAGAGCTAACTTATGCTTATATGTCTGTGGTGAAACTCGTGTGACACTATTCACTGAAGATTAGCAAATAAGCACATGTAAACTTGTGCTTACCTTGTTTATTAAATGGTAACCAACACAGATGCTTCCTCCACTTTACCTAAATCACGGGGTGGGGGGTAGGAGTGGGGCAAAAGAGTCCTTCAATTTTGGTTCTAAGTGCGTTCAGTGTTATCTACCTTAAATCGTGTCTCTCTCATCCCTTTCTCTTTGTGTTCATCTCGAGGGTTAGATTATAATTCCCCTGCGGATAAAGTCTCTGATGAATGGTGGCATTCGTACAGTGGTCGTCACCACCGATGTTCCAGGGAAGGCGCACAGGGCTCAGCACCGAGCTGGATCCAGGCGCCCTTAACAAGAGGGGCGGATTCCATCTGAGAGCAAGCTAGCCGCCTTCCAGCGTTCTTCCTAACTTCCCCTCCCTAACGGTCGCCGAGGCCTCGGCGGGACTGGCAAAGGGGAAGTGACCGCCCCAATGGGGAGATGCGATATCTTAAAATTACTCAGAACCAACCAGATTGGTGACAGGTACCACCCACTCAAAACCTGGCAATGTTGGCCCCAAGGCCGCCGCATTGCAAAGGGTGCAGTCTTCCAGCCTGATTCCCAAGTCGGTAGATGGCGCCCGACAGAGACAGAGCCGGGAGCCTGCGGGAAAGGCATGGGGCGGAGACAGGGGCGGGGCCTAGGGGCGGGACTAAGGGCCGGCCCGAGAAAAAGGTCTAACCCTGAGACGGAGCTGCGGCCTCCTCCGCGAATTAATGGCCGGGCGGAAGTCGAGCGTCGGCTGCGCTACCCGACGCCTGACGTACTTCCTGTTTGTTGTTGGAGAAAGGGAGAGAAAGGAAAGCGCGAGGAATCGTCGCCACCGCCTCCGCCAGCTTCAGCCGTTCCGGACCTGTGAGGAGAACACGGGCTCCACCGCCCAACCTCTCCTCTTCCCTCGCCTGTGGCTGCCAACCTCCTCGGGTAAGAGAACGACCTCCCAGGCTGCGGGGAAGATTTGGTGATCCGCTGCTTGAGTCTGGGCTCTTGGTGGACTTGACCCGGCCCCTTAGCAACAGCGTGTATGGTAGATGACCCGGGTGCCGCCGCGCCGGCTGGACTTAGGGGTGAGAAGTGGTTGAAGGACGGGATTAAAAGCCTGGTGTTTCCCGCTCATCTCCAAGGTGTGGGCCATGGTGTCCACCCCGGGTCTGGTCGGCGCGGAGGCCCGGGCCCCCTCCTTCCCCCGCCCTCCCCTTCCCTGTTCTCCCCTCCCCGCGGACGCTGCGGCCCTCTCCGGTGTCCTTGCTCCTCGTTGGTCTCCCTTCCTCCTCCGGTTGGCGGTTGGGGGTGGGGCCCGTGCCGAGGGACAGTCGGGCGACGGTGGCGAGGGCCTGGCTCCTGTCGTAGGCTCGTCTCCCTTCTCCTTGTCGGTTCGGAACCGTTTTCCCGACTTTTTTCTCTCCCTATTTTCTTTCTTAGCATTGGCAGGGGTCAGAGGCCTGTTCTCTTTCGCTCTTTTTTTTAACCTTTAGGCAAATTGACCCCTAAAACGGCAAATTCAAGTTCGTTTGCAAAAAACGTAGAAATGTGGTAGGGAATGATACTAAGTACCCAGAACAGGAAGCAGGTGGTGGGACCGTGCCAACCCCCTCTCGGGCGTTTCTGCCCGATTTTTCTCAAGTTTGTTGATTAGCAAGCTGCGGGACTTAAAAGATCTATTTGCTTGCTTTCATTAAAAGAAAAAAAAAAAGCCCGTTCCGTCGTTCATATAAGGAGATCAACTTTTGCCCAAGTAAGGAAAGAACTCGTGGCGTAAATTATAAACCTTTTGTTAGCTCGAAAAAGGTTTACGGAGGGAGGTAGTTTTTGCTTTTTTCCTTGTTAAAAGGGTGATTTTGTGATTATTACCTTCAGATGTGGCGCTGTGGGCTAATGCGTCAGACTGTAAAATCGTTTGAACTGCAAGGTACTGGTGCTTCAAGCTCACCAGCTGCTCCTTGGAAACCCTATACAGGGTCGCTATAGGTCGGAATCGGCTTGACGACACTTAACAACAACAACAACAACCTTCAGAGGAGAACTTCGTTACAATGTTTTTCGCCAGTGGCTGTTGTAGAAGGAAGGTGCATGTCAGCACCCTACGGGCTTGTAGCCGATTTGGGAAGAGCAGGCTAAACGACGCTGCTTTCATTTTCAATGTTTTTACTTAAATTGTGGGTTTTTAGTTAGCTTTTATGACTAGAATTTATTGGCAACTAACAGATTTAGTCGAAGAGTTAGACCCCAAAAAAGAAGTTAAACCGTAACGACATTAACTTAATCAGCATACTCAGTTTTTTGTGTGTGTGTGTTTTTTTTTAAAATCATTCTTCCATCGCAGAAATGATTTCATAATGAATCGATTAACTTACCCGTATATCATCCTCTGTGCTTCTCCATAACTTGTTGTTTCTGGAAAGGTGAATCCGGACTGTCTTCTGACTTTATTCTTGTTTCCACTACTGGGAAATTTTATGTCCCTGTAGGCTAATAGCCTGTCTGCTGTATTTTCTTCCTGTGGTTCGTAATAAGAGAAGCCCGTCCTATTTATGCATGCACTGTAGTTAATGAACTGTGGGCACTTTTGAATTATGAAGAATATGAAATTTGGTTTGGTGGTTTTTAGGTGTGGATGACTTGACAGGAAGTGGGAAGAGAACAAAAGGTGTTGAGAATACTGACCAAGGTTTAATGTGTTGCCGTTGTTATGTGCCATGGAGTCGGTTCCGACTCACAGCGACCCCGTACAGGGTTTCCAAGACAGTAAATCTTTACAGGAGCAGAAAGTCTCATCTTTGTCCCGCGGAACAGCTAGTAGTTTCGAACTGCTTAACTTAAGTTAGCAGCCCGATTCATAACCACTACGCTACCAGAGCTCCTTGTGTGTTGCCGTAGTAGATGAGAAATTTGGGGGTTTTCAATTTTCTTTGGATTTCAAAATGTTATATTGGGGAGGTATTTTTGGCTCTAGAACACATATTATTCTGAAGGCTGGGTGGGAAGTAAATGGGGATCTTCGAAGAAGGACTGGAAAAATTCCATTACCATTAATTTTGTTTTTCTACCACATTTTGGAATTGAGAAGTAATGCAATAGTTTATGTATTTAAGAATACCTTTTTTTTTTTAAAAAAAAAAGTTAAATCCAAAGGTAGGACCTTTTTTCTCCCTTTGTATTAACCTCATTTTGCACATTTTCAAGCAAACGGAGTTGTACCCATCATGACTGTGGATAGTTGTCAATTTTGTCGTTGTTAAATGTTCTTTAATAAAAGCCATAGTTGTACTTTGTATAGGGTTTCTGAGGAGCAGTTGTTGAGTTTGAATCTCCAATGTTATGATTAGCAGTCCAGGACTATTGACAACTCAGAATCTAGGTTTGATGTTGGGTGTTGTCAAGTCAGTTCTGACTCATAGTGAACCCAGGAAGCAGCTGGTGGGTTTGAACTGTTGTCCTTGCTGTTAGCAGTCCAGTGCTTATCCTATAGCATCACACCAGCTTGTTGTTGTTGATGTTAGTGCCTTCAAGTTGGTTTCAACCCATAGTTAACCCTATATAGGGTTTCTAAGGAGTGGCTGGTGAGCTTGAACCACCAACCTTGTGGTTCAAACCAACTTTTATTATGTTCTTTTAAAAAGGAAAATTCAAAACTTGGTAAATTATTTTAAAATTCAACTTTTTAGGTTTGCATCTGGTAGTGTAGTGGTTATGAATTGGGCTGCTAATCTCAAGGTCAGCAGTTCAAAAATACTAGCAGTTCCGGGGGAGAAAGATGAAGCTTTCTGCTCCTGTAAAGATTTACAGCCTCAGAAACCCTGTACAGGGTCACTGTGGGTCAGAACTGATTCCACTGAACATAACAGATCTTTGTAGTAACATAATTTGTGGTAATTATGATTACATACGTACATGTGTACAGCATCTTATTTATAGGTGGTCTGTTTTAAGTTTAACTTCTATATCTGTTAATGCTTAAGGATGATTACATATTTTAAAATAATACACTTGTGGTTATGTGCCATGGTTCCAATTTATAGCGACCCTGCACAGAGTTTCCGAGGCTGTAAATCTTTACAGGAGTGGAAAACCTCATCTTTCTCGCACGCACCAGCTGGCAGTTTCGAGCCATCAGAAATCATGATTGTAGAATTTAGGATGACTTTCTGTGTTTGGTTTAAATTCATCCAGGGCACCCATCTAGTGGTGAAAAAGCAGTAACTGCAAGCTTTATTAGTGAATTAGGCTGTGATTAGAGAAAAGTGGCAAGTTTTTAGCTAATGCCTTAGTTGTAGTTTGGATAGAATTCTAGAGAACGTCAAAATTTGGAAAGAAAAAAATAGACTAATGAGAGAAAAAGTGAAATTAAGAGTAGTGATAAAAATGATAATATTAGGAATGTTGTTAAAATGCCTCCTGGTGATTCCAACCTATAGGACTCCTGTATAAGGTTTCTGGAGGAGTTCTGGTAGAGTAATAGTTACGAATCTGGCTGCTAATCTTAAGGTCAGTAGTTGGAAACTACCAGCTTTTCCGCAGGAGCAAGAGGAGGCTTTCTGTTCCATTAAAGATTTACAGCTTCTTAAACTGTATGCAGGGGCACCACCACCACCGCCATAGGACTTCTGAGGCTTGTAAACCTTTGTGGGAACAGAGAGCTCATCTTTCTCTCTCAGAACAGCTGGTGGGGTCGAACCACTGTCCTGTGTTGATTCTGCAGAGCCACCATATTTCCAAATACAGGAATGGAAGGCAAAAATAATAAATTGTAATTGGAGAAGAGAGCTGGATACATCAGCTAGTAAAAAAAAATTTTTACATACTGGTTAAACAGTAATGGTGTTTTGTCAAATTTCATACTTACGGAGAGAGATTAAAATTACAGCTGAGCCCTTTCATGTTAATGTCCTAGCTGAGAATGAAGTATATTTAAAAACCCTTTTAAGGTGGAGGAAATTAATCTCTGAAAAGATGATAAAAACTATTCAAATTCCTGAGAAAATGCTACTTGGTTGCAGCATAAACCAAAAGGGAAGAAGGCTCTCTCTGTCTTATTGGTACTTCATTTTGTTTTTAAAAGGATATATATTATCATAGGTTGGTTTTCTCTGGATATTGTTATCATCGTATCTGTTTGTAAGGTGTTTTTTTATTTTTTTTTTGTTCTAAATAATAAACCAGAGCCATTCCTTATTGTTGACTAGCAGTTGAGCGATTTGCATATCAAAAGGTTCCAAGTAAAAGCTGCTGGTGGTGTGCTCTGGACCCTGCAAAGGATTTCTGAGGCTATAAATCTTTAAAGGAACAGAAAGCCTCGTGTATCTCCCGTGGAACAGCTGGTGGTTTCAAACTCCTGACTTTGAGATTAGCAGCCTGATTTATAACTGCTACCCTACCAGAGCTCCTGAAGTAAGGGTATTTTAGGGTCCTTCGGCCTTGCAGTATAATGCACTGGACTACAAGGTTGGAGGCTCAAACCCACCAGCCGCTCCTCAGAAACCCTAGACAGGGTCGCTATGGGTTGGAACTGACTGGATAGCACTGAACAACAACAAACTAGGGTTTTTTAAAAAAATTGCCTTTGAAGGGTAATTTCCTTCACACAGCATATGATCTGGTTCCCTTTAAAATACCATTATTGTCTTTTTACTACCAAAGGCATTTATAAAGTTTGCCTTGTATTAGATGTGTGTGTGTGTCTATCTGTGTACATGTGCACACACACGATCTCTAGTTGTGATGCTTTATGAACTGTGTACTAATAAAAGTTAGTGGGCGTTTCATTAACTCCCTTTCTGCCACCTGGAGATGTTAAGTGCTGACTCATAGTGACCCTGTATGGTCTTTCCAAGGAGTGGATGGTGAGCTTGAACCACCAGCCTTGTTTGCAATCCAGCTCATTAACCCACGGTGCCACACCAGGAGATGGCAAGCCTTAATTTTCTGTTTCTTTGTGCCTTTATCAATGTCCAGGTGTGGGATTGTAGGAGTTATAGGATAATCACTGGATTGCTAACAGCAAGATGCAAACCCACTAGTTGCTTCTTGGAAACCCTGCAGGGTTGCTGTGAGTAGGAACAGCACTTAACAATTTAGCAATCTCCAGGACCCACTAATACTCAAGAAGTATTAGTTTAATTGTATCCTACTTCTTAGTTGGTGTGCATCCTGATTACCCTAGTAATGGAAGCCAGAGTTTAGGATAGGTAAAAGAATGTATATACTAGGGGCCTTCAAAAAATGTGTGGAGAAAATTCCGATATCTTTTAATTCCATTTTTCCTTGAACTTTTTGGAGCTCTGGTAGCGTAGTGGTTACGAATTGGGCTGCTAACCCTCAGGGTCAGCAGTTCGAAACTACCAGCTGTTCCGCGGGAGAAAGATGAGGTTTTCTGCTCCTGTAAAGATTTACAGCCTCGGAAACCCTGTACAGGATCGCCATGAGTCGGAACGGACTCCACGGCACATAACAACAACAGTACAACGTCAGTTCACTAGTAATAGAGACTGAGTACAGTACAACGTCAGTTCACTAGTAATAGAGACTGAGTACTTGATGTATAGCTTGTGTTGTAGTATACGTTTAATGAGAGGAAGTTAGTCAAGCTTGTAAGTCTAATAGGTGATGATTGCCAGATGAAAGAATGGTCTCGGAACTTGAGCAATAGAGGAAATAACTTCCTGTGTTTGTTTTAGGAATATTTTAGAACATATTGGGTATAAACAAAGTGTTTAGATAGATCGTCTGTGATAAGGGATACTGCATTACTACAGTTGTTTTCTACTTAACTGTGTTTCTTCTGGGAATTCACTGACTAATGAAATGACACTTTAGAAAGCCTCCCCAGCATTATCTGTTTATTTCTTTTAAACATTTTTTGTGCTTCCATTCTATTAACCAAATCGTATACTAAAGTAATCTAATGCCACAACATGAACTTAACTCCCTTTTAAAAGAATGATTTATTTATAATCAGAAATAGTAAATATATTGATATGGTGGCTTTTAAGCTAAAAATATTACAGTAACTCCAGTGGACATATGACCTCTTTTGAATGATGTGACTTAACCATGTTTAATGAGTAGTGATCTGTGGATAGATAATAGTGGCTTTCTGGAAAAAGGGGCCTTAAAAACCCGTTTCGCTCCATTTTCAATGATGACTCTTCTAGATAGAAAGGAGCAAGAGCTTTGTGTGTGTGTGTGTGTGTGTGTGTGTGATAAGTGCAAAGACTTGGTTAAATAGGAACAATTTCTGTTGTAAGTAAGGCAGGGTTTCATAGATGCTAAGATAGATGTTTGGGATGGCAAAATAGTCTGCGTAATTGATGGCGATTAAGGTTGTGTCTTGGCAAATCGGTCTAATCTAAATGTTCCTTTCCTCGCTTGCATTTCCTTTTGATTTGAAACCATTTCCCTTTGTTTGCTTTCCTTCTTCTGCAATTCAGTTGACAGAGCAGCATCTTTGATAAGAGTGACTTGTAACCTCATTTCGTGAATTGTGATTATTCCTTGAATAAAATATTTGTTTTTAATTTATAAAAAACAAAAAAGGCAGTCTATGTACAATAGTACTTTATTTCTGTGAATGGTTAAGATTTATAATATGGGACAGAAAATGGCCTCTGTATTTAACTATCAAAGTTCACACACTCTACTTTCTTAGGGTTTTTGTGTAGAAACTGGGAAGGGTAATATGTTTGTAATGCGGACCTTGATTCAATACTGGGCATATATATTTTCTAAACTTTCTTTAAGAACACAAGGGTCATGCATATCTAATAGCTTACTTACTACAATTGTTTATAAAACACTAAAAATTTTGTTACTTAAGTGCTCTGATGGTGTAGTGGTTACGAATCGGGCTGCCAATCTCATGGTAAGCAGTTTGAAACTATCAGCGGCTCTGCGGGAGAAAGATGAGGTGTTTTGTTCCCGTAAAGATTTACAGCCTTGGAAACCCTGTGCAGGGTCGCTATGATTCGGAACCGACTCCACGGCACATAACAGCAACAACAGGTGACCAACTGAGCTGTATGACAAAGTTGACATTTAGAACCAACTCCTTAATTATAGACTTGAATAGCTAAAAGTTGATGTATTTGTAGTCAAAGTCGATAGTAGATAAGATTTCATTCAGAAGCTATAAACCACGGCATAGATGGATTTTTGAGAGAGAGATTATTGAGGTGCCATTTCCATGAACAGGTGTACCTGATACAAGCCAGGATATTTTTAATAGCTTCCTATACATGTGAGTCTTGGTGTGGCACTGTAGAATCAGCGCAGGATTGCAAACCACAAGGTCAGCAGTTCAGACCTATCAGCTGCTCTTTGGAACTGACCCAACAGGACAAAGCAAAGATGAGATGTATTGTGGGATCTTGCTATCTCTATAGGGATTATTTCTTTCTGCAGTTTTTTTCCTTTAGAAGTTAAATTTGCACTGCTTTAATGGCTTCCCTGATTATTTTCGTACTGTAAACTACTCTTCGTTTCATAGCTTGAGTTCCATGAGTAGAATATCTTTAGCACATTTTCAGTGATATACTTACCCTTACAGTCTAATGTAAGGAGCTCAGGTAGCATAGTGGTTACAAATCGGGCTATGAACCGCAAGGTCAGTAGTTCAAAACTACCAGCCGCTCCACGGGAGAAAGATGAGGCTTTCTGCTCCCGTAAAGATTTACAGCCTCAGAAACCCTGTACAGGGACACTATGAGTTGGAACTGACTCCACGGCACAGAACAACAACAGTCTAATGTTGCCTATTCTGTACTTTCCTGGACTTATTTCAGAAATTTTGTTGTTTAGTCAATTATAATTCAGTAGAAGCATTGTACATTTACTGCGTTTATTCTAGACCTAGCAATGTTTGTCACCTAATTGATGTTCTGAAGTTAGAAAGTGAATATAAAACTTGGTAAGGGACAGTATCCTTGGGAAATTTAAGGACTTTTTACTGTCTTACAGCAAAAAGAATGGAGTCCTAGTGTGGGGCTTCAGGATAAGGCACTGGACCGCACAGTCGGTTTGAATGGA